>NW_020954592.1:1159147-1594540 GCF_900497805.2 Vombatus ursinus | reverse complement strand
CAAAACAAAACAAAACAAAACAAAACAAAACAAAACAAAACAAAACAGGAGAGGCAGTGTGCTATAGAGGAAAGATCCCTGGACTTGGAGTCAAAATACTTGAGTTCAGAAAGTGCTCTTCAGTTTGTTATGTTTGCAAATCTGAGCAAGTAATTTCATTTTTCTGGGCTACTAATCTGAATTATTAATCCTAATTCCTAAATGTACTGGAACAACCATTAAGCACCTACTATGTACCATATACTCTATAACTATTATCTCATTTGATCCTCTCAATAGCCCCGTGAGGGAAGTGCTATTATTCTTCCCATTTTACAGTTGAGAAAACTGAAGCAGACAGAGTGACTTGTCCATGATTACTCAGCTAACAAGTATCTGAGGCTGGATTTGAACTCTGCTTTTACTGACTCCAGGTCTCCTGTGCCACCTAATAATATTGCATTATAATCATGACCCATAATTTCTTTTGCTACTTCCCAATTGAAGGGCATATACCTTTTTTCCAGTTATTTTGCTGCCACAAAAATTGTTGCTAAAAGTATTTTTGTGTATATAGAGTCTTTCTTTTTGTCAATGACCTCTTTGGGTATATATAACTAGAAGCAGAATCTTTGGATTAAAGAGTCTGGGTATTTAAGTTACTTCATTTACACAATTCTATATTGCTTTCCAGAATGGCTGTACCAATTCAAACCTACAGCAACAATGAATTAGTGTGCAAGTTTTCCTATGGCTCCTTTAACAATCCCATCTTTTGTCAATTTCGCCAATTTTTTGGCTATACAGTGAAACTTCAGGGTGGTTTTGATTTGCTTTTCTCTTTTTATAAGTAATTTGGAGCATCCTTCATATGGTTATTAACAGTTTGAAATTCTTTTGAGAACTCTGTTCAGATCCTTTGACTACTTCTCTATTGGAGAATGGCCTTTGGCCATATATTTCTGTTAGCTACCTATATATTTTGGATAGTGAAGAGTTATCAGAAATATTTGATACAAGATTTTTTTTCCCTAGTTAAGTGGTTCCCTTTATTTCTCAATGTATTAATTTTATTTGTGTGAAAGCTTTTCAATTTCATATAATGAAAATAATCAATTTCATTTTTAAAATTTTATTTTTAACTTATGGAATAAAACAAGCATTTCTATAACATAGTACAATAATAGATGATTACACATGAAACTGAAAATCTACTATGCACAACTTGCTATTCCTTTCAAATATGCAACACAATTATCATGTAAAGTTATTTTTTTCCTTCTCTCCCTTACTCCCCTCCCCAGAGATGGCTACCATTAGACACAAAAAGGTATATATATTATATATGTGTATATATATATTATATATGTGTATTATATGTGTATATATATATTATATATATATATAAAAAATTATTCTGTACATATTTCTATTTATCAGTGCTTTCTCTGGGTGCAGATAACACCTTTCTTCATATGCCCTTTAGAGTTAATTTGGGTATTTATAATAGTCAAAATAACTTATTCACTCAAAGCCGTTCTTAAAACAATATTGCTGATACTGTATACAATGTTCTCATCTGCTCATTTCACTTTTCATTATTTCATACGTCTTTCCATGTTTTTCTAAAATCATTGAGCTCATCATTTCTTATAGCATAGTAGTATTCCATCATAATCATATACCACAACTTATTTAGCTACCCCAATTGATGGGTGTCCCTTCAATGTCCAGTTCTTTACCTCCACAAAGAGAGCTGCTATAAACATTTTGGAACATATAGGCTCTTTTCCTTTTCCCCTAATAATCTTTGGAAATAGACTAAATAATAGTATTGCTGGGTCAAAGGGCCTGGGTAGTTTAATAACTCTTTGAGCATAATTCCAGATTGCTTTCCAAAATGGTTGGATCAGTTCACAATTCCACCAACAATGAATTAGTGCCCCGATTTTTCCACATTCCCTACATTTGTCACTCTTTCCTTCTCTCATTTTAGCCAATTTAATAGGTGTAAAATGATATTTCATTTGTTTTAATTTGCATTTTTCTAATCAATAATGATTTAGAGCATTTTTTCATACATCATTTTAATTTCTTTTATAACTGACTCTAAAACTTATTTGGTCAAGATTTCACCTCAAGCTATGAAAGGTATATTATTTGCTTCTTTCCTAATTTTTTATGGAGTGATATTGAATAGCAGGTAATGTAATGGATAGAGTTTAAATGTTAGGATGTTTTTCCTGACACTAACTCTATGTCCATTACTCTTGCTTTTGCCTTCTGGTCCACATTAGAGGTCTTCTGATACTATCATGTTCCCTTTGATTCCTCCTGTCTCTTCTCCATGATTAAATATATCCACTTCCTTCAACCAATATGATATGGCAGGGTGTGAATTGTGGTATGAGGGAGAACCCCAGCACAGACCACTCCTTAGCTGGGAGCTATTGAGCAATGGGTTTGATTTTCTTTGCATAAGCTATACAAATAAGACAAAAGTGACGAATCTATTTGTAATTAATTGTAGACTCTGACTTGTGAGCAAGTATTGTAAACCAAATATTGGGTGAAGTTAGAGAATATTGACTAGCCTGTCATACATTGACCTCTTTTCAGTTACCATATCAAAGAAGATGGCACCTGTGCATCAGTATATCAACAGACATATATTGAATACCAACTACGTGCCAGAAATTGTGCCAAGGACTAAGAATTGGAAAAGAAAAAAGGAATAATGGGCTATATTTTCATTTACTTAAGGTTTTTATTTTTCTGTTTCTCTCTTTTAGAAACCCTGCTTTCAGATTGTCCAGTTATTTTCTAATATAGGCTCACTGTAAGTGCCACCTCCTACATTATTAGGTGATGGTGTTGTGCAGTGGAAAGAGCACTAACTCTGGAATGAGAAGGTCTTGGGTCAACCCCAACCTCTGATATTTACTATCCAAGTGACCTTGAAGGAGCTTCTTCCTCTTGTTAGGCCTCAGTTTCCTCCTTTGTAAAATGAGGAGGTTGGACTAGATGACCTTTGAAGGACCTTCCATCCCTAGATTTATGAAGAAGCTTTTTTTGATTTCTCTAAATGTTAATGTTCTTTCCCCCTGGTTTTACCTTATATTGACTTCTAGTTAGATGTCATAAAATATAAGTAAATTCCTTGGAGACTGGATCTATTTCTTTTGTCTTTTTTATACTCAGTTTCTAGAATGGTGTTTCACATGTATACATACATACACATTCAAAAACATATGTAGGTACACATATATGTGTACATACACATAGCCTATATGATATAGGTTAAAAGTACACACAAGTTATCCAAAAAGTTTTGGCATTGTTTTAAAATCTAAAACTTAAAACTTTATATATGTATTTCTACATATAGAAAACACAATGTATATCGGTGTACATATGCACATATAACATGTGCACACATACCTACACACATGTATACAAATATGTATATGCATACATGTGTCATTGGTATAGAGAACTCTGAGTGACAAACTTTCCTCTACTAACATAGATGAACAATTGTATTGCAATTTATAATATTAGGGAGGTATCTGGGGCACTGAGAAATTCTATGATGTTAAATTAAATGCTAAAAATCAAATCTTTTCCCAAAAAGTTGTAAATTGTTTTTCTTTTAAACTATTTAAAAAAATAATCCTTCTGGTATGTAACTGATAGGAAAGCACAAATATAAAATAAATGTGTTTTTTAAATTCCTTGCTATGAAAATGGAAAAGTAAGTATACTTTTAGTAAGTTAAAAACCTTTCCTAACTGTAAATGCTTCCCTCAACTTCAGCAGATTTTTTCCCCCCTCAAATGAAGTATCAAAGTTCTTAAACAGTTGAGTATATTCTGACTAACCCACATTAAAGTATCTAAAATGGTTTCAGTGTCTGAAGGAGGGAGAAAGAGAGAGGGACTACAAAGTACAGGTTTGTACAAAAATTGCTCGGTCAACCACTGTTGAATAGGATTTAACCAGGCCTGCTTCTGGGTGGCGTGAGTGCTTAGGGGAGGTTTGGCCGGACCCAGCAGGAAGGGCTTGGTTTGGTTACGGTAGTTAATTTTTTGTTTAGTTCTGGACCACGCTGACTGATATCTGTAGGTCTCATTATTCACTCACTGGGTGGCAGGTATGGATATAAAACTCCTGCAGTGGTTTATTATTATTATTGTTTTACCATTTTAAATGGGGTATATTTTCCAGCTGTACTGGGTCAAATTTAGTTGATTTTTTAAAATAAAAATTATGTGAATATATGAGTAAATAGGAAAAAAATAAAAATAAAAATATCATCCCATCCAGCACTGGACTTTTTCACAAATTTATTCATGAAAGGAAGAATTTCTTAAAGAACATGATAGCCTTTAAGAGAACAGTTTTAGTAAATTTTAAGAAACGATCAGTTTTTTCCTATGCACTTTTTTAAAGCAAGGGAGTGGGGAATGGCATATCTGGGAATGGAAGCTGAAATAGTATTTATATGGCAAAAAGTTTGTTTGTTTCTTTTTCTTTTTTTGTGAGGCATTTGGGGTTAAGGGACTTGCCTAAAGTCACACAGCTAGTAAGTGTCAATTGCCTGGTCTGAGACTGAATTTGAACTCAGGTCCTCCTGACTCCAGGGCTGGTGTTGTATCCACTTCACCACCTAGCTGCCCCAAAAGGTTTGTTTCTTGGAAGAACATTTTCTTCTTGATTTTCTCTGGATCAGTCCTATTCTATCATAGTGGCCATAATTATCAATTACTCTAATATTTTTATGTTAAAAAGGATTTAATTGACCTTCAAATAGTCAATTCATACTTGATGATCTTTAAGGGTCCTTTTAGCTGTATACTTATGTTTAAAGGTCTTTTTTAAAGCACATTTTATGATTCTATGAGCTATTAGAGATAGATAAACTCTCAGAAACTTGAAATATATTTTGGACATAATTACACTTTCTAAGGTTATTCACATATTACCATCGTAATGTCTGTGGCCTAATTTTTCCTTGGCCTAGATATTTTAATGATATGATTTCTTTATACATTTACAATCTTCACACACAAATGTGCTGTAATGAAAAATAAATAACGTGCAATAACAACTACAGGGCAGCCTCATTCTTTTGGGAAATCATTGGACTATATAAGAATTAGAGCATACAACTTTATTTAGGCTATGAAGTAATGGTTGAAGATGGATGGCTAATGTGACTGTTGTGAAAAATAAATCTTGTCATTAAAACTTATGGCATTTAATACTAGAGGCCATACATAAATTATGATACCCAAAGGGAGTTTCTTCTTTTACCTTCTCTGAACTAGTTGACACTTTGGCATTAATAAGACAGACTATTATTATTATTATTATTATTACTTAATTTTCGGTTGACAATGAAATGCTGGACACATATTGTTGAACATGTATATATGCGTATACACACACACATATATGTGTGTATATATATATGTAATCTTTTTTCATCATCTTTATTTGGGCACTGATTATAGGCTATATCTATAACTTCTGGTATTCCTAGATACTATTTTATACAGCCAGCACAGAAAAGGTTATCATTAGTGAAATGGTCACTATTGCTATTAATAAGCTAAAGCACTTAGAGGAAATCCTTTTGCAATGCAGCATTTCCATTTTGATAGTTTCTGGCAGCATATGATGATAATATGCATGTACCATATGTTTTAGCTTGAAATGAAATCTCTGGAAATGTGGAATACATTATGTTACAAAGCACGGGAGGGTTCTTTTCCATATTTTTTTCCCCCAGAAAATTTGTGCTAGTGAAAGGGCGCCAGATTCATAGCTTTTGGATTTACAAACGTTCTATTCCTGTAGAGGATATACAGTAGCATAAGAAATAGAAGAATAGATTTCTGGGCCCTGCATATGTATTTCAGACTAGAACAGGAGGGGATATCTTCATGCATGAGAATAGCAAGATACTATTACCAAGCAAGAGACTTGTAAATTTTACTCTAACCACTGAGATGAAGATGATACTATGGAAGAAGGAACCATCAGCTCTTGGATATTTCTACCTTCCTCAGTGACTGTTGCATTTTGCTTTATAGACCTATCCTTTACCCTGCTATCACCTTCTAGGATTTTGGTGTTCGTATCTTTCTGATATTTTGACCTTTTATTCTTTAACACCAATTTATTATGGGTACTGTACTTCAGTCACCTGCTTCTATGTGGTCAATTAATAAACATAGAATAAACATAGAAAATGGTCAGTCTCCAAAATCTGACCATAGACTCTTTTCCTTCTACTTTTCCTACACTATTACTTCTTCTGTATCTTTTTTCAGGCATATTATGGCGCCTGGCTCCTTGTTCTCCAAGTCCACACCTGTTCTGGCTTGACTTTTCTTCCTTTTTCCCTGGCTGTCTCCTATGCCTGGAATTCTCTTCCTCTTTCATGTCTACCCTTGCCTTTAATGACTCCTTCAAAATCCAGCTAAAGTTCTACCTTCTGAAAGATTTTCCCAGACCTCTTTCATTTTAGTTCCTTCCTTTTGAGACTCCTCCCTATCTCCTCAATTTATCTTGTTTATTTATTTATTTTTTGGACTTAGTTGTTTGCATGTTGTCTCTATTAGATTGAGAGTAAGAACTGTCTTTTTCCTTTCCTTGTATCCCTGGCACTTAGCACAATGCCTGGCACATAGTAGACACTAAATGCTACTGTTTACTGACAGACTGAGGGTGCATCCACAGTAAATTAATGCTACCTGAGCTTCATTAGGTCCTCCCAGATATATTGAAATCTCTTCACTTATTCTGTGACTTCCTGGTTTTTTTTTTTTTTTTCCTTGATATGGCCGTTCTAAATGATTTTCTCTCTACTTAAGTATACCTTTGTGGGGCTGATGAAAGTGCCTCATTTACCTCATATTTATTTTGGCCTCAATTTTCCATTCTCATGCATATACTGATATCTCCTACCATTGTTCATTTGCATGTATAGTTCCTCCACACCTGATATTGACTCCCCTGACATTTCTTCTAATTAGAGTAATGCCATGTAAATAGTGCTGGTTTTGGAGTCTACGATATAGGCTCAAAACCTGGCTTTGCTGCTTAATATGTGACACCTTGCACAATTCACTTACCTACTGTGGCTTGGGTTTACCTATCTGTAAAATTATGGGTTTGAGTTTTGTGTCCTCTAAGGTCGTTTCTTAATTTTGTATCTCGGATTTTCCAAAATACTTTCCTTTCTTAACGGAATTATGCTGTTGTGAATTGTGCACAGTACTGGAAATCAGCAAGATCCGAGTTCTAATCAGATGCTTGCTAATTGTGTGACTAGTCACTTACCTTTGCTTTTCTCTGCCTCAGCTTTCTTATCTGTAAAATTAAAGAAATGGTCTCAATGGCTTTTTGGGTCCCTTCCAATTTTAAATCTGGGATTCAGTGATCCTCTATAAAACCTAACCAGAACCTTTTCATTCTACCTTCACAGTATGTCTAGCATGTTTTCACCACTTCTCTCACCCCTCAGTTCAGGCCCTAGTTTTCTCTTAGCTGAACTCTTGCCAGTTTCCTCTCTTAAACCTTTTGTTATATTTCCATTAACAAATGACTGTTCCCTCTTCAGATTTCTGATACCTCATGTGCACTTAATGTTATTAACTCATAATTATATATTATAGATTTTGTTGTCATTTCAGTCATGTCTGACTCTTTGTGATCTTATTTGGGGTTTTCTTGGCAGAAATACTGGAGTGGTTTGCCATTTCCTTCTCCAACTCATTTTACAGATGAGGAAACTGAGGCAAACAGGGTTAAGTGACTTGACTAGGGTCATACAGCTAGTGTCTGAGGCCAGATTTCAATTCAGATCTTCCTGACTCCAAGCCCAGCACTCTATCCACTATGCCATCTAGCTGCTCATATTATATATTCACTCATATAATAATATTAACTCATATTATAGTTTTTTGCACAGATATTTATTACTTCTAGGAGATTATAAGCTCTTTGAAGATAAGGATCATGTTTTCCTTCCCCCCCCTTTTTGTATAATCACCCCTAATACATACTTTGGATGTAATAGGCACCTAATAGTTATTTGTCATTGTAGAATTGCAGTAATTACCAGAAACTATCTAGGATATAATCTATGTAATAACATTTACTAAGCTTCTAGGTATTTAAGATGAACATTAGTTCAAGTGATCATGTGCACAAGAAAAAACTTAATTTCAGTCCTTTATAACAAATTCCCACTGAGGCAGCATTCCTAACCTGGTCTGTGAACTCTTTTTTAAAAACATTTTGATAATTGTGTTTCAATATAATTGATTTTTTTTGTAATCTTATATGTTTTTATTTATATATTTAAAAACATTCAGAGAAGAAATCCATAGGTTGGATCAGATTGACAAAGATGTCCATAACATTGAAAAAGGTTAAAATTCCTCTAAGTTATTATTTTTTAACATTTTGAGATTTTTCAGCTATATGGTTTGCCTTTATTATATTAAAAAGTTGATATTTTAAACTATTCAGTTTATAACTTTTTTTAGAGACAAATTCCTATTTTCTTGATGAAATTAATTTTATCAGAATGTAAGCTATAACTTATGGGAAAAATATGAACAACAAAACAGGGAGGATTATTAAAAAAAGAAATTTTACTAAAAACCTCCTTTTACAAAGTTGCTTAGTTCTTAGAAGTATTGTAATTAGAAAGATTTTTGTAAAATATAAATTGTGACTTCAGAGAAAATTTTGTTTCCTTAGTTCTGATTTACATTGTGGTCCTTCCACTTTATTTTCTACTACATAAAACTGAAAAGACCTCATAAATTTTTTTTCAGGAAAAGAAAAATTCAAACCACAAGTTTCTTGCTATAAAATAAGAAAATCAGCCCAGAGGTTTTTAATTTGGTTTATAGGGCCATTCTAGGAAGCTTGTGAAGTTTTCTTTGCTCCTCACATTTGGTGGGTGATGACAGGTTATCAAACAGTACAGAGCAGTTTAACACCTTGGGCAGAGACAATAAGGAAAATCTTGGGGACACAGAAGCTTAGTGTGTGAGAAATCTATCATTGAGGAGACAGGCCTGTAAAGGTGTCAAGCCCACTCTGACCTCCGTCACTCTTTCTGTACCCCCACTGTTTCGGTTTGCAAGTAACTTAACATTTGGTACTTTAATCTCACTTGAAAGTAAACCTCACTTAGCCTGGA
Source organism: Vombatus ursinus (assembly GCF_900497805.2). Classification (NCBI taxonomy): domain Eukaryota; kingdom Metazoa; phylum Chordata; class Mammalia; order Diprotodontia; family Vombatidae; genus Vombatus; species Vombatus ursinus. The sequence goes on along the minus strand of NW_020954592.1, from coordinate 1,585,335 downwards.
AAGTAAATTAAATGTGTAAGTGGTGATTTTGAAACACTTACTTCACTATTATTTTGACACATTGGCTGCCTTTATCGTGTGGTAAATACTTTATCAAAATAATAATAGTATCGCCTGCATCATTTCTAATCTATGGATTTTATTTTACCTTATTATGCTCTGTTTACATTGCAAATTGTTGAGTTTGGAAAAAAAATTTTAGGGGAAAAAACCTCTCTGTCTTTTTCTGATTGGGATCCTTATTTGCTCTGAAGTTTGTAATAATAGTAAATAGATTTTGTTAAAAATGGCAAGCAAAGATAGAACTACCAAGCTCCACTGAAGTGTATTTTTTCTTTTTTATTTATTTATTTATTTTTTTTTTGGCAATTGGGGTTAAGTGACTTGCCCAGGGTCACACAGCTAGTAAGTGTCAAGTGTTTGGTCTGAGGTCGGATTTGAACTCAGGTCCCCCTGACTTCAGGGCTGGTGCTCTATCCAAAGCGCCACCTAGCTGCCCCTTGAAGTGTATTTTTTCAACATATCATTTTATATCACATGTGTGTTATTTTGAGAGACAAAAATGAAACTTTTCCTCCCTCATTAGATAATAATATATTTTTCTTAATGTATAAAATCAAATGTTATTATTTTATTCTTGTTCAGAGTAAATTTATTCAACTTATTTAAGTGTACGTGGGATATATAGTTAAGCTAAAATGTGATTAGGTGAGGAAATACCCACCAATGTAGGGATCGATTACTGTAGTGACTGCCTGGGAGCAGGGTCACCTGAACACACTGATATGGCAAGCTCAGGATGAGGGGATCACCCGATTGCCTAAGGAAGGGATAATAACTAGTTCAGGTTGAAAACAGTGGATTAAAGTTCACCAGACATTCAGACTAAGTTAGTTCTTCTTTAGGTAACCTCATGGTCTCCTGCTCCTAGGCTCACCATATGGGTGAAGTAAGGTGACTCTACTCCCAGGTTCACCGTATTGGTGTCTGATCTCAGTTTGAGTACCTGGTTGGCATAGCCCACTGAAGCTCAGAACTCCTGTGTTCAAGAGATCCACCAAGTAGCAGGGATTATAGGCAGGTGTTATAGTTTTTTATTTTTTTTAAACTTTCCTGTTGTGTGCCATTTAATGGTAATTAAATAATGTCTTTACAGTTATTTACATGAAATTAAGTAACCATATTTTGCACCAGTTCCTTAGATACTATGGCATATTAAACTATATTTTTATGAATTACATTTAGTACACAGTAATAGATTCATGTCTAGTATTTATTGACATGTTTAGAATGGTCAATATAATAGCCCTCTTACCTTGGTCTTTAATAAAAATACAAAGTGATAACCAAAGAATTCAAAGAGATATGGAAAGACATTTGGCAGAAGAACAATGTTGATATTAACTGCAACACGTAAAGAAAAAAACAACAAAAGCAGCAGAACTTTTTAAGTCAAAAGACACATGTAAAGTGGAAAACATAACAAATGTCTTGCAACTTTGATTTAGATTCAATTTATATTGTGTGATTAGTTTTTAAAAAAATAAAATGTTTACAGTGTGAACTTTAAAGTTTTGTTTGGAGATTGACCTGATTTTTTGTCACTTGAAAATGTTACATTTGCAAATTTTTTAAGCAATAGAATACATGCTCTCTCAATGAGAAAAGTGTAATTTCTTTTAGTTCCATCTTTTATATCTATATCTATATATATATAGATATAGATTTTTTTTCTTAGAATGTTTACAAAAAACACCCTTTTCTTTCTGGCCTTTCCAGCTTATGGTGAGGGGTACATTTAATGGAGATGACATCCTAGCACAATGAGTGAAATATGCTCTAATTGATACTGGTTTCCCTGATTTTAGAACCAGAATATCCTTTGGGGTTCAAGATGAAGAGTCCTGTTTACTAATTAACAAATTAGTTAAGACTCTTAGTTGGTCAGTTTAAGTACTGAACATGTCTCATTCCTAATACTTCATCTGGCTGACAGGAGATAAGCTTCCATACCCATCCCTCCCAGCTCTTTCAAAGTGCACTGAAGCTTGTTATAAATGAATGATTCATACATAGTGTGGAACAAATGCACCATTGGTTGCCTACAGAGATAATAACACTGACCTCCGGTCATTTTACAAGAGAACTCTCTTGCGTAGGTCGACTTCCCACTGTTTTAAACCAAACCTAAATAGACTATTCATGGGGAACTGGATTGACAGATTAGAGATTTATGTGCACAAATATGGGCATTAGCAGCAGGGTTTCTTCATTTTGGGGCACAAGAGACAGTTTAAATGGTGTGACCACTAAGAACATGACGTTTTCCTGGTATAAAAGTAGGTTTGTAAACTCACATCTGCTTGACTGGGTGGGTTAGGCGTTTAATTCTCTCTGATGTCAAGAGACTGATGTGCTGTAAACAGGGCTTAGGGGATGTTTGCCCACCAGTCTAACTCCTATTATTTTTCTCCTTTTCTTATTCTGTGGTTGCTCTACTAGTTAAATAATGTACATAAAGTCCTTTGCAAATCTTAAAACATTATATAAATGTCCATTATTAATTAGTTGTTTAAGAAAAGCATCATGAGTTGGAAATAAACAACACTACAAATCTTGCCCTGGTTCTGTTATTATACTTCAGAGGGCCCCTTCTTTAGGTCTTAACATTTTGCTGCACCAGTTTTTCCATGTAAGATTGTAGAATGGTATTTAGTAAAATCACTTAGCTACTAATTTGCTCTGGAGGGATAGGGAGAAAGAATGTACTAATTAGAATCAAATCAAAGGTCACTGCTTATCAATAATTGGCATATTTTTCATCCTACTGTTTGTGTAAAGTGGATGGGTGCCTTTGAAATACTAGCACTTTTTTTATTTTCCTAGTATTAGCACCTTTCTGGGGTAGGATTCCTTCAGTACTTCAAAGATCTCCAAAAGTGTGCTTCATCAATAGTCTGTTGAAGTTACAAGGGGACACTGAATTGATCAGAGTTTTGAAGTCTTCCTCTTTGTTTTCTTTTACATTATTGGGATCATTGTATACATTGACTCCCCTAGTTTATTTTACTCAGCTTCAGTTTACATACTTCTTTCCAAATTTCTATGAATTCTTCATATTCATTATTTATTATGGCACAATAATATCCCATTTCATTGTTCAACCCTTTCTCACTTCCTTCTAGTTCTTTACTACTATAGAAAGTTCTGATATAAATATTATTGCATATGTGGGACATTTCTCTTTGTTGTTACATGACTAGTAGGGGCATCACTAGATCAAAGTGAATGTACAATTTGGTGACATTTTTAGTATAACTCACAAAATGTTTTCCAGAACATTTAAATTTATTCACAGTTTCATCAAAAATTGCTTTAACACAACGGTACTTACGTGCCTCCTCCAACATTTTCTATGTTTGTCTATTGTCATCTTTGCCAGACATGTGGGTTTGAGGTGAAATTTCAAAGTTTTTAATCGGCATTTCTATTATTATTAGTAGTTATTATTATTATTGTTATCAATGGTTTCTAATGTCCCTTCTAGCTCTAAATCTAAATCTGTGAAATTATGGAGTATCATTTCATAATGTTACTGATAATTTGAATATCTTCTTTTGAAAACAGCCTGTTCATATCATTTGACTATTTATCTTTTGGGAATTCCCCTCTTTTTTGCTTTGAACTAAATAATCACTCAGGACTGACAAATTTTGTAAATGACTCTAATCTTATGTATTTGTATCACGTATAAAAGTCACTTTATTTCCAGCTCACAGTAATGAAGGATTATTAATTTTGTTGTCAAAACAGAATTTCACCCTAAGTTAAAGGGTCATGAAAACATGCAAATATTAACATCTTTTCTATTTACTCACGATAATTATCTACTGTCTTGCCTATCTAGAATTCCTTTTGAGGGTGTGTATATCTGTTTTCATCAGTATAATTTTTGTCTGCTAAGGTGCTTCTATAATATTAGTGAATATTTACATAATGCTTATGATGTGTCACATGCTGTGCTAAGAATTTTGCAATTATTGCCTTATTTGATCCTCATAACAACCCTAAGAGATAGATGCTATTATTATCACAGTTTTATAGGTGAGAAAACTAAGTCTACCAGAGGTTGTGACTTGCTCAGAATCACATAGCTAGTAAGTGTCTGATGCCAGATCTGAACTCAGGTCTTCTATACTCCAGCATCATCTAGCTTCTTTGATATCATTGTAGTTGTCATTGTTATCATCGTCACCACCACCAATCATTAGAAGGACTTAAGTTTAAGAGGTATAAGGGACACAGTCTGGGATTACATAGTTATAGGGAGCTCCTAGGTGAAGAAACTCACTCTACCAATACAGATTGATAGCTTCTGTACCATCTAGAGTCTTATAACCTGTCTAGAGCACCAAGAGTTAAAGTGATTCGATTAGGGTTACAAAATGAGCAGCTAGATGGAGCACTGGATAGAGTACTGGCCCTGGAGTCAGGAGGACCAGAGTTCAAATCCAACCTCAGACATGTACTAGTTGTGTAACCCTGGCCAAATCACTTGAACCTGTTTGCCTTAGTTTCTTTATCTGTAAAATGAGCTGGAGAAGGAAATGGCAAACTGTTCCAGTATCCAGTACCCTAGATAGGTTCATGAAGAATTGGACATGACTAATTGACTAAACAGCAACATATAGCCAGAATGCATAAGAAGTAGGACTTGAACCCAAGTCTTCCTGACTTTCTGTACATTTTGCCATTCTGCTTATCCATGTTGAAAGAGTTTTTTTCTTTTTGATTAGTGTATTATTAACATATTTTATTTTCTTATTACTATTTCTTATTTTTTCTTATTAATTTTTCGTATTTCTTATTTTTCTTATGTAACCAACTTGTTTTTATGTTGCTTAGGGAATAGAGCTAGGACCATAATGAAATAGCCCTTCTCATTTTCTTACATAACATACAATAACTTAGAATACTCCAGTTACTAGGAAACAAATTTTATTTTTTTCTGACATCCAGGATGAAAAGAACTATGTGGTGTCAGAGTCTGTGGGAAATAAATCTATTTATAAGGAGAGAAAGATGAAAATAGAGTAATTTCAGGCTGTTGGTTGAATCTAGAGAACTAGTCTATTGACTCCTCCCATCCTTGCTCCTCCTTAGGACCAAGATTTAGATTTAGATTCTTTTCTCTTCATTTAGATTTAGGACTTTTGGACCAAGGTTTTTGAGAATAGATTTTCAAAGTGATTCTCTAGAAATAATGGTGAGAACTAATTCCGGTAACTCAATTAGGTCATTTTTTGATGATGGTCTGCAAGCTTTTAGAATTGTCTATAGGATGCCACTTTTTGCCACTTTGGTGCCTGGTTCCAAATGTCATCTGGTTGAATGTGTGCAAATCTAAATTTGTGAAAGTACTATGTCGAGATGCCCCTGTTTAGATAGTTCAATAACTAAAATCCTTTTGGAGTCTAAGGCTGATCTACCCTGCACTGTGGGGAAAAAGCACTGGAGTGAATTTTCTGTTAGTTTTCATCCTAGAAATGTCCTAGCTCCTGTATATTACAATTGTTGGTAAATCACTTGATTTGATGATCAAAAAACTTGAATTTTATTGTGAGTCTGACCCCTGTCTGAAGTAATAAATCCAGGACCTCTAGGGATTCTTAACTTGGGGTCTGTGGGGTCTTTTTATAACTGTATTTCAATAGAAGTGATTTATTTTTTAATCTTACACATTTTATTCATCTAAAAACATTATTCTGAGGAGTTGATAGGTTTCACTAGATTATCAAAAGGATCTATGATACAAAAAAGGCTAAGAATCCCTGCTTTAATTAGTTAGAACTCTGGATGGAAAAAGTTGGTTCTCAGATCCTCTGGGAAAGGCCATGTGTTAGTGACTGATTTATGCCTCTCTTCATTCCTAAACTGATCCATGGCATTATGACATGTTTGTTTCCACACTGTTTGTATTGTTGTTATTTTTGTTTGATGCCTGGGTGAATTTGTTTGGGGTTGGAACAAAGGGGGATGTTGGCAGATGGGGTGTGATTTTCTGTCTGCACTCTAGCTGCCTAGGCCACATTCCGGAGTATGCATGGCCAATCCTGCTCTAGGCTAGGTTTTCTCTACTACATAGAGGGCTGGGAATTGGAAAGAAAGAAAGGAGTTAATATTGCTTATCATAGTTGTTATAAATCTGCAAATATTTTTTGCCAGAATCTTTTGTTTCAAAACCATTTTGTCCATCTCTAGTTTCCTGAACTTTTGGAGAGTGTGGGATATTTCCTTTTAATATGTCAGTGTTTTATTGAAAAAACAAACAAACAAACCTATTTTATCCTCTTTGAAATCTGCAAAGTTGAGTTTTATAAATTAACTTGGCAATGTACCATCCACAATAAATATTCCATAAACTTGCATCAATATTTTAAGGTTCAAATCAATGAAGCATAATTAATATTTTTCTAATTTTCCTTATATGTAACTTTTTTCTATGATAGTAACTTTCTTTTCCTCCAGTTTATTAAATATGGTTTTATATATTTAAGACATGGTTAAAAATTATAATGATTTATATTATATAGTGCTTTACATTTTATAAAACACTTTCAAATGTATTATATGATTTGATTCTGACAAAAACTGTGTGGGTATTGTTACCACTAGCTTGGTAGTGCAGGGGGTAGATAGAACACTATGGTGCAGTCAGGAAGACCTGAGTTCAAATATGGCATCACATACTTACTGACTGTGTGATCCTAGGTAAGTCACTTAACCTCTGCCTCAGTCTTTTAACTGTAAAATGGGGTTAATAATAGCACCTATCTCACAGAGTTGTTGTGAGGATCAAATCAGGCATTTGGAAAGCACTTGGTACAGTTCCTGGCACAGAGTAAGTATATAATAAATGCTTAGTCCCTTCTCCTTTTCTAATTTACTGAAAAAAAAAACCTGAAACTCAAAGAGTTTAGGATTTGTCCAGCATTATATAATTGTTAAATGTTGGTAATGGCACCCAAACTCAGGGCTTCTGACTCTAGGTCTGGTGTTCTTCTTATTATGCCATGTTGTAGAGCAGAGATTTGTTAAAGAATGAAATAAACTTGATGTATGCTCAAGTTTTATTCTACTTATTCATTTTTGAATCACCAAATTATAATAAATCCTTAACCATATGCACAAAAGGAGATTCTTCATCCTGGCAAAACTTTATAGATTATATGCCTAGCACATAATGCTGTTATATGGAAATTTTTTCAAATGAGTTGGAGTGAATCAAAGTAAATACCTTCCTTCAAGTTTAGTGGATATAAAGAAAGACAACATTACATGTATGTTGAGAATGTGAGATATTGCCAGGGTTCATGAGTTAGATTTTTGAGGTGCACTTTTTTAAAAAAAAAGTAAAGAATATTTGGTTTTCAATAGAAACGATTTGTGTGAGGAAGAATCTTTATTTTTTTTGTGATTATCCTTGTGCCCAAGATATTTCGGCTATTGAAAGGAATACTGAAGTTTAAAGATGGTGAAGCATTAGTTAAGTACTTACTATGTGCCAGACACTGTGTGAAGCAGACATGATACAGAGGAAGGCAAAACATGGTCCTTGCCTTCAGGAAGCTCACATTCTAATGGAGGAGACAACATGCAAACTATGTATATAGATAGTGAAATTTGAGTTAAGTCTTAAAGGAATTCAGGGAAGTTAAGAGATAAGGAAATAAAACATTCCAGGAATGAGGAACAGCCATTTAAAAGCCACAGAGTTGGGAGGTGGAGTGTTGTGTGGGAGGAATAAAAGGACCAGTGCCACTGGAATCACAAAGTCCATGTAGATGTAAAAAGATTAGAAAAATAGGAAGGGGCCAGGTTTTGAAGGACTTTAACTGGAAAATAGAAGATTTTATATTTTGATCCTGGAGGTAACGGGAGACACTAGAGTTTGTTGATTGCAGTGTGTGTGTGTGTGTGTGTGTATGTGTATGTATGTAACATGATGGTTTTAAGAAAGTCACTTTAGCAGCAGAGTAGAGAATGGTTTGGGGAAGAGACTTGCACCAAGGAGAAAAACCAGAAGGCAATTCTAATAGTCCAATATGAAATGAGAGCGTGAACTATAGTGGTAGCTATGTGAGTGAAGGGAGTATATGCAAGAGCTGTTCTAAGTTAGAAATGATAACATGTGTCACATGACAAGAACATATCTAACCTATGTTGAGTGAGTGTAAGAGGTGTTGAGGATAACTCCCAGGATGAAAATGTGGGTTGTTGGGAGAATGATTATAAGCTCAATCAGTAGAAAAGTGGGAAAGAGGCAGACAGGGAAGACAAGTTCCATTTTAAACATATTGAATGTGTGGGGTCTATACAACATCCAGTTTGAGGTGTCCAAGAGATAGTTGATGTAAAGTTGAACCATGGAGAGAGGTTTGGGCTGGATATATAAATCTGAGAATCATCTATGTAGAGATGATAATTGAAATCATGAATGATAACAGTATTACCATGGGAGCTGTAGGAGGTAAGAAGAGGGAGCAAAGAAAAGGGCCCAGAACAAAGCCTTGGGGCATACCCACAGTCAGTGATTGACCTGCCTGTAGAGCCAGAAAAGGGAACTGAGGAGTGGTGAGACAGGTAAGAATAATAACTTAGAGAGGAGAGAGTATCCACAAGAAGAGGGTGATTGACAATGTAAAGTGCTATAGAAAGAAGGATGAGGGTTGAGGAAAGGCCGTTAGATTTGGCAATGAAGAGATCATTAGTTCAATAATGAGGTCAGAAGCCAGATTTCACTGGGTTTAGAAGCAAATGAGAAGAGAGCAAGTGAAGGCAAAGATTGCAGATGGCTTTCTCAATGAGTTTCACTGAAGAAGTTAAGAGAAAAATAGGGCAATAATTAGTAGGGATGGTAAGATCAAGTGAGGATAAGTAATTACATAGTTTATTATCATAAGTATCAGTATAAATAGCCAGAATATGTTAGAGGATGTGTCAGATATTTTAGAAATTACAGAGAAGATGATTTTTTTGGCTTTTTATAAGTTTACATTTTTAAAGAATTATATAGAAAGAAATTAAATGTTTAGATGGATTGGTTTAGATAATGAGAAGATAGCTACTTAAGGATTTTTGAAAGCCTGACAGTGTTCCCTCATTTTTTTTGCTAAAATAAGACTATGTTTAGCATTTAAAAAATTATAGCATTAAGTTATTTATCCAATGGTCAGACTGCCTACCCCATTAACAAAAACATGGCCACTAACTAGAAAGTAGGTGAGGCCTCTTAAGAAAATGATTGTTTACAAAAGTCATGTATACACTTCATTGCACTAACATTTGTCCTTTACTCTATCAAACTAGCATCTACTAACTTAGAATTGTATCTAAACTTTAAAGTCTATTGCTTCAAAAAACTCATTTCTCTGATGTCCCCAAACAAACTTTATTTCTTACAAAGTGATAACAGAAGATTAGGAGAAGAGGAGGTAGGGGTAGCTACAAGAAATTGACACACTGAGAACTGACAGTGATGAGGAAAAAATGGTAAAATCACCAGTTCTAAAAGCTGAGTAGTTTGGGGCAGTTAAATAGGGGAAAACAACCTCATAAAACTAAATAACCCTGACACATTTAAATTAAAAAAATGTACAAACCCTTATTTAGGAGACAAAGACAAAAGTAAAACAGTATCTGTGTTCAAGCATCTTACATTCTTCTGGGGTTAATACATATAATATACAGAGAAATATAATACAAGGTAATGGAGACAAAGTACCCTAGACTTAGTTGAGAAAGGAGAGAACACTGACTTGGGGGCAGGGTTCAGAAAAGGCTACATAGTGGATGTTTTAACTTTACCCAGAATTCCTTTTCGTGTTTTTCAATAGTTTACATTTTATAAACCTTCAAAGTAGAACTCAAGTTCCATGTTCTCTGTAATTTTGCTTACATTCTACTTACATTGATCACTTCCTTTTTTCATTTCCAAAGAATACTTAATCATTTCTTTCTTGTTTTTCCTCCAATTGCTTCATACACATAAGTCTTGTCTTCAACTAGATTGTAACATCCTTCAGCAGAGAGATATCTTATATTTCTTTTTTATATCCTATAATAGCCAAGTCAGTGTTGGACATATAGATAATCAAAAATTAATTTAATTGAATAGAGTAACATAAGAATTCTCCAAAAGTTTGTCAAATGTAATTTGGGATGTTTTTATTTTCAATGTTAACTGGTAGATTTCTTTCTCCTTATTTAGAGACTATCAGTCAACCAAGTAATGAGATTTATCAAACACCTGCTATGTACTATGATAGAAAAAAAAAAGACATGTTGTAGTGGAAAGAATATTGGTCAGGGGATTTATATTTCAGTCCTAGATCTGTTGATACTTCCCGGGCTTCAGTTTCCTCACTTATGAAATGGGAAGAATGGACTTCTGAGGTATCTTCCAGATAGAAAACTTTTAAAATATTGGGGGAAAAGTGGTTTGTAGTTCTCCTTGTGATTTCAAATCCTTGTGGTTTCAAATTTTACATATTATCATCTAACTATTTCTCTCCTAATTCTCTGTTACTAGTGTTGGTTTAATGATGAAAGTGATAGCTTAGAAAACTGTCACTTTACTAGACTTCTGAATTTTTTTGTGAGGGGTTGGCTTTCTGAATATGCTTATATGGGAGAGCTGATATTACTAGTTATATAGACAGATGGTAGCCATCTAACAAGATGATTTGAGAAGATCTAGGAAAAACTCTTGCCTCAAAATAGTATTTATAGCAGGCCATTTGGAGGGTTAAGCCTTGAGGTAAAATCTGGTCATCTGAAGGAAGGGTAACAGTTATCTATCATTAGCACCTTGCTGTGAATTAGTTAATCAAATTCTCTCAAAATGACAGAAATCAATAGCAGAGGAGAAGGGAGAGAGAGGGTATCCAGACTAGGCTATACCATCTAAAGAGTACAGTCATGAGCCTGGAGAGAAGTAAATGAAGCAAATGAATTTGGCTGGAACAATGTAAAAGGACATGGTACCTGCATGTGGATGAACAAGGAGTAGGAAATTGGAGTGGGGCAGAGACAAATTTTGCTTGCTTCACATTTTTTTCCAAGTCTGGTTCTGTTTATAATGGTTTCAAAAATATATTAACTTTTTTTTGTTCTATAAAGTGGAAAGTGTTGAATTTGGTTTCAGAGAACTTGGCTCCGTCGCTGACACTACCTGTATAACCTTAGGCAAGCCACTTAACCTCTGAGGCAAAGTATTCTGATAAGTAAAATGAGAAAGTTGGAGTGATGATCCCTTTTGTTCAAATACTCCTGTGATTTAGGGACTTACAGTTGTAGAAAGCAAAGCTTGAAAGAGCCTTAGCAATAAGCTTATTGAATCAGTTCATTTTATAGGTTGAGAAACTGAAGCCTAATAAATGCAATATTATTTTATGTAAAAATAAAAACAAACAACAAAAACCCTCACACAAGCCCTACTAGCAAGTACAGAAATAAATAGAGCTTTCCTTAAAATGTTAAGCAGTATCTATTTAAAATCAAGAGCTAACATTATCTGTAACAACGAAAAACTAGAGGACTTCCCAATACTTATTGGGAAGGAAATAGGAAGAATCTTAATTGTCATCCCCAGTTATTAAATATAATCTTAGAAATTTTAGCTATAACAAAAAACCCTAAAGAAATAAACATAAGGAAAGACATATAATTATTGCTTTTTGGGGGTCACCTGATGCTTTTTGGAAGTTATCTAGGGTTTGAGAACCCTGAAGAATCAGTTAAAATGAACAGAAACAATTAACCACTTCAGTAAAGTAGCAACATATAAAATAAACCCATAATATCACCATAACTTCTGCGCATTATCAACAAAATCCAGAAGTAAAAATAAGGAAAATTCCATTGAAATTTACTATATAAAATATATATGAATATATAAAATATCTGGAAGTCTACTTAACAAGACACAGAGGAATTATGAATATATATATACAAAATATTCTTTAAAGAAATAAAGAAAAATAATTAGAAAGGAATTGATTTATCTTAGTTTGGCCATGCTAATATAATTAAAATGACAATGGTATTGAGGTGAATTTAAAGATTTAATGCTCTGCTATTCTAATTACCAAAAGATTACTTCATAGAACTATGGAAAAAAACACAATAATATCTATATGGAGGAAAGGTAGGTTAAGAATCTCAAAGAAAATACTTTTTTAAAGAGTAGAAAGAAAGGGAGCCCAGGCCAGCTCCTAAAGTTTACTGCAAAGTAGTTCTCATTGAAACTATTTGGTATTGTTTAAAAAATAGAAAAGTGTATGAATGCAGCAGATTCAGGACACAAGAGCCAGAAGCAAACTGAATATAATAGAGAACTATTAAATAAACTGAAAGACATAAATTACTGAAGCAGTCACTTTTCTACGAAAATTGTTCAGAAAGGACCTAAGTCCTCAATTATAGCCCTGTCATTTTACAGACAAGGGAACAGAAGCACATAGGGGTTATTAGTTAACCAGTCAGTCAGCTAGCTTTTATTAAATACCTACTATGGTATTTGAGGCAGCAAGGAGGGGCAATGGATAGAGCAACACAGACCTGGAGTTAAAAAGACCTGGAGTTCAAATTCAGCTTCAGATACTTAAGAGTTATATGACCTTGGGTAAGTCACTTAACCCCATTTGCCTCAGTTTCATCATCTGTAAAATGAGCTGGAGAAGGAAACTGCAAACTATTTCAATATCTTTGCCAAGAAAATCCCAAATGGAGTCACAAAGAGTCAGACACAACTGAAATGACAACAAAAATAGTATTTGAAATGGGGTTTGAAATAATTTTCCTGTTTATAAGTCCAATTCCCTATCTAGTATGTCACACTGACTTTCTCACATGTCACGCCAAATACCACAATAAATATGGATATACAGCTTAGATAAGGTCATATCATCAAAAATTAGAGGAGAATGTAATGTTATAACTCTTATAAAGAATAGAAGAGTTATTAACCAAACAAGGAACAGCTACTAAAATGTGTTAAATAGGCGATATTGTTTGGACAATTTTGATTATATAAAATTAAAAAGTTTTTGCATAGATAAAATCTGTACAGTTAAAATTACAAGGGAAAAATTAGAAAGGGAAAAAAAAACTTTGTTATAACTTTCTCCAATAATGATCTAATTTCTATGATATAAGGAATAGAAGTGTATGAACAGGAAAAAATTTTAGGAAGAAATTCAAGCTATTGACAATCATATGAAAAAGTACTGCAAATCTCTAATAATTGGAAAAATACAAATTAAAGTAGCTCTGAGTTTCCACCCCTCAGACTGGCAAAGATGACTAAGAAGAAGGAAAATGTAAAATGTTGGAAGGGTTGTAGGAAAATGGGTATACTGGTACACTGTTAGTGGTGCTCTGAATTGGTCTAGACATTCTGAAAAAGGAATTCAGAGCCATGCCAGAAAAGTCACTAAAACTTATGATACATACATACTGTTTGACATAGAGATTACAATATTAGACCTAGAGATCAAAGAAAGAGGAAAGGAACCTATATATACAAAATTACTTATAGCAGTTCATTTTGTAGTAACAAAGAACTGAAAAGTAAGAGATCTCCGTCAATTGGGTAATGGCTGAACAAACGGTTCATGAACGTAATGGAATACTATTGTGCTATAAGAAATGATAAAATTAACAATTTCAGAGAAACTTGAGAAGACTTATACAAACTGATGATGACTGAAGTGAACAGAACTAGGAGAACAACACACTATAAGTCAATATTATGGAAATAAAAAAATGAAAGATTTAAGAATTTTGATTAATGTAGTGACCAAACACAGTTGTAGTATATGGATGCAGTGGGATAGCATTGTGTCATAACAATTGACAAAATGGATGGATACAGAGACAACTTGAAAATTTTCATGAAATGATGCAGAGAGGTGAACAGAACCAGTAGAATTATATAATTTTGGAAGTTTGAAGAATCCTGATCAATTCAATCATCAATCACAATTCTAAAAAACTGACAATGAAGTATAATAGTCAACTCCTGCTGGACTATAGATATAGAATTAAGTATATATTTTCAGACATGACATATCAAACAAATGAGATTTGTTGACTATATTTATTAATTAAAAGAAAAGGTTTTTACTTGGTGGAGGGTGTAAAGATCTGAGAGGAAAGAATGGTAAAATAGTGAAAGTGATGAACAAAAATAAAGAGGTCAAGTTAACAATTGGTTATTAAGCATTTATAATATCCTAGTGGAGATAAAAATACAAGCAAAAAAAAAAAAGGAAAGAAAGTCCATATGTTCAAGGAGCTTAAATTCTGCCAGGAGAAGACATATAAAAAGAAGCTGAAAAGCTAGAGGCAGAACAAATAGTGATGAATTCTCCAGAATCAGAAGGCGACCTGGGAGATAAATGAAGGATGGCCTCAATCATAAAGAAAAGAATGTCAATAAATGTTTAAAAATAAACACAATAGCATAGAATTTTGCAAGGAGACACGGACCAGAAGGGTAATTTTGGTACTACCATATTTAAAAGTTATCCACGGTAGATTCATGGCTTAATATCTAATTTTCTTCTATTTTTCTTTGAGTATGGAAATGTCTATGTGACTGATTTTAATTTCTTAATAAAATACAGATTTTTTTGAAAAAATGAAAGTTACTTTCCATACTCTACTGAGCTCTAAGGTTGCATTTCAATTATGAGAATGCATGATTGATAGGATTGTCTAGGATAGAACAGGATTTTGTTGGAGAAGCACTGAGCTTTATGACACTTATCTAGTAAGCTGTCTTTTCCTGATTCTTGAAGATCTGCTGATTCTCTTTACCCTTAGTGAGTTAAAAAGAAAATTGATAAAATACTTATGAAGACTATAGGTAAAATTAACTTGTTTCTATTCTGAGGAGGGAAATATTCTATAATCAATCCCTAATGATGGCATACTCTGGGAGTAGCCCTACAAGTACGAATGAGACAGGAAGGGCACAAAACTTTGAACAGTAAATATAGTGAGGATAATCAGGTTCCTACTACCAGTTTTGCTTTATATGGAATGTGGAGAGAGATGTCATTTTTAAAACATTAGGTCTAGTGTTTGTGGCATGTGGTACAGCATTTTGTTGATGCTAAAATTACCTACTTTGTGCCAGCTATTTCATTAACTACTTCATTTTGTCAAAAACTAAGTCAAACTTGTCTCAGTTAAATATATATATATATATCCCTCCCTATCCTGAAATTTTGAATAAAAATAATTGGAAAAATGCTTCACAAGTTGTGGGAAAATTTACAAATAATAAAAGGGACACTTTAAAATATCACACTAGGGGGAAGCTAGGTGGCACAGTGGATAGAGCACTGATCCTGGATTCAGGAAGACCTGAGTTCAAATGTGGCCTCAGACACATAACACTTACTAGCTGTGTGACCCTGGGCAAGTCACTTAACCCCATTGCCTAGCCCCCCCCCAAAAATAAAATAAAATGTCACACTAGATTCAGGGGTGGGGAATTTGCGGCCTTGAGGCCACATGTGGCCCTCTAGGTCCTCAAGTGTGGCCCTTTGATTGAATCCAAACTTCACAGAACAAATCCCCTTAATAGAATGATTTATTTTGTAAAACTTAGACTCAGTCAAAAAGCCGCACCGGAGGACCTAGAAGGCTGCATGTGGCCTCGAGGATGCAAGTTTCCCACCCCTGCACTAGATATTGAAAATATGAGATGGATTTTTAAATGTGTTATGAATCTACTAAATATATACAATTGATTGATATGCCAATGTTGTTTAACATTTCCACATTATTTAATAGGCTAAGCCAATTTATTTTTTCAGCAAGCTTATTAAGATTTAAACTTTTCTTAAGCATATAAGATAGGAAAACACATATCAAGACATACTGTATTATACGGGTCAGCTAGGTGTAACTCTGTGCAAGTCATTTAATCCTGTTTGCCTCAGTTTCCTCATCTGTAAGATGAGCTGAAGAGGGAAATGGCACACCACTTCAATGTCTTTGCCAAGAAAACCCCAAATGGGGTCATGAAAAACTAGACACAACTGAACAACAACTGCACACAAATCTTCCTTTAAGTAGACAAAATAGAAGATTGTGATTGTCCATGAAATCTTAACCAAAGAGGCTTACAGCTCTGTGACTTAGAGTTCATCTCTGGCAGAGATTCTTAATTTGCGGTTTATGAACTTAAAAAATACCCCTTTAATATCTTTGCTTTTTTTGTAATCCTGTTTTATTTTATCCATTTAAAAACATTATTCTGAGGAGTCCATAATTTCACTGGCTTGCCAAAGGGGACCATGATACAAAAAAATGGTTAAGAACCTGTGATCCAGGGTATCCCCTTCTTTTACATACGGAGAAATGGTATCCAAAGAATTTGCCAATGATGCCCATACTGTGGTAAGACAATTCAGATCTTCTGAGCCTTAAGTCTAGTGCAGTGCTCTTTGGACAGCATCATATTGCCTTATTTTTCACAAATGTGTAGTAAAGTAGGAAAAGTCTTTATTTTTTTCAAAAGATGTTTTTTTTTTTTTTAAATTCTGAATTTAGCAAATGAAATAGGCATGTCTATATGGGTAGTAGAACAGAAAAAAAAGCATTGCACATGAAACTGTGGATCTCTATTTTGTACAACTTGCTTTTCTTTTTAAATGTATTATAATTTCAGCATGAACCTTTCTAGGCCATTCTGCTTGTTGTGATTCTGTCTTTTGCTCTTTTCTTCTCTTCTTTTTTCTTTTTCCTTTTCTTTTTTCACTTCTGCTCTTTTCTGTGAAATGTATACTATTTTTATGAATGGAAAGATTGAGATATGATGAAAGGTTATAAGACAGGTGTGGTATAGTAGAAAGAACACTTTAGGTTTGGAACCAAAAGACTTGGATTTAAATTATAGGTCTGTGACTTGCTAGCTTTGGGATTTTGACCTTGGCCTTTCTAACTTAAAATATTCCCAGGTCTCAGTTTGTCTGAGGAAATGCCTGTTGGACTTCCATGACTCTGGAGCAGAAAGTGAGGCTGATGACTTTGTGCAGCTCTGCCCCACTTAAATTTAATTCACTTGCAAGTCAAAAAATCACCCTCATGGTATCATTGGTCCTCTTTGAGAATGAAGAATGAACAACACAACATAGTTTTGTGACTGAGCATGTCCCTCTAGCTCTGAGTCTTAATTTTTTTTTTTTTTGGTAAAATAGGGATCATGAAGCTTAACCAGGCTACCTTGTCCCTGTTATGAGGAACATAAGAGGATGTTTAAAAAACTACTTTGTAAAGTGCTTCATGGATGTTAGCTATTATTATCAGTAACAATAATGGTACTGAAGTTCACATAGTTCTGGGATTCATGAACTGCCAAGGACTCAACAGGTAGCTTTCCTTGGCTCATGAACTTGGGTGAGAAAAAATTGCATTTTTATTTTAAAGAATTTCTAACTGAACTTTAGCATTTACCTTAATTATTTTAATCATATTATTCTGAGAAGGGATCCACAGACTTCACCAAAGGGATCCACAACACTAATAAGATTACAACCTCCAAAAAGAATGAGACAATGAATGGTTTCAAGAGATCATGCTGAGGACTCTGGCTTCAGGTTCTGTACTAAATGAGAGAATATCATGGGGATTTCATTTCCTAAGTACTTTTTTTTTAAGACTGATAATCTATCAAAGTATAATAGCATTATTTTGGTTTTCACTTTCTGTATTTTACCCTAATGAGCTTTAATTCAGTTGTCAAAAGAGAACAGTGCTGAGCCACTCTACTTAATATTGCTAGAAAGAATGTCATAACCAAAAGACTGCAGTTGGGGTATAGACAGATGTAAAGTTGGCACTATTCTAATGTCTGCCTTTACTTCCCTCCCCCCTTCATCTCATTTAGTTTCTGAAATAATTGTCTTCTATCAATTGATTCAGCTTTCTTCGCAACAATTATGGAACTGTACTGAGGGTCACTCCCAAGTCCACACGAAGCCTAGGAATAACACTGACAGTAGCTAATATTTTAGGAAAGTTATTGGAAGTTGCTTTTTAAACTGTTAGAAATACATTTTGGCAAACAGTGAGGAACCTTCAAGTAGATATAAAGGACTATTGGCTATCCAGACCTCTGGAATTTCTTGATTCTCCATTCTTTGTCTTACTGTGTAACATTGAACATGTTAACACTTCTCAGGTTGGGTAATTAGAAACATTATTTTAATGGGCACATTGTATCTGCTTAGGTGCATAAGAATCTGTTTTCCCTTAAACTGATCCGATGTTTCTAACAAAAATCCCTTTCACTAATTAAGTCTGATTAAAAAAAATTGGATATAACACTACATGCCTATGGTCAGAGATAAGTCTACTTTTATTTCTCCCTCATTTATTTTTTATAAGAACACATCGGGTGAAAATATAGTTATCTCCTTGTCCTTTCATGAATTTTATGTAATTTTCTGATGTGGTCTGTCTTGGAGTTGTAACCATTCTTTAGTTGTTTTTATTAAATAAATATTTCAACTATAGTGAAAACTTTTTGGCAGTTTATATTATGGACTCATGAGTGGGCATTAAAAGGTCACCTTCATTATGTGGAGTAGTTGTGTTGTAATTTGAGAAATGCAATGTCATGAGATGAGCCTTCTCTGTGTACCTATCTTATGCTGGCTTGCCCATTTTCCCATGTACATTTTGACATAAAAATATTCTTCAATTTCATCTTTTTGTTGGTTCCTGGCTAGGTCCCAAGTTAGTGTTACTATTTCCAGGGCATTAGGAGAATACTCTTAACCATGTATACTCTTGCCATTTCATTCTATTCTTCTCTGAAGTCTGGAAACATTATTTGCTTTATTTCAGGCGTCAGTAAAGATCAAAGCCATCCAAAGGAACATTTGCATGTGAGTTTGTAGAATGATTAATTAGGAATGGGCATTAGTATTTTTTTTCTTTTAAGGTTTTGAAATGCTTTTCATTTATTAAATAGTTCTTTAAAATAACCCATCTGTATCTTAGAAAACAAAAAAAAAAATTTTATTCCCCCATTAAGTGGCTTCTGATAGTCCATATATGGCTCCTAGGAAATAAAGTTTTAGTGTATTGTACACTTTCATCATCTTTTCCTGCTTAATTTGGCAATGTGATTATCAAGACAGCCTTACTTTCTGTGGGTGATATACTCTTTTCTCAACGTGCTTTTCTATCTTAGACCATAATATTTGATCTTTCCTTCTTTTCTCTTCTTGCTCTAACATACCTCATTTCATACAGTACCTTTATTTGATACTATCTTATCTTTGTCAAATTTCTGTGTAGCCCATAAGAATCCTACTGGTGTGTTGGCTTTCCCCAACTTCACTGTATCTCCCCTTCAGAGTTCTAAGGGTGCCCTTTAGGGATAGGGGAAATTCTCTAACACCTTCTCTAGTTCCACACTTCCCAAGATTATCAGTGGGGAAACATTTAGTCATCTAGAACTTTTTCCACTGGTGACCCCTTTCCCTGTTTCAGCAGTGTTTGTTGGTGTTGTGTGGTGCAGTGCAAAGTACATATACTTTGTGTTCAGAAGCAATGCTGTAGTGAAGTTGAGTGACGCAACACTGCCAGAAACACCTCCGATTCATTATGCATTTGATTTTTAATTATTTTTTGGTTGTTGTGCCTTTAGAGAGTCTAGGGGAAAGTGACCTCAAACTTAAACAATACACGTGGCAAAGAGGTAACTCACGGCTCCTGGTTAATGGAGATCCCTTTCTAAGCATTTGTGAGATGCTTAAGAAGTTCCCCTTACACATGGTGAATCTGTATTCATCTATCTTTGGCTCCTAATCCTAAGATTTTGACATCAGTGGATCCAGGGATAAGGCTGGGTGGAAGATATTAAGTCTGGCATCCTCTGGAGTCTTCAAATATCCCAAGTTCATCCTCCAGATGAAGGTATGTGTGGTGGCAGGGAATGAGGATGAGTGTGGGGAAGAAAATCTGGCCAAAGTCAAAGCTGAGGTCTCTCCTCTCCCACCCCTCCTCCCCTTTCTCCTAAGTGGTTCCTTTTCAGGAGTTTTAGCTAAAATGTCATGCTCACTCCAAAATTGTAGATTGGATTAAATGATCACCTAAATGAATGAAAATTCCCTTTCATTCTAAGAATCTAAGATAGTATTCTCTAAATCTCACCATATTTATAGTATTGATTCTAAGACTTTCTTCCTGTAAGACATGTATGAACCTAGAAAACAGTGGCATAGTCCCAAAACTTTTCTTTTTTCATATTTAGAATGTATAGTTGCAATTACAGCTGTAGGTTTACTTCTGAAGGAATCTCAGGTAAGATTAGGTAAACAGACAAAGACTCATTTTCTTGTTAGATCCCCACTTTGATGTAGTTCAGAGCCTTTTTAGTAAGGCTCATCAGAGGCCTTCTTTTGAAAAGGGGAGAGTCTCTATCTGTATTTTTGTAAAGGCTTATCCTAATACATTGGACCACACAGTAGCTTAGTAATTACCCTGAAGCTATGAACACCTTGTGTTATAGAGTAGAAACGTTAATGTTGTATTGGGAAGTCTAAATCATGTTTCAGTTGTGATGAACAAAAGTGCTGCTGAATTTGTTTATTTTGGAAACCAAATAGGAGAGGATGGAAGAGACTGTTAGGTAATATGAAGATGTATTTGTAGCTTTGGTTCCTGAACTGTTCTATTTTTAAGTACTGTTTTTAATAACTTAGTCAACAAGCATTTATTAAGCACTTATGAGGTGCTTTAAGTACCTCAGACAGTGGGGAGGTAATGAAAAGGCACAGAGTCAGGAGACACAGTGTCATGTGTGAGGATCAGCAAGAAGGCTTATTGTCATTAGATCGTAGAGTATCTGGGTAATGTGTAAGAAGATCGGCAAGATAGAAAGAGGTCAAGTTGTAAAGGGATTTAAAACCCACACAGAAGATTTTATTTTTGATTCTAGAAGTGATAATCACCCAAATTTATTGAGCAGTAAAATAGCATGGTCAAACCTATGCTTTAGGAAAATCACTTTGGGGGCTGGATGGCTTACAGTGGGGAGACGTGAAGCAAGGAAACCAGTCAAGTAGGTTATTGCAATAGTACATGTGTGAAGTGATGAAGTCCTGATTTAGGATACAGCTGTTCAAGAGGAGAGAAGGGGATCTAATGTATATGAGAGATACTGTGAATCTAGGAACAAGACTTGATAACATAGGGGGTGATTTTAAGTGAGAAGTTAGGTTGTTGTCCTTCGTTTTCGAAGAGGACCAAAATGACATCATTATGCTACAGTCAGGTTTCAATGTGTCCAACTGTGGCTGATCAGACCAATATGAGTTTAGAATATTCTACTGCAGGTCAGGCACAAATAGTCTGTTTGAACATTTGAGGTGGATTCTCTAAGTTTGTGCGTCTTGAGTTTCTTTTGAGCTATTTCAATTCTGCTTTACTCATACAGCACACCACCTTCTCTGAGTTGGGCATGCCAGGCTGAGCTGTCCTGTGCCAGTGTCTCCCATGTCACACAATCAGAGAAGGTGTCCATAAGCTTTACCAAATTGCCACAGGGTCCATGATAGAAAAAGGTGAGGAACCTTCAGTTTACAGGGAGAAGATAAGAGGACAAAAGACAGACTTTTGGGGGGAGACCTTTGTTCAGTGGGAGTAATGTAGATTGAGATCTAGCAAAGGTGGTTGAGAAGAGGTGGTCATACAGGGAAAACCAGGATTGAATAATGACACAAAATTTAGAGAGAGGGTATTCAGGAGAAGAGGGTGATAGGACAGTGCAAAAGACTATAGAAAGATCAAGAAGGACAAGGATTGAGAAAAGGCCATTAGATTTGGTTGTTATGAGATTATTGGTACCTTTGGAGAAAAAGTTTCCATTGAATGATGAAGTCAGAAGATAGATTTTATAAGGTTTAGAATTTAGTGAAAAGAAAGGAAGTTTAGTCACCTAATGAATGTAGTTTTCTCAAGGAGTATTGCCCAAAATGGGAGGAGAGATTGTTGGGGAATTTCTCAGCCTCAGAGACTGGAGAGCCCAGGGAAAATCTCACCCATGGGCTAGTTTCACCTATTAGAGATGGGGGTGGGGTCAATAATTTGAGAAGAAAAAAGCATGAGAAAAGTAAGGGGGAAAAAAAAAGAAAGAAACAAGCATGCTTCCTGTTATCAGATTCAGCTTCCTAGAGCACAGGTTTACTTTTTATAACTTTTTAAGCCAGCGCACAGCCAATCATCAGCATTTTGAGATAATTTAAGATAAATAAGTAACACCTTTTATAGGAAGAGGAGGGGCAGAAAAAGGGGGAATCAGCCAAGGGAAAAGGCAAGGAGATGGAGCAGTGTGCTTCTGGAGGAATATTAGCTATGCAGTTGGCAGGGATTATTATTGGACTAAGAAAACATTGTTCAAGGACAGAATAGAAGAGGAAGTGACCAAATATTTTTTCAGTGGCCACAGAACAAAGCTTCAGATGTCTCTTATCTAAAGACTATGAGTATTTTTTACAATAGTGGATGGGGCCATTTTCTTTGCCATGTCCTTAATTAGTTTTGTTATACATTATTTCTCCTTCAAGATATAGATATTTCTCCTTCAAGATAGCAAAAAAAGATAAGTGAGAGAGTGGGGATGATAGAACATTCTGGTGGAAAAGCTGAGATGGAATGGGATTACTTCAGCCTGTAGAAGAGTGTCCTGGCAGGAACACTTCTTATGAGACCTCTTCTTGTGAAAGAGGAGATAATAGGGGGAAACCTTCAGTGATATGACATGAATGAATTAAGGGTCCTCAGTTATGAGAGTAGTGGGAAAAGATGCCATGGGAGGTTTACAGAGGAAGAGAAAGGTTTAGCAAAGGAGAAGTTTGTGAGTTATTATTATTATTAATGTGAGATAGTGTGTTGATTAGGGAGGTATGAAAGGACTGGCTTGCTACAATGAAGATTCGTTGAGATTATGTAACAAAAATTTTGTGATTTTCTTCAGCTCTGTTCAGCAGAATATGAATAGGATCAATGGAGACAGATGGTGGGAATAATTCAAAACTTGGGTTTGACAAACATTGAAATTTAGAAAGTTCCATTGAATACCCATGAATCTTCAGTTAAAAATGGCGTTGAATTTTAGGAAGGCTACTCAAAGAATTAGGGAATAAAAATCTTCACCTTTCTGAATGCCATACTTAGGACTAGAAAGGTGTGGATTAAAAATTAAACCTAATTCCCTATCAAGTACATATTCACCTTCAACCCTGGATTTATAAACTAAGAGGAACATAAGTTAAGGAAATATTCACATCTCCAATCTATACCTATATCACGAATGACCAAATGAGGATTCACCATGTCTAATTTGTAGTCAGCCTTGTTATTGTAAAAGCCAAACCAGCTTAAACAAAAAACAACAGCTAAGTACCCTCTTTGAATTTGATGTGGCTGGATCAGTCAGGAGGAAGGATGGATAAGATGGCAGAAAAATGTGCCTTTCCAGGTATTATTTTGCACCATAATAGTCATGCTGAATCTATCTTAACTGTATCATTAATTTTCATTTTAAAATTGCATCAGTGTTCTGAAAGGTAAAAGGAAACATCTTCCAGATATGTCACACAGTGTTTATTTAACTACTTATTCAGTAACAACCAGATGAGGTTTATGATGCACATCACACATCTTTACTTTCCCCAGTATCAAGTAAGAGCTGAGGAAGCTATATTTGTGTGTGCACATACATATATATCATATCACATATGTATATATGATATATATACCATATATATGTATACATATACACATACACCTACATACACATATGTACACTTATGTTAAAAGAGAAATACCAAAGGAAAATATTAACTTAAGAAGAATGCACACCTATTATGTGCATTGCATGGCCCAGTAAGTCACTGGTGGCAATACAAAGGCAGATTCAGATAATCAGTTTCTGTCCTTTAAGGGTATACACACAGGTATGAAACTACATAGATATATACATTCTTACTGTCTAATCTAATGGAATTAAAAGAACTTGTTGGATAACATAGATGGATTTCTGCCAGCTTCTTAAGTATTTTGAATGTATCATTTTTGACCTACACACACACACACACACACACATACACACACACACAATTAGGATAATGGAAATTCACATACAGCTATCAAAGTCTTTTTTCTCCCGCTTTGATTTGATAAATGCAAATGGTAATTGTGATGATGGAGACTGATGTATATATCCCTTGTAAGTAGTATTACTAGCTATACTCTATATAGCAGAAAGATTTCTATTATTTTAGTTTCTAGAATTCTGTCTATAGTTTTAGTTGAATGTTTTCTCTGCCTTCTTGATGAATATGGCAGATTGACTGATATGGGAAAAAAAAACTTTCCACTATGAAGGTTAGCTTGAAAAACTTATTTTGATAGAATTGTTCATAGATTTATAATCTCATTATAACTTAATGACTCTACTAGTACTAAATTGCTATTATGTAAAAGAAAAGATTTGATAATGCTATTCTACTCACAATTAAGTGACCCAGTGTAATATCTATAACATGTCAAAATGATGAAATGTATTGTAATTGAATTTTATATGGTAAAGGTACATTTAAGCACAAAAATATAGACTAGGGATTTAGGTAATGTATTGCTCCATTTTTTTTTCCTGTCTGTTACTCATCTTAATGATGCCTTTGGGCCTGCTCTCAAAAGAATCTGAATATAGTGAGTGTGGCAACATGTAGCTATTAACAAGTGTGTGTGTGTGTGTGTGTGTGTGTGTGTGCAATTGTCTGGAAATGCAGCTTCCAGCTAGTTTTATATAGTCAACTGTAAACTGAAAGATTTCTTATAATTTCAAACTTCCTTATATATGAATTTGTATGTTGCAGCTGTAGTTGAATCATGTTGGGAGTATTAATTTTCATTTCCCTTCACCTCTTGAGTTACTTTAGTGATAGAGTAATATTCACATTCCTCTTTTATTCCTATTTCAGAAATATGACACAGAAGATAGAGTGGATAATCCATAATATGGTATGAGGTACTCCCTCTACCTAGTGCAGATTATAGTTATCTGTGATTTAGGGGATAAGTCCTAGGGATATCCGTGAGGGACACAGAGTTGTAGAAAGCTACCAATGTCACAATAGTTAGTATCAGTGGTAGGATTTGAACCCAGACTTTCCTAACTTCAAGCCTGTTATGCAATATACTACCCCATGCTGCCTATTGAAACCATTTTTATAATACTAATATATTACTACCCTTTATATGAGTTAGCATTTATAGATCATTTTACATGTGATTTCATTTGATGCTCACAAGCTGATGCTTCCTTTCCACTTTCAATATTTCATACACGTTGAATTATTTCCTAGTAAATGGTGATGACTTTGTATGGAGTTATTCACAGTTTCTCACTTTCTCCCTTATAACAAATGGCCATATAAAAATGGCTGATTTGTTATACTTTGGACATATGGAATATGATTTTTAGCACACAGATAATTGTTTACTGTGGGTAACAAATCATCGATCTTGATCTCATTAGCATCAGATGTATAACATGTGCAATAATCTTTTAAAGTTTTCTTTACTTTACAATTGCTTTCTGCTGATTTTCACTGCTATCCAAGAAAATATAAAACTCATTGTTGTAGTAATATGGAGTATGGCTGTACACGTATTTTTTTTTGTTGTGACCAACAATTCAATCCAGAAATAACTTCATACATGCAATTTCATTCAGACAATACAATTTGCATTTGTGTAAATAGTGTCTAAAAGTCATTAAAAGGCTCAAGTACTGAAATATCACTAAAGGTCAGCAGGCCTACATGAGTCATACTTGTTCAATTGATTTTTTTCACCATTGGCATTATGCACATTTATCACCTTCTCTTCCTTATGCTGTCCTCTTTATTATATTGTGGCCTACACAATTAGACTCTAAGAAAAAAGCATTTGCTTACAGAGATGTCCCCATTAGTCCATTTAATTTTCCTCTTCCAAATAGAAGTTGTGAGAAGTAAACACGTGGTAATATGGTTCTTGTGTGGTCACATTTTGAGTAGGTCATATTTTGTATGGCCACATTTTGAATGGGATAGCCTTGAAATTGAGTCCCATTTTACAACATATATTTCTTTATTGAAATCACAAATGGGAAACACATTTAACATATTCTTTATTAAATGGTAAGAATAGAAAGAGTCTATTAAAGTGTCTGGGCTGAAAGGAATTATAATGAATTGCAATTCAAAATGTATGCTTTCAAAGCTTAATGTTTAATCTTAAATACCTTATGACCACATATTATTTCATTGCAAAAATGGATTTAATGGTTTAATGAAAAGAAGAATGGCCGTAAGATGAATATACCTAATTTCTTTAGAGTTACAGCCACCTAAAGACCTCCTTGGATGATGTTAAATTATTCAATGGCAGCCAGGCATTAATGAATGCCAACTCCTACATTAGGGTACATGGGAGAATGATACTCTATTGGTTTTCAATAAGCTAGTTACTGTATATGATAGAGTTTTTTTATACTAATATTCGGTAGAAAAACAGTATCTTATAAGGTCAAAGATACTATGATTCCAAGTCATCTAATATCATGAACCCTTACTGAAATATATTCAACTCTAAATACCTGTTTCCAAAAACAATACAAAATGAAAGTAATATTTAAACATGAAATCACAAAATTTGTTATTTGTGGCAACATCTACCCCTTTAATACATTTTGGAGATTACTATAGCTCCCTCACTAATTATACATATGCAACAAAGAGCTGTTCATTTTGATGCAATTCATTTAATGAAAATGAATTATTTATTAATTTATTTAATTAACCCTCTGCTAAGAACTCTTATCAGCAATAGGATAAATACAAAGTCCCTGAGATAAATGGAATACATGCAAAAATTTTATGTTACAGAACTGCAAACCATTTTGTGATAGTAGTTCTGGATCCCATTAATCAAAAGTCAACTTTCCTGAGTTCATGTTGAGTTGCATATAATTTTTGCTAAACTACATGAAGTAAGATTGTCATGAATTTCAAAAGTTTAACTATGAATCTTTATAAGTTGTTATAGCCCTGTGAGAATTATCTTTTTTCATGAAAGTTTAATTCTGCTTATTTCATGATTGTATTTACATGTATATTTATGTTGATGCCTATAGTTACCTTATTTTTAGAGCTGTTTTCCTAACTTTTCATGAAGTTTGGTTGCAGTATTAAGAATTTTTTTTTCTTGATGGTAAGCATGGAAGTGTAATGGGCAGGAGAATTCCCAAGGGAAAGAAAAAAATACCAATTCAGTGGTTATCTTTCTCGAGCAATAATTTTTAATTTAAAACATGTGACCTTTCTTTGGTCTCCACTTTGGTGGGGGTGGGAGTGGGGGTAGGGATGGGTGGATGGCGAGGGGAAATCTGTTTGATGTGATGGGAAAATGGAGCATAAATAAAAAGTTCCCTTTTCCATTGCTAGGTCACATTGCCATTAACTTTCGGATAGGCATTAACTTTTCAGATAGAGCACACAATTGTGCTCTGAGTAGCTGCAGTGAAATTTTCATTAACTTTGGATAGAGGCATATGTGAGTGTCTCAAAAAAGAGTTTGGCTCCGTTAATTTTTTGGGGGGGGTGGTGGAATGGGGGAAGGGGTGCAACACACTCAATTAATTTGCAAATTTTAAATATGGCTGTCCTTAACCCCAGGTGAAAACAATTATCAAGGAATTAAGTTTCAAGGGATATGCTATTACTCTTCATTAAGATAAATGGTATATTAATTTCATCTGTTGCTTTACAAGAAAAAATTAAGTACAATGCAGAGGAATAATAGTTAAATTTAAAAAGGAATAAATGAATCCAGTTCACTTCTTTGGTTCAAAGAAGAGAGCCATGATCAACCACTGCCTGACTTTTTTTTCCCCTTCCCTCTGTTTTCCTCTCATGATAATGGTCACAGCATCATAAATTTAGAGGTGGAAGAGAACTCAGAGGTCTAGTATGCCAGCCTCTCTTTATAGGTTAGGAAACCAAGGGTCAAAGAATAAGAAGTGACTTGGTCAAGGTCTCACATTGTATGCAGCAGAATCAGAATTGGAACTCAAGTCCTCTGATCTTAAATCCAGAGCTATTTCCTTTTCATCATGCTGCTGTATTCTTCAAAGGCATTTTGTTTATCGTTCTGCAGAGATTGATCAATCAATCTAGAGGAAGTGTTGGTTTTCCCTGAGAATTCTTTGGCAACTGGAAAAGCTTTGAATTCTTTTAGGGTCCTCAGTACCTCAAGGTGACTGCCACACCAACATCCATCAACTATATTTTTTTTGGAAATTTTTGTAGTGGTTGTTCAGTCGTTTCTGACTCTTTGGGGTTTTCTTCGCAAAGATACTGGAGTAGTTTGCCATTTCCTTCTCCTGCTTATTTTGCAGATGAGGAAACTGAGGCCAACAGGTATAAGCTACTTGCCCAGAGGTATGTAGCTAGTGAGTGTCTGGGGTTAGATTTGAATTTATGCAAATAAGTTTTCCTGATTCCAAATGCTCTATCCATTGCTCCACCCACCTGCCCATTTTGTAGAATTTAAGTGCCCACAATGAACCAGAGCTTTTTAAAAAAAAAAAACTTTTCAACAACTTTCATTCTCATACATTTGGGATTCTGAAAATTGGAGTCTGATCTTTCAAGAGAATAATTTATGTAAGCTATGCCCTTCAGTTGGGCTGAAACAACTTTATACTTTAAAAATAATGACCTTGTTTCAGCATAACACACTGCTCCTGTCTTACAATAAATTGCTTTAAAGTTTCCAAAAAAAATAAAAGACATTTTCCTCATGATACTCCTGTGGTGTAGGTAGTGAAATAGTGTCATCCCTATTTTGCAGGTAAGATACCTGAGGCTCAGATGATGAATGGGCAGCTAGGTGGTGAAGTGGATAGAAGGCTTGGAGTCAGGAAAACTCAATTTCCTGGGTTTAAATCTGACCTCAGACACTTACTAGCTGTGTGACCTAGGACAAGTCATTTAACCCCATTTGCCTCAGTTCCCTCATCTGTAAAGTGAGCTGGAGAAGGAACTAGAAAATCACTTCAGTATCTTTGCCAAAAAAACCTCAAATGGGGTGAACAACAGGGGTTGAAAAAAATCATGCAAGGTTTAAAGGACTTTCCCAAACACAGAAAACTAGGAAATAT
Source organism: Vombatus ursinus (assembly GCF_900497805.2). Taxonomy (NCBI): domain Eukaryota; kingdom Metazoa; phylum Chordata; class Mammalia; order Diprotodontia; family Vombatidae; genus Vombatus; species Vombatus ursinus. The sequence goes on along the minus strand of NW_020954592.1, from coordinate 1,556,033 downwards.
TAATTCCAGGGTCCCAGATAATGGTTGATATCTATGAGTGTTTTCTGGTTTACAAATCGTATTAAATATATTATTTAATTTAATCCTCTCAACAAATCTTTTGAGGTAGGTAACATTATTACCAGTGTTTTATAGGTGAGGTTGATGAGTCTAAGAGAGATTTTAACCTTTCCTAAAAGACACAGTAGGAAGTTATGGAGCCAGCCTTTAACGCAGGTCTTCCAATCTCAAATCTATAAGTCTTTGTAAAATATCATAGCAGATCCTCAATGTGCTGGATCAGAGGACCACAGATTTAGAAATAAAAAAGACCTTAGATTAGAGATCATCTGATCCATCCCCTTATTTTACAGATGAAGAAATAGACTTAGTGAGTTTAAGCAACTTGCCCAAGGCCTCACAGGCAAAAAGTGATAGAGTCAGGTTTCTCACCCAGAATTCCTCTGACTTCAAATCTGGTATACTTTCCAGACATCTTCACTGTTTCACAATAGAGTATAGGAGCCCCAGATCCAAGTCCTAATTTGTCATCTTGGGCAAGTCACTTCCCTTGTCTTAAGCCTCAGTTTTCGTATGTTTAATATGAGGAGGTTCAACTCTATATATGGTCTCTAAGTTCCTTTCTAGCTCTGGAGTGCTGGGATACTATTCTATGTAACAAACCTTACTTTATATTCTTTTATTTTCCCCCACCCAATGTATGCCAAGGAAATGGTAAATTCAAGGTCATGAAAGGTCTTCTATTTCTTTTGTCTCCCCCTACTGATTTGTGAATAAGTTTAGCATTTATCAAATGTCCCTGACTCGCTAACAAGCTATGTGTATCCTCTATTTTAGGGTAGTTTTATGTTTTACCTTGCATTGTATACAATCTGGATCACTGAAGTGATCTAATCTTCTGGAATGAAGACAGCATTGATGTCCAGACTTTTTCTCTATCAGGACATTTTAGCCTTCTTCCTGGTCAATCTGTCTTAACTGATATTCAAGGATTTCATTTTTACATGACAAGGCCACACCAAATTTTGCTGGGTAAAATAGAAACCGTGTCTAAAACCCATTATGATGGTGACAGTGATTTATGTGGCTCGCACCCTGTAAAACTTGTGCTAATATAGATGTTCCCTACTTGCAATTATTTTTCCTATCAATAGGAAATGAAATCAAATAGTATCCTACTATAGGTTTGACTTTATTACATCTCATTTGTTGTATATGCTACTCTGTAGTTGCTATCTCTCCAATTCTGTTTTCCTCTTGGTAGGTTCATTATGTCTATATCAATAGCATCTTAGGCACGACTATACTCTTGATTTTTTCATTCTAGCAAAAAATGCAGAACTTAGCACATGAAAAAAGTGTATGTATGGTCCCTCTCACAACTCAATCTAATTGATTTGGTAGGGCCATCAATGAGGTAGGCAACACATTTACATTTTCCAGATATTTCTGGCAAGCAGCCAGCAGAAGGTAAATTGTTTTCTCCTGAGATGATGGTTTCTAGAACCTCCTCCTTTTCCTTTCTATCTTCCTTTTCCTCCCCCTTCTTAGTATGGTCACTGCATGAAGAAGCACAGATGCCCGCTGCCAAAACGTGATACTTAACCTGACCATCAAACAGGCCTCACAAAGAAAGGCTTTTCAGGTCTCCCAGTGAAACAACCACTGCATTTTATTATGGCGTGAAATTAGAAGTGAAAGGCTCCGTGGTGCTCACTATTTAGTAATGCGGAATATGTCGTTTCTGATGGGGATGGTGGTATTGGGAGGGAAGTGGGAAGCCGCAGAAGAGAAACAAAATCGCACTCCAGACAAAGAAGGCATTTTCCACCCATCTCTGATTGTTAGGTGGTCCATAAAACTCCAGCATTATAGTGGACGTAGGGCAAAAGAGCATTTTGTTGTCACTCCTTCATTCAGACTTAGATGTGTGAGTTTGCAGAAGGATGAGTAGGGAGAGTCATCTGTTCTCTAGAGAGTTTGCCAGTTTGGTTCTTTTATAAGCTGGCTACCAAGAGCAACAGAAAACTTAAGACTAGAGGCAATTTTAATGAACTGAGGAGCACTCTGAATATTTGTTTTAAAAATGAAGCGAAAGACAAAACAGTTTAGTAAGGGAATAAGAGGGAATGGTGTCATTTTTTTATTTTATTTTTTTCTTGCTATTTTTAAAAAATATAACTTTTTCTATGCCATTTTTACAATATTGGTAAAGGGCATCCAAATGTATAAAAGGTAACTTGATAACATTTCTCTAATATATATTATGTATACATATACATACACACATATAGATAGATATAAATATTTGATATTTTCCTCTATATGAACACATAGAAGAAAAAAATCTTAAAGTAGAAAAATAAATGAAATGTTACCTAGGATTAGTATTTATTTAAAATTAACTGAAGGCATGTTATCGAATCACATCATTTTTGGGGAACACCTATTTTGAAGTACCTTAGCACAATGACTTGGTTGGACTTTCCTGATATATCATTTTTGGCAGGTCAGCAGGAAAGGTTAAATCTGCAGCAATTATTCCCTAAGGCAAACTGGCTGTGTTGGAAGAAGGTTCTTTATAATTTGATTAGAAGACTGGAATAAAGGGAACATCTGAGCTCCCCTGACTTCAGCAGTGAGACCATTTTGGCAATTATGCTATTAAATGTGGAGACATTTAATTGGATAAGGATATCTACTCAGATTTTTGTTATTGTAGACCTTGTCTATAATTTCCCTTCTAGAGTTTGAGGAATTTTGATTTGGTTTGCTAATTTGGAGCACAAAACATTATATTTACATGCATGCATATATACACACATATGTATATGTATATTCACCTATATGTATTTAAAAGCCCCAAAAGAAATGAAATCTGACCTCTTATGTGGCATGTCATTGTGGCAAATACTTATTATAGCTATAGCAGTTACCATAATGGCATATAATGATAATTCACACTTGTATGAAATTTCAGCCAGAGAAAACAGCATTTTAAAAACTTTCTTGGTCAGGAAGTTAGATGATAGGCCTTATTATCTGTGTTTTACATTTGGACAAACAGATTAGGTGATTTCTTAACCAAGATTCTTTAACATCCCAGCTTATTCATTTTCAACCCAGAAATCAAACAATCAGTAGACATTTATTAAGTGCCTACTATGTGCCAGTTACTGTCCTAGGAATTGGGGAACATGACAAAAATTAAACCATATTATACTTCTATAATAACTTTCATATATTATTAGGATGTCATTTTGTTCATTCTTCAAAGGTTGAGCTTCAATTTTATCGGCAGTATGATATCCTCTGTGAAATCAGTGACTGCTATGTTAGCTGTATGTAAGTTGATAGATTTTCTAGGTAAACCTAAGAGAACCATAGACTAGATAACTGTGAAGCGCATTTGTTTTCATGAAACATTGTTCAGTTCAGTCATTTTTTCAGTTGTGTTGGACTCTTTGTGACTCCATTTGGAATTTTCGTGGCAAAGATACTAGAATGGTTCACCATTTCCTTCTCCAATTCATTTTTACAGGTGAGGGAACTGAGGAAAATAGGGTTAAATGACTTGCCCAGAATCACATAGATTTGAACTCAGGAATATGAGTCTTCCTGACTCCAGGCCTGGCACCACTTAGCTGCCCAGTTCATAAAACTTTTATCTTGGTTTTTCAGACTGAATGTGATCAAATACATATATCAAAGAATCAAGAGTGTTGGAGTGGGGAGGCTCTTTAGAGATCTCAGGTCCTACTCCATTTATTTTTACAGATAAGGAAGCTGAGACCCAGAGAAGTGAGGTGGTTTGTGTATGATAATGCAGCTAGTTAGGGGCAGTCAATAATATAGCCCAATATTCTTTCCACCAGTCTATGTTGTCTCTCTTTCTAGTATGACTCTGCATTATGACTGAGCATGGAGCTTCAGGGACCTGGAAGAAATGTGTGCATAGACTTGAAAAATAGGAGCATCTCATTGCTTCAGAAGTCTATTTACTTGGATGTCAGCATTTAGAGATTGTGGAATTGATGGGACATCAGATCTCCAGAATTGTGAAAAGTAAATTTGTGTAAATGGCCAGGGTCTAGGGTAATGTTCAAGGAAGGAAGTAGGCTTTAATATGCATGAGCCTATTTATCAATTGGGGAATGGCTGAACAAGTTCTGGTATATGGTTGTATACTACTGTGCTATAAGAAATGATTAGTTCAATGATCTTAGAAGGGCATGGAAATAACTTGCACAAAATGATTGAGAGTGATGTGAGCAGAACAAAGAGAACATTGTATACAGTAACAGCAATATTGTTTTAAGAACAACTTTGAGAAACTAAGTCATTTTGGCTATTACAAATACACAAATTAAAAATAAAGGACATATGAAGAAAGATGCAATCTGAATCCAGAGAAAGAACTGATAAATATACATATGTATAGAATAATTTTACAAACATGTATGTATGTGTATGTATGTATGTATACATACATACAGAGGTTTGTTTACATACATACACATGGAGGTTTAGTTTATTCATCATTCAACAAGCTTTTAAGCCCCTACTGTGCTAGGGGTTGAGGATAAAAGACAAAAAAAGCCAGTCTGTACTCTCAAATTGCTTATGTTCTACAGAGAATTCTTCTCAGAAAGGCTCTTCTGAGGATTTCAACAACTATAATGAAGGGATGCAAAGGTTTGGGTTAAGACCCTTATATGGGAACTGTGCTAAAGTCTCTTTTCACTTGGGATCAACTGAGGTCCAGTTTTCTTTACCAGCACTCTCACACATGCCATTGTATGTGACATGAACAAGCCATGAATAAAAATTGTTAAAATTGGAGAACTCCATTCATATCCATGTTTATGGGCAGTTTCTAGTCTACTTAGGAGTGTCACTGAAGACCCCAGTTGAAAATTATGTATTTTGGAAAGTCTCATATCCCAACCTCAAGTATTTTCACTGTCTGCCCCCCATGCTTAGAATGTACTTCCTCCTCTTTGTCATCTGGCTTCCTCCAGATCCTAGCTAAAATTCCTCTTTCTACAGGAAGCCTTATTCAATTGCCATTTATGAAAGTGTCTTCTTTCTGTTGATTCTTTACAATTCATACCATATTTAGTGTATTTGTGTGTAGTTACTTGCATATTGCCTCCTCTATTAGACTATGAGCTTTGTGAGAGCAGAGAATGTTTTATCTTTCTTTGTATCCTCAGTGCTTATATCAGGACCTGGCTCATAGTAGGCACTTACTAAATGCTTTTCAACTGACTTTGTTTCCTTTTCAAAAACGATTTTCTTTAGTTGATGTTCTTAGTAGCATTATATAATATCTTGAAGATCTCTGTCTTCTTTGTTGGGGTAACAAAGAAAATCAGGGTGTTTTCCAAATATGTGACCATAAAATGATTGACTAAGGTAAACAAGTGTTCCTACTCGTAAAATGTTGAATTGACTAAGTTAAAACAGAAGATATAAAGTGTCATTCAACATCACTAGGCTTGGTTTGGAATGTGGTTTTCTAATTCATTTGCCAATTAAACTCAGGCTTCTGATGAATGAGTTTTGTAAAGAGGTAGGAGTATCTTAAAATATTCTGAAAGTATAAGGGTGAGTGCTATCTGTTTCATCACACCCTACCTTGTATATTCTCCACGTGTAGAATGAAGTTCATTGAGGGAGAGGATGTAGTGGTTGTTGCTTAATCTCTGTCTTCTGTATGGATATTTGCCTTTGCAGACATTGAAGTTGACGCAAAGTATTAGGCACTTACAATCTGCCAGGCACTTTCCTAAGCACTGGGGATACAAATAAAGCAAAAAGAAAGGCAATCCCTACCTTCAAGAAACATCTGTTCTAATAGATAGGAACAGGGAAGACATACAATGAAGCTGAAAGTTGGAGGAGAAAGTACCCTCATGCAGGCATAATGGCAATTAATATAGAATAAAGAATGACTGATTCAGGAACTTCATCAAAATAGAGATTCTTGGAGGAATTCACCAATGGAAGAATAGGGCAAGGTAGAGTAAGGTGTCAGGGACACTTGAATTTAAATCTTGCCTCAGACGGTTACCAGTTATGTGACCCTGGGCAAGCCTTTTAACTTCTTTCATTCTCAATTTCCTTACCCCATAGGATTGTTGTGAGGATCAAATTAAATAATATATGTAAAGTGCTTTGTAAATCTTTAAGTACTATATACCCATTAGCTGTAGTTCTTATTATTCTCCATATATAGCACATTACCTCTCATCCTTAATACTTATCAAGCCCAGTGAATGCTTAATCAATACTTATCTAATGGAATTTTCTTTATTAATAACCTGATTGAGGATATGATAATCAATAGAGAAGCATAATGTTCCATCCTTTTCCTCACAAAGAAATTGGACCCCATAGCTGATGAAAGTGTCAGGGTAGAATTTTTTTAAAAATTCTTTTGGTGGTGCTCCCATGACATCTCTTACTTGTACTCCAATAATGTGCATATTTCTTCATATTTGACTTGTATTGCAAACTGGAGTTTGACAGGGGCAGTCAAAGGGCATTGTATTTACAAGATCTATTGTTGAGTCAAACTTTACTATTACTGTTACTTATGATCTAGTTAGAAACAGCACAAAATAACATTCTTCTACATTTGGAATTCTGCCAGAATCTTGATATTCAGCAGTGTTGAATATTGGGAGTGAGGGAACTAAAAATCAAATTGTGATGTGAAATATTCTAACCCTTCATGATGGGCTTGAGCTTTGGGCCCCTGCCTAGCTGAGTTCTATTCTGAACAGAGTTTTCCAACCATAACTAATATATGTTCTCCACATCAATGTTTTCCTTTCAGTTTTCTGAAATTTAGAAATGTTACTTCTAAATTACTAATTTTAAGCAGACCTACCACATAATCACCAATTGAATAGGACTGGTCAGAGATTCACTAATGTTTTGGAAGGCTCCCTTATGTTGACAAAGCTGAGGGTGATTTGATTTGGCAAGGAGGAAACAGGAAACATGAAAACTCTCCTTACATTTTGTTATGTCCTTTCAAGAGAAAGCAGCGCTACTGGTGAAGTTTGACATGCCAGACAACCAAACCACACAGATAGGTATTAAGCTGTCAGTGTTAAAAGTTCCTTCAATCTAAAAGGGATTAGTGTTGAAAGTGCTGCTGATCTATCTTAATGTGGATCCCTGCTTCCTTCTGGTTTGCACTTGCGAGATACTGTGGTGATTTATCTCTCAGGCAAGAAAGATCTATATGTCTTGAAACTAGAAAATTGATAGTATGTGTTTGTAAGTCCTCCAAGAGCTGGCTGCCACAAATATCCTAACATCAAATGTCATCCAAGAAACCAAGTTTTTCATAAGAAAAAGTAAAGCATAGGAACAACACCATTTTATAATTAGAATGAAAGCCAATAGTCAACAAATAATTCATTTCAACAAGAATTTATTGAGCATTACCTGTGTAAGGCCCTTAAGATGCAAAGATGAAAAAAAAAATTGACACACTTTCCATTAGGAACAAGGCCTAATTCTTTGAATGTGTGTCTTCTGCCCTATTTAAGTAAGATATAATTCTGAAGGAAACAAGCAAGAAATAAGAAAGAGGTACTTGAAGATCAGGCCAGGAGTAAGGTTTCTATTGCTCCTCACTATCAATAAATAAAAGTTTCTGGTTACGCTTTTTTTCTTCATAGGAAAATGTTCATTTTAATTTATATATATATATATATAATATATGTATAAATTTGTAAAAAAAAAACCACACACATCTGCCCATATGTATAAATAGATGTACATACATTTATATGTATGTAGGGTTTTTATTGCCCATATGAAAACAAGGATCATATTTTGAATTGTTTAATTAATTTGAACAAAGCACTGTCAGAAATCCCAACTTTTTTTCAAATTGCTACAAAGTCTAAAAAACATATTCTTTAGCATCTCAAATTTTGCTTATGTCAGAAGATTAAATATTGGCCTTCCATCTAGGAATGACTGCATAAAATCCATGTAAGAAAGATTCTATCTATTAATTGCATTTTAATAATACAAATTCTTATCAGGTTAATTAAATTCTGTAATTCCTGGCACAAAGTATTTTTCTTCTTAGTATATCTCTTTACAACAACTGATAACAGTTGTGACTAATGTCAACAAATTAGCTCTTCCTCTCCCAACTACTTTCATCCTGCCCTTCCACATTATTTTATATACACCTCTTCATCCATTATCTATCCTTAGTCATCTTTCAAGGTCAAATTCAAATATTCCTTCCTTCATTGGACCTTGATTCAATCAAGCTCTGATCTTTTATCACTTGGATTGGTCTTAGGCACTTACATTATTTTTTAGTATATTTTTACTTTATCACTCTACTAGATTTTAAACTCCTTCAGGATTAGGACTATGCCTTATTGATTTTTATGTTCTATGGAATTGAATAGAAGAGCAGTCAAAGACTAGATTACTCTATTTGAACTTTAAATCTGTAACTTCATTGGTTTTGGTTTCTTTTATTAAATATTTTGAATGCATCTCACAATGTGCAAGGTATTGTGCTAGGTACTGTGAATAGAAAAATGAATAAGAGAATTCCTGCCCTCAAAGAATTCACAATCTAGTGCAGTATAAAATGCAGGGTTGCTAATAATCATAATGCAAACTAGAATGTAATTAATGTATAGTAGAGGTACAAAGAAAATTCTGTGATCCTGAAATTTATGGGAAGGTTACTTCCAGATGGGTATATGAACCAAGGCTTCATGGAAGAAATAGTACCTAAAGTATCCTTCTCCCCCCTCCTACTTTCCCCAAGTTCCTCTTCCTCTTCATCCTCCTTTCCCCCTTTTCCTCCTCTTCTTCCTCTTTCCCCTTCTTCTCCTTTTCCTCCTTCTCCCATAATGTCTAATAAAATATTACAAATGTTTGATGCTTAAAACTTCTCATCAAATCTAAAGAACATATGATTTGTATGTAAAATTTGGACGCTTGTCCAGAGACTGAAATTGCTCAGTCAGTAATTAGTCTCAATGAAATTACGTAGTTCTTAAATTAGCATGTAACTATTTTCATACTTTAGAAGCAACCACATAAATGCCATTTGAAACTTCATGACTGTGCTAAAGAATTCGAATAAAACAAAATAAATTTTAAACATTTGAAAGCTGAGGATCTTTGGTCTTAACTAAAACATCATTTTATTAAGTCTATATCCTTTACCTATAAGATGGAGACAGTACTGGTTCAGTCTCTGTGAGAAGCAACCAAAGTTTCAATTATGTGGCAAAATTGATTAGATTCTGTTTCTTAATCATGGGATTTCTTTCTACACATGTTTTCATTGAAATTTAAAGGAACTCTTAAAGTCTGAAGTCTCCTTTAGCACGAAAAATAGCTCAAATAAAAGATAAGTTGTGGTCCCTGATAAGCACTATGGTGAGGAAAGAAGTACTTGTTATCCTTAGAACATTCAAGAGAAAGTTGGTTTGTGATAAGAAATGTCTTCAGCATTGCAAGTTGGCATGCTAATCCTTTGTGGTTTTGGCCTGGATGATTGTTCAACTCTGCTTCCACTGGCTGGCAGCCAAAAAAGTTCATTATTTTGGCAAGACATGGTATACTTTTAGACATGGGGGATTGTAACAATTTCTATACCAATTTATAACTGGAGGCAGTCCATGAATTATTTTAAAGATACAAGAGTGCACATATTTTAAGGAACTGATTGACAAAAAAATTCCTACTTCCACATAAAAAACAGATCCCTGGTTTCTCAGACAAATTCTCTGTTATTAATGGCCTAGACAAGGGGAAAATAAAAACCCTCAAACCACATACACATACACACAGTTCTTCTGAAACTACAATTGATGGCATTATAATATATTAGGGTTAAGTACCTCTTTGAAATAAAGCAATGCTTTTATGGACCAAAATATATACCTCATGTCTAGGAAATGTCTTAATAGAGAGAATATGTAAGTTATCATTTTCATTGCTTTTGTTTATTAGACAGAAAAGATTATTAAGAAAGCATGTATCTTATGATTAGCTCTCTGCCTTTGCCTATAATCTTTAATTTGGATCCTCTACTGTAATCCTGAAAAAAAATCTAATGTATACCAACCCAAACCCAATACACATATGTTCTCATAGGTTTAGACAGAGAGGTTGAAGGGACTTTAAAGATGATCAAATCCAACCTTCTCATTTTATAGATGAGGAAACCTATCAGAGAGATTAGGTGATTTGCCCACAATTACACAGGCAATAATTGGCAGAAACAGGATTTGAACCCAGGTTGTCAGACTCCTGACCCTTTGCCCTTTCCACTGTAGAATGGCTGCGTCTCAGCTACTCTACATTATTGCATTTTGTGATAGTGAAGAAAACAGTTTTTCCTCGCAAATGTAATATTCTAGATAGAATTTATACTTGTCAAAATAGAAGGTTAGAATTTGGGATATACTTTTAAAGATCTAGCAGCAATTATGCTCAGAAATACAGAATTATTTTCAACAAAGGATGTTCTGAAGATTATAAAACTTTGTGAGATGTTGCCTCTCTAGCTTGATAGATTCCAGAATAATATTAGCAGTCTCGAAAAATGAGCCAAATCTAATAAGATGAAATTTAATAGAGTCAAATATAATACTTATGTTTGGGTTAAAAAATTTAATTGTACATCTACAACTTGGTGGGGGTGGGGATTCCCAAACAATAATTCCTCTGAAGAAGAGATCAAAGTTTTAGCTGGTTGCAAGTTAAATATGTATTAACAATGTGACCTGAGAGTCTGCAAAACAGAAATAATCTTAATTTATATTAGTTAAAACAATTTTTGTTTGATTATATATGTACTTATTGGACCTGGACTCAGGAAGACTTGAATTAAAATCCATCCTCAGACACCTAATAGCTGTGACCATTAACAAATTACTTAATCTCTATCTGCCTCAGTTTTTTTCATCTGTTAAGTTGGGATAATAATAGCCCCTCTTTCCCAGGATTATTGTGAGGATAAAATGAACTGGTATTTATAAAGTGTTTTGCAAAGTTTTGTAGTACAAAACATTATAGAAATTCAATAATAGTGATAATAATGCAATTTTAATTATTGTCTCTTACATTAGAGCTCCTTAAACATAGGGATTTTTTCATCAATTATATTTATACCCAGTGCCTAAAGTAGTGCTTGGCATATGTTAGATGTTTCATAAACACATATTGATTGATTGACTAATGCTACCATGCCAGCAATCTTTTATACTTTATCAAACCTCCCTTTTCATAGTCCTAGAAAAAGCTTTATGTAGACTTGCTGCCTCTACTTTTTCACCTTCCACTGACATTATAATCTGGCTTCTTACCCCATCCCTTGCCAGTAATTGCTTTCACTAATTTCTTTTTGTAGTTCTCATTCTACTAGACCTCTCTGTCACACTTGGCACTGTTAAATATTTCTCCTTTTGAATAATCTTTCCTCTCTGGATTGCTGTGAAACTGTTCTATTGGTTCTTTCTTTCCACATCTTAGACACTATTCTCTGATCACTTTTTTAGGATCATCACCTCTGTTCTACCTCCTATTCTTGGATGTACCTCAGGGCTCAGCCTTAGACCCTCTATCTCTGTATTTTCTCACAGGGAATTCACAATTTCCTTTTTGTTCAGCTAAAATATCTATGCAGATGACTCTCAGATATACATAATCCAACCCTTATCTCTTTTCAGAGCTCCAGTCCTACATCCCTAGTTGACTGCCAGATATCTCCACTTGGGCGTTCCATAGTTCCACTTCACAGTCTCCAAAATAAAACTCATTATCCTTCCCCTTACACTTCACTTCCTATATTCTCTATTTCTGTAGAGGGTATTATGATTCCTCTAGTCACTTAGCTTCACAACCCAGGAATCATCCTCAACTCTTCTCTCTTACCCTTTGTCTCTAGTTTGTTGACACATTTTATCAATTCCACCTCTTTAGTGTCTGACACATTTCGACTCAAGTTAACAAGTATTTAAAAAATGCCTACTATTTACCAGGCACTACAGTAAGTGCTGGGGGTATAAAGAAATGCAAAAACAGTCCTTGATCACTAGGAGTTCACAGTCTTAATGAAGATTGGGAAAGGCTTCTTGCAAGAGGTAGAATTTTTGCTGAGATTTGAAGAAGCCAAAAGGTGAGGATGAGGAAGAAAAGAATTCCAGACATGGCTGGGAAAATTCCTGGAGTCAGGAGATAGATTATCTCATTTAGGGAACAACCACATCAGTGTCACAGAAATGTGGAGTACTTAGAGGGGAGTAAGATGTAGGAAGACTGGAAATATAGGAAGGAGCCAGGTTATAAAGGACTTTAAGAGACCCAAAGAGGAGTTTATGTTTGATCCTGGAGGTAACAAGTAGCTATTAAAGTTTATTTTTTGGTGGAGGGTGAGTTATATGGTCCTGATATGGACAAATCTGCATTGTAGGAAGATCAATTTGATGTCTGAGTGAAGTAGAGGATGGACTGGAATGGGAGGAGACATGAAAAAGAGAGATCAACCAAAAGGATATTGCAATAGTACAGATATAAATTATGAAGACCTTCATCAGGGTGGTAGCAGTGTCAGAAGATAAAAGGGAGCATATATGAAAAATGTTATGAATTGACAAGACTTGGCAATATTAATAGAGTATAGGAAATAAAAGAGAGTGAGAAGTTGAAGATGATACCTACTTTGTAAGCCTGTCAGTATCATAGTTTATCTTGTCTCTTCTCTCTACCCACATCACAGTCATGTAGACCAGGTTCTCATTATCTCTTGCCTTCACTGTGATTAAAGCACTTTATTGGAATCCCTCCACCCAGGGATAGAGTCTTTTCCTTCTCTGATTCATCCTCTGTATAGCTGCCATATTGATATTCCCACAGCATGGGTCTGACCAAGGAGGCCTGGACTTAAATCCCACTATTGGCATTACCTGTGTGATCTAGAATAAATCACTTAATCTCCCTGCTGGGTCTCAGTTTTGCCTCTTTGTCAACTGAAGGTGTTGAACAGATAGCTTCTGAGATCTAAATCTGAGTTGGCCTGACAGAGAAAAACGCATGCTTCACATGTGGGATGTCTTTCTTTTTTTAAACATATTTCATTTTTTCCCACATATTTTGTTTAATTATCTATGATGTTACTACTGAGTAGTTACTATGCCCAATCCCCTGAGTACCCGGATTTTTAGTCTGAATTCCCTGTTGTCACCTGCATATAGAGGCCTCAATCAACTGGCACCTATTGCTATCAAATTTGTGATATTTTCTCCCCACTTCTCAGAGATCCAGATTCTCTTAAACAAATATACCTTTGTTCTGTTAATCTAGGGATTTTACATTTTGTAAACATTTATTAATTTAATTTATCGATTTTGTTGCTATGTAGTTTGGTAAAATAGTTTCTAATAGTCACATGAATATTTTCATATTTTATTGTGAATTCTCTTTTTTAAAAAAATTGACAATGGCAAAACATTCCTATTTTCTCCCCCTCCCCCTTCTTTTTCTCCTTGTTCTTCTTTTCCTCCTCCACTTCCTCCTCCTCCTCTTCCTTTTTCTTCTTCTTCTTCTTTTTCTCTCTCCTTATCTCTCCCTCGGTTAATAGTTTTTCTATTTTATTAGTTTTTAAAAATATCTTGACATTTATTAATTAAATGGAGTTCTTTTTGATTTTGTTAATCTCTTCTTTAATTTTCAGAACATCTATGTTCTTATTTAGTATGTGCTTTTCTGATTTGATGCTTTCTAAGTCTTTCTTTTTTAACAGCTTTTTCAATTTGTTGATTTGTTTTTCTTTTTCTTTTTTTGTTGATGAAATTAGATATAATTTTCTCCTAAGGACTATTTTGGTTGCTTCCCAAAAGTTTTTGTTTCCATTACTTCTATGATCTATTCTTTGACCTGCCAATTCTTTAAGATTAAGTTATTTCATTTCCGTTTAAATTTGAATCCTTTCTATAAAGGTCTTTGATGAATTATAGTTTCTATTAGTTGTCATTAAAGGATAGGTTTAATATTTCTACTTTTCTACATTTACATATGTGATTTTTGAGTTCTAGCCCAAATATCTGGGATATTTGTGGGAAAGCTGGGCCCTTCTATGACCTTAAACGCTGCCATCTAATCTGAAAGTAAGATTTAATTATCTCTACTGTCTCTTCCAGCTCTGGCATTATGTGATACTGTAAATGAGTAAAATATGTGTATGTGTGTGCATATGTGTGTGTGTATGTGTGTGTGTGTGTGTGTGTGTGTGTGTGGGTATGTGAGTAGAGAGGAGCCTTACTGGAGGAAATTGTTCATATTAATGTATAGCAAAAGATAAGTTTTGCTAAGTAAGGTGTAGCTAGTGCATATAAACTTTAAATGCTACACTGAAGAATTTGGACATGATTTGATAGAGAATAATTAAAATTTCTTCAATAGAATAATGTGTGTTAGGAAAAGTGTTCTGTTGTTAATACATAGAATTAACTGAAGACAGGTATAGTAGTTTGTGATTCATAACATTCATTCTTCTCTCTTTAACTACCATTTTCTCCCAAGATAAATCTATGTAACTCTCTCCTCTCTATGGCCTTATTTACTTCTTTTTAACCAACAGTGAGTTAAAGCAAATTATTTCTTTGAGTATCTTTTATTTCATTTTACATTTTTTGGAATGCAGCATGCAAAAATATATCACCGTTATCTGAAATTATGCTTCAGATTTTTTTGACAATCATAGTACTCCCACACTAAAGAGACTTCTTAAACATGAAGGAGATACTGGATTCTTAAAGGCCATACTTGAGGAGAGTAAGCTTTGGTCAGGCCTAATAAAGTTATGATTTAGAGCTAGTATTTTATTAACCTAATTTAGCTAGAAGAGGCTCATTAGCAGATGGTTGACTGTCAAGAATATATTTGGATGTTGAGAAATCATGAGCTTAATGATTTTTAGAAAAACATGGAAAGACTTGCATGAAATAATGAAGAGTGAAATGAACAGAACCTAGAGAACATTGTATACAATAACAGCAATATTGTTTTAAAAACAACTTTGAGTAAATAAGTTATTTAATCTATTACAAATACCCAAATCAACTACAAAGGACATGTAAAAAAAAACACTGACTTTCAGAGAAGAAAAATCAGAGAAGTAACCTGAGATTACTTCATATTCTTAAGTCCATTGTTCTTACAACTTTTTGAAGACCCTTCTTAGTATTGGACTCACATTGAATTTTGAAGCCTTTTTTTATTGCATTTGAAGCAGCAGTCAATGTTAGAACCAGGTTCAGTCCAAGTAAAATCCTTAAAAACATCAAGTTTGTGTTGTCTTACTCTTTCTTTAGTCACATGCAATAAAATATCATGGTAATTGTAGCTGTTGCCTGTAATGAATTCCAAAGCAGATGATTGTTCATGACATTCTTTCTCTCACATTCTCTACTATCACAGAAGGACTTTGAACTGCTGATTCTTGGCAAGCATTTTTAATTATCTTGGAAAATGGGGAATATGCTTTTCCTATATGGGGTGTGAGAGGAATGTCTGTCATTTTCTCTTTTAAACTTTTGTTTAAAATTATTTTATTGGCCAAAAGAATGACAAAATACCCCAGAAATAGAGCTTTTGGCAAACTATTTCTGGGGTTTCTTTCAGCTTGGTACCCCCAGACACACATTCTTGTCTGTTACTTTGTGTAGCAGGCTGTTATAAGAAAATATTGGCTGTCATTGATAACATCTTTGCATTATATTTTTCAGTTGTACTGATAAGTTGTTGTTAGAAATAAGGAAAGTAGAATATATGCTTAAAATCCCAGAGGTAGCTGTGATAAATTGATATGCAAATCTTGGCATATAAATTATTAAAAAGCTCATTACTCAAGTATTTCAGGTCATAGGAAAATAACAGTGATTTTTGTCTTTTCAATGGGTCTGGAGGCATAATTTATATACATATGTATATATATGTATACATATTTGTTCTAAAATATAACTTGATGCTTTCTTTTGCAAAGAAAAATAGAAGTTGAGTTATAACTTTAAAATGAATTTGGCTAAATGTGACAGACCACAGAGATGTAGAATTGAATAAGTGTGAATCCCAAGCTGATAGCTATGCTTAGCTATCATTAGCATTTTGAAAACTGGCCAAAGTAGACTAGAAGGTATTTGTTTTGACTCGAGTGTCTGAGGATTTTGGAAGCTGCTTAGAAGTAAATTTAGTATGTTTTTTTGAGGGGAAGGGGGTAAGGTAAGGTAGGTAAGGGAGAAGAAGAGGAGCAGCTAACTGATGATTTCACTGCCTCCCATGAGTTTAATATTTTCCATCTATGCACAGGACTCCCCAGGCTACATAGCTGGCCTTATTCTCTTTCTTGAGTTTATAAACCCACATCTCTGTCTTTTGGACAGCTCCACCTGAATGTCCATAGAAACCTCTAACTCAATATGTCTAAAATGGAGCTCCTTATGTTTCCATCTTCCTAGCTTCCCTGTTTCTATTGGGAACACTACTCTTCTTATAGTCATTTAGGTTCACAACCATAGAATTATTTTGTGCTTCCTATCTTCCCTCCATCTCCACCATGTCCAAGAAGTTGCTAAATCTTTTCAGTTTTACTGCACAACATCTCTACATCTCTTGAATCTGTCTTCTTTTCCTGCCTGACACAGCTACCACCTTTATTCTAGTCCTCATCACTCTTCTCAGGATTATTGCAATAGCTTATTTGTCTCCCTGCTTCTAGTCTCTCCTAATAATATTCTACCTACCACCCTTCTGTCAAAGCAATGTAATGTATCATCCACTGCTCTCTAAAGATTCTGGTCTCACACAAACTAGATCTGATCCTGGCAACCTGAACCAAATAGAGTCAGTTTCTTTCTTTGCCTCATTACACTTTTAGCAGAATTTAGTCTGAGGAAATCACTGCAATAAAACTTAGATTTAGTTCATATCTATTTTTTTTCCAAATGTGGGTAACAGTTCTCAAGCCTTATAATCTTTTAATGTACAATATATGTATCAGATATGGGACAGGCTTTTATTATGTGCCACCTCCTACCCCTCCCCATTTCCAGAAAATATTCTGGACAAGGATTCATAGGGATCCATGAACATATAAGTAACTTAAAGCTTTCAAATAGCCCATTCGACCCACTCTTGACCTCAAACACATTTTGGGGTCTACTAAACATTCATTACCCTTTTCATGTACTTACTTGGATTTACTATACAATCAACTCATGGTGATAATAGTTATATCAAGGTCCAGATTTCTTGTCTCTTCATCCTCATGCCTTAGTTTTAGTTCTTCAGCTGCTGAGTGAGATTCTCTTCCTTTTCTTAGATGTGTGCTATTGAAAAAATAGTCTTCTACCTTTGGTTGGTTTGTGCCCAAGAGTTCAACCTCAAAGAATTCTATATTTGAGTTTAACCACAAGACAATTCCTAAAGCTGGTGCTGCCCAGGAAATTTCACTTCCTTGGCTTGAAGACTAATTTACGCGATCATGCTTTCTGGGGAATTCAGAATCCCACTGTCTACTACATGGGAGGTTAACATTCAGAAATAGTGTCCTTGAGCTCATCATTTCAAGCTATACATAAGCATGTTTCTACCACTGATATACACTTGTACAGTAAGTAGCTTTTACTACATCTTGGTGTGATGGAAGGGAGAAATTCCCTCTTTCAAAACTGTTTGCACTCCAAAAGAAGACACAAAGTCAATGGTAAAAGAGGTATTCCCAAAAAGCAGGGGAAAATAGACAACCCCCAACATCCAAACAGGTCTTTTAGCTCAAAAAAATTAATTCTAAAAAACCTAGAAAAGATAAGGCAATAATTTTCATAAGATAAGAGAATCATGGATTTAGAGCTAGACAGAACCTCAAAGGTAATGTAGTCCAATGACTTAATTTTGTAAATAAGGAAATTGAGACCCAGAGAAATTAAATGACTTGACCAAAGCCTAATAGATTGTAAGTAATAATAATAATTATAGCAAACATTTTTATAGTGCTTACTATATCCCAGCCTCTGTGCTAAGCAATTTACATTGATTATCTTATTTGATCTTTACAACAAGTTGAGTTGTTTCAGTCATTTCCAAATCTTCATGACCCCGTTTGAGCTTTTCTTCACAAAGATACTGGAGTGCTTTGCTGTTCCTTCTCTAACTCATTTTACAGATGAGGAAACTGAGGCAAACAGGGTTAAATGACTTGCCCATGGTCACACAGCTAGTAAGTATCTGAGATCAGATTTAAACTCAGGTCTTCCTGATTCTAAGACCAGCACTCTATCCACTGTGCCACTTAGATGCCCAGGAAGGTTAGATTCCATTATTATCTTCATTTTATAGATGAGGAAATAGATAAACAGAGCTTAAGTTTCCTAGGGTCACCCTGAGGCTACTGACTTCAGGCCCAGTGCTCTATCTACTGTGCCAACTAGCTGCTTCTAAATAAATGGTAGGGCTAATATTTGAACCCAGGATTCCTGGCTTCTAACTCAGAACACATTCCTTGGTCTCTCCCAATGGGATTAGAGCAATATTCCTCCAATAAAGTTTTAGTTTGAAAATTGAATCTTTAGTCTGTTTTAGAGGATGCTAGTGAAAGGGAGGAGCCAGTGAGGATGGTACCCACATATGGCAAATGTCAGGCTTCCATTATCTACCTCACAGGATTGCATGCACTATCACCCCCCCCCCCACGGTATCTCAAAAAATCTTAGAGCAGTTTAAATTTAGTATGTTTATTAAAGCTTAATATGTACTAATATTTTGAGATTCCCTGTGTATTTTGTAGGTAAGATACATTGCAAAGCAGACTCTCTGCTCTGTGTTCTGAAAATGAACCTGTTTTCTAAAGGCATGAGCTATGAATTGAAGAACCCAAATGCTCTTCTTACAAAGTAGATTGTTTTTCTTATTACCTTCCCTTCCTCACCTTTGGGGGAAAAAGCTGGGCTGCTGCTTTGTGACATTCTTTGTAATTAGTATTTGGGCTTAAGAAGTGATAATGTTTAAATAATTAATGTTAATTAGTATGCAATTTTACAAGATATCTTCAGTCCATATATTTATTGACAAAATGCAGGTTTTTTTTAAAATAGGATTAGATGGCTAAAATCATTGCAACTATAAAAAGATATCATGGGTTTTGCCCTGCCTTATTAGAAAGGTAGTTGTGAAATAGGTACTACAGAAATTTTTATCTCCATTTTACAGATAAGGAAACTAAGGCTTGAGGTGGTTGAGTGTTCCACACTCACGTTACCAACTATAGGAAATGGAATTTGAACCCAACTCTCTTGACTCTAAGTGTAATATACTTTCCAGCGTACAATGCTATCTTGCTCTAATAAAGTTTTACATAGATATCCTGGATCATTTCATGTTCTTTAAAAATTTTCCATAATATATAACATTTTTATTTGCTTTTATTGTGGTATTTCCATTCTTAGCATTTAATGTAGTACCCTGTGACTCTCCAGTCAAGTTCACTAAGTCTGCTTTTATTTATTATACATTAAATGCAGTACTAATGCCAAACTCAAGAATATGGTTTTGTGAACTTTTTTTTTAATCAGCTAAATTGGATGTAGTTAAGGTATAAAAAAAATGTTCAGGTTGGCATTATTTCTTGTTTTGTTTCATTCTAATGTATACTTTTTCCATTTCCTCCTAGTGCCTGGAACCATGCAAAGAATCATGGGAGCTAAAGAAAAACCAATGCCAAAGTTTTTGTGAGGTATGTCAGCTATGTAATATTTCTTCATAGTTTAGTCATAGAGCTTTTTGATATGAGAATT
The DNA here is from genome assembly GCF_900497805.2 of Vombatus ursinus. NCBI lineage: Eukaryota > Metazoa > Chordata > Mammalia > Diprotodontia > Vombatidae > Vombatus > Vombatus ursinus. The sequence continues at coordinate 1,536,174 of NW_020954592.1, read as the reverse complement.
AGAAGAAGAGAGTTTGAAGAAGAGAGATTTTTATTCTCTTTTTTAGATTGAGGGTAGACTAGGGAGGGCAGTATGTTTTCTAATCTCTGCCAAACAAATAAAAAAACAAAAAGATGGAAACTTTGCTGTTTGTTCTTCAATCCAATTCATGAAATGACAGTAAACCTAAATGGTGAGCAGGTATGTGGAAAGGGGACGGCTGTCAAAAGCAAATTTTGCCTATTTGGTAATTTTGATTAATAATAATAAAAATCTTTTTATTTAACAATTTATGTAACAACTTAAAGTTGTTTTTTTTTTAAAGTACGTTTTCTCACATGAACCGTGTTAGGTAGATAATGCAAACATTGTCCCCATTCTAAATTGAAAAACTAAATCTCATAGAAGGGAAGTGACTTGCCCAAGATGACACGACTAGAAACTGTTCAGTCAGAACTGGACCCCAGCCAGGTCTTTCCTGACTTCCAAGTCCAGTTCTGCTTACCACTGCAGTCTTCACTTTGACTATAATGTCCACTATCTTTGCCCTAAAAAGAAGTCTTGCTATTCATATTCTAGTCACTGACCAAAGAAAAACAAGCCAAATAATACTTTAAAAAGTCCCTATTATTCAACTATTTGGAGCAATGTAGCACTAATCTCCTAGTCTTTGTTGTTCAGCTGATCTCAAAGGCAGAAGTTCCCAGAGATAGAAGCATTCAATTTAGTTGGTTTCTGGACAGAGCTCTAGTCCTTCTATGTATTCACCTGAGATCCCTACTTTTATTTCATTTATCTGAATTTACTATATTTATTTCATTTATTATATATTACTAGGGAGATCTAGCAACAAAATTGAAATATGCCTTTAAATATTTAAGTTGAAAATAAACCACTATGATGAGCTTGGACCTGCAATAGTAATAATAAACAATAATAGCTAGCATATTCAGCACTTTAAGGTGTGCAAAATGCTTTACGTGTATTGACTCATTTGATCCTTACAACAATCTGCAAGATATTGTTATCCTCGTTTTGCAGATGAGAAAACAGAGGCACAGTGAGTTTAAGTGACTTGCTGAGAGTTAGACAGCTAGCATGTATCTAAAGCAGGATTCAAACATGTCTTCCTGAATCTAAATCCCTGTTCTTTATCAACTATGCTACCTGGCTGCCAAATCAATAGAATTAATGCTTGCTCCTGCCCTCTGCCATTCATCATACTATTTCAGTCTTGAGGAACTAAGATTATATTAAGAGTTTGAATGATTTCATGCTTTTATTTGTAACAATGTAGTTAGAATTTTCAAAATCCTCTTTTCCAAGGACATAAGATGTGTGTGTGTGTGTGTGTGTGTGTGTGTGTGTGAGAGAGAGAGAGAGAGACAGAGACAGAGAGACAGAGAGACAGACGGAAAGACAGAGAGAGAGAAAGAGAGACAGAGAGAGACAAAGACAGAGACAGACAGAGACAAAGACTGAGGTTCTGTGTAGCTCTAAATTCAGGATTCTCTTATCTTATGGAAATTATTGCCTTGTCTGTTCTGTGATCTTCTTTAGAATAAAGAAGTAAGGGATTCAAGAAAAGAGGATAGCGTAGAGCTGAACTAGTTTACCAGGGGATCAAGGCAAGGAAGCAAAAAGAGTGGATGGTGAAGGAAGGATGGTGTCCTAGGAAAGAACTAGGAGGTAGAGGTAATGAAGTTAATGGTTAGGATGAAGAATGGGGTTTAGATTTGCAAGGCACAGTGAGAGGTGGAATGACAACTGATTACAATCAGATAAAAGAATTTCAGAGTTCATAAAAATGGGTGTGGAACATTTGTGGATGAGGAGAAGATCAATGGTATAACTCTATGTATATCTCTTTACATCTGGTATGTATGTGTGTATTTTAATATACCTATCTCTGTATGTTCATGATGTTTCTCCATTTAGAATGTAAGCTTTTTGCAGGTAACGACTATTTGGTTCTTGTCTTTGTATCTTTAGCACCTAATACAGTGCAGGTGTCACATAGTGTTTAATCAATATTTTTGATAAAAGATAATAAAATTTTCAATAAAAACAAATACTTTATTTTTCTATATGATCCAAACACACACTCCTATACCTCTGTTGTTTCTTCTCTTAAACCTATGCCTGAAAGTGCCTGTGGAAGAATTAATGTGCTCATATATTAGAAAAAAGAGTGATACTCACAGAAACATAGATTTTGAGTTGGAAAAGACCTTGGAAGTCATCTGGTTCAACCACATCATTTTACAGATGAGTAACCTGAGATCCAAAGAGGTTAAACCATTTATTTAAGGTCATACAAATAGCAATTGAACCTAGACAAAGAACCTGCTCCATCAAAAACAGACCTTGTGCAGTATGTCAGGAAAATGCCATAGATAGAATTTGCCTAGATTTTTAGCAAAACATTTGACAGTCTCTCATGCTATTGTTACAGACAATGTGGATAAATGTAGATTGGGAAATGGGGCAGGAAATAAGCATTTATATAGCACCTTCTATGTGCCAGGCACCATGCTAAGTGTTTTTCAAATATACCATTTGATTTTCACAATAATCCTTCCAGGTGAGTGCTAGACTAGATGAGTACAGTTTTAGACCTGGACTCAGGAAGATCCAAGTTCAATAACTGCCTCAAATACTACTTGAGTGACTCTGGGCAAGTAACTTAACCTCTGTCTGTCTTAATTTTCTTATCTATAAAATAACCTAACTCCTAATTTTCTTATTTGTAAAATAACCTAACTCCTTTAGTTGCTGTGAAGATTGAGAAAATATTTGGAAATTACTTTGCAAACATTGAAATGCTATATAAATTGTAATCATCATCATCATCATCATCATTAGTTCATTGGTTTTTCAGTTATGTCTGACTCTTCATGTCCCCATTTGGGATTTTCTGGGCAAAGATACTGGAATGGTTTGCCATTTCCTTCTCCAGTTCATTTTACAGATGAGGAAACTGAGGCAAAATGGGGTTAAGTGACTTGCCCAAAAAAGTATCTGAGGCTAGATTTGAACTCATGAAGATGAGTCTTCCTGACTACAGTTTCATCTTCTATCCACTGAGACATACAGCTGCCCCATCATCATCATCATCAAATTATACAATTAAGGGGATTTGAAACTGGCTGAATGAACATATCTGAAAAGTAATCATTAATGGGTCAACATCAACTGAATTTGATAGAAAGTTTCTAGTGGAATGCCCCAGGGATCTGTGTTTGGTTGATTTTATACTATTTAAAAATTTTATTAGTCATTTAGTTAAAAGCATAGAGATCATAATTAACAAACATGCTGATGACATAAAGGCAGGAGGGGTAGCTTTAGATGACAGGATTCAAAAGATCTTGACAGGCTTAAATTTTGACCTCAACATTTTAAGATGAAATTTAATACTGATAGATGTATTATTACTTGTGGGTTCTAAAAGTTTTATTTAATAATGAGAAAGTATGATTAGAAAGCAATTTGGGAAAGATTTGGAGATGTTAATGGATTTCAAATTCAGTGTGAGTTAACAGTATGATGTGGTAACCAGAAAAATTTTGTGACCTCAGAGTACACTAAAAGGCATAGCGCCTTGTATGAGAGAAGTGATAGCCCCATACTAGGTTGTAGTCAGATCACACCTGCAGGACTATGGGGTGCTACATTTATGGGAGGAAATTGACAAATTGGAGAGCAGCCAGAGGAAGGTGATCAGAATAATTAAAAAAAAACAAACCTGAGATCATCTGTATAAATGCCCCTCCCTATTCTCTAACCATCCCCTCCATTGGGCAGCTGTCTTCCCTCGTACACCAGAGACTATGCCCTGGAGGCTAAGATTTCTGTCCTTGGACCCTCCTTTCCTGATTGGTGATTGCCTTTTTAGCACCTTCATCCTTCCCTAAGCATCATTCATAACTTTTTTGGACTGTTTCCACCTAATCACAGCAGCCTCCTCACCCTGGAAGTTCACTCTGCTCCTACAGCCTCTCCACCTGGGAGTGCACTTCACTCCTGATCTTTTTACACTGGAAATACACTCTGCCCCAGGGCCAACCAATGGGTTGGTTCCTCCCAGAACTTCCATTTTAAGGAAAGTGCACAGACAAGATATTCTTCATTCCTCTACAGACACTGTTTCTGATTCTCTGGACTTTGTCTCTGCACTGGGCCTTCTCTCTCACTCTCCTTTTCTGCTTCTTCTTTTCTAAAATATATATTATTTCCCTCCATTCATTAGAATATAAGTTCCCTGAGGGCAAGGACTATCTTTCTGTTTGTATCTGTATTCCCAAACTTAGTACATTGCCTGGAACATAGTAAGTGCTTAATAAATTCTTGTTGATTTGGCCACTATTTTAGGAAAGCCTCAGGAGTGCTTATCTTCATTCCCAACCTTTAGCTGTCTCTTCCCCTCTAGTTCTGAAACCATAAACCATGGTGAAATCAAGTTTGCCTTGCTTTTTTTTATCACTCTGCAGGCAGGCATCATCTGTGGCCACTTACAGCTCCACAAAGCCTGCTTTGTCCCTCCTGGATAACCTACATATACTCTCCACTTCCAGCTACCCACACTTGTCCGATCCCCTGGAATAACACTACCTGAGGATGAACTTGTAAGTGTACTTGTAAGTGCTTGGCTCTCACAGTCTTTACTCCACCCCAAATTCTGCCTATATAATATGGGACTTCATCATGAATATTGATATTCCCTCAAATAACTTTTCAATTCTCAATTACTCATTTTTCATGGCTTATTCCTCCAGCCCACTAGGGATATGCATAGAGGTTATTCAACTGATATTATCATCACCCACACATGTTCCACATCCATGTTTACAAACTCTGAAATTCCTTTATATGATTGTGTCTGTTGTCATTCCACCTCACACTCTGCTTTGCATACCTAAATTCTTCATCCTAATAATGACTTTCATTACTTCAACCTCCCACTTCCCTCCCAAAATACTATCCCTGCAGTTGCTACACTCTCTTACTTTCCACATCTTGATCCCTAGATAAACCAGTTCAGCTCTATATTGTTCTCTTTTCTTGAATCCCTTACTCCTTTATTCTACAGAAGATCTCTCCCTTCCAAATCTTAGACTTGGTTTACTTCCACCTTTTGCTGCTTTCATTCCTACTGTCATGCTGTTGATTATGGCTGGGGAAAATCACAAAACTGTTTTGACTTGATCTACTTCAAGTTTATATTACATAATATTAACTGGGTCCTCACTTATGCAGGCAATTCTTTTACACCTCCCTTATTATCCCATTCACCACAGTGGCTTTTTCAAACCCTTTCATCTCTTGCCAAGCCTCCCACAGATTCACTTCCCCCTACCCTCTTAGCTGAGAAACTTGCCTCATATTTCACTGAAAAAAAAAATGAAGCCATTTGCAGAGCTCCCTTTTCTTCCCTATTCTTCATCTAACTTCACTCAAATGCCTTCTGTCACAATCTCTTCCTTCACTCTTGCTTCACATGAAGTGGTGGCCCTTTTCCTTGCCAAAGCAAACCAACCTACCTGTACAAGTGATTCCATTCAACCCCGTCTTCTCCAGCATATTGCCCCTTCTATCATCCTTACTCTCTTACCAGTCTTCAATTGTTCTCTGTCTACTGACTGCTTCTCTACTGCTTATAGATATGTTTATCCTCAAAGAAACACTTATTTGATTCATCTCTCCCCTCTAGCTATCATCCTATAGCTCTCCACCCTTTTGTGGCTAAACTCTTAGAGAAGGTTGTTTATAATAGGTGCCTCCACTTCTGAAATGTCCTCACTCTCTTCTTAACTCTTTGTAGTTTTTCAACTTCATCATTCAACTGAAATAACTCTCTTCAAAGTTAATGATCTCTTAATTGACGAATCTTATGGTTTTTTCTTAATCATTATTATTGACGTCATTGCAGCCTTTGGCACTGTCGGTCACCTTCTTTTCTTTGATATTCTCTTCTCTCTAGGTTTTGTGACAGTCCTTTCTCCTAGTTCTGTCTCCTTGCTGGATTTTCATTTGGGTTATGCTGACTAACTAGGTGTACCTCAAAGCTCTGTCCTGGGCCCTCCTCTCTTCTCTCTCAACACTAATTCACTTTGTGATCTAATCAGCTCACAAGGTTTCAATGATCATTTCTATGCAGAAAATTCTCAGATCTATTTGTCCAACATTAACAATCTCTTTCTTTATCTCCTAAGTCTTGCATCTCTAACTCCTTTTGGACGTCACGTACTTGATATCCCATGGACATCTTAAATTCAATATGTCAAAACCTGAACTCATTATCACCCCTCCCCCAAAACCTTCCTCATTTCCTAACTGTCCTAACTGTTGAGGGTACCACCATCATTCCAGTCACCTATGCTTGAAATTAGTTGTCACTCTTGATTCTTTATGCTCATAATTGCCCCCCCCCATATCTGGACAGGTTCTGTCATTTTGATTTTAATAACATCCTTGTTTTTTCCTCCTCTGATCTTCTACTATGCAATACATTATCATGCTAGACTATAGTGACAGTCTTCTGGTTCATCTCACTGCCTCTAATCTCTTCCCACTCAATCCTATGTTTCACTCAGCTGTCAAATTAATCTTCCTAAAATATAGTTCTGACTTCTTTTTCCCCTGCCCTATTCACTAACATAGAGTGGTTTCCTGTTATCTCCAGGATCAAATATAAAATTCTCTGTTTGGCTTTTAAAGATATTTGTTACCAGATCCCTTTCTAACTTTCCAGTCTTCTTATACTTTATTCCCCTCTGCAGCCTCTGTGATATGCTTAAAATGGCCTTCTTGCTGTTTCTCTCATGACACTCCATCTTCTAACTCCCTGGCTGTCTCCCTTGCCTGCAATACTCTCTTCCCTCATGTCTGCCTCCTGGCTTATCTTTTTTCCTTAAAGTCACAGCTAAAGTATCACATTCTATAAGAAGCATTTCCTAATCCTCTTTAATCTAAGTGCCTTTCCTCTGAGATTACCCCCAATTTATCATGTACACATCTTGTTTTTACATAGTTGCTGTCATGTCTCCTTCATTAGTCTATGAGTTCCTTAAGAATGGGAATTATTATTTATTTTAGTTTCTTTTGCCTTTTTTTTTTGGTATCTTCAGAGCATAGTACAATGCCTAACACCTATTAAGTGCTTAATAAAAGCTAGTTGATTGACTGCTCCTGGGTGGGGTGTTTATAGTCTAATCACCTATTGCTTCCCATACCATCTCTGCAACTTTTTAGTTGAAAGTGCCCATACCTTTCCAGACTTCCCTATGTATATTGCCTCCCTTAGTATAATATACTTCTCTTGAGGGCAGGAACTATCTTTTGTATTTGTATTCCCAGCACTTATTACAGTGTTTGTCACATAGTAGATACCTACTGCATGCTTTCTCATTCATTCATTAAATTGGAGGAACTAGTTATTTTAGACTGGAGTTTAGAGACTTAGCTCTGATAGCTCTATTCAAGTATTTAAAGGGCTGACCTGTAGAAGAAGAATTGGATTTTATTCTTTCTGCTTGGTCCCAGAAGACAAAAAATAAGAACAATTAGTATAAGTTGAATAAAATGTAGTTAAACTTGATATAAGGAAAAAAAATCACAAGAATCCCAAGCTTCCTTAGTAGATAGTATGTTCTGTCAAGAAAGTTTTCTAAGCAAAGGAGGATGATAACTTTGGGAGTACATTATGAAGGATAATCTTGTTCAGATATGGGTTAGATGAGATGTCATATAAAGTCCGTCCAGCTTTCATATTCTATGAGTCAATGACATATATGTGCCCATATGTATACATACATATGCACAGATAAACACATCAAATCAAATCAAAAGCACACTCATGTCACACAGCGGCCAGTGTACACATTTGTTTCATACACTATTTTTCTCTTTTTTCTTGACTTCCCTCACATACATCATGTTTCTAAAGGCATTTTTTTTTTACTTTTCCTTTTCATCTTCGCCTTTGTTTCTTGGCATTTGTGAATCTGACTTTCTCTCGTTCATGTGCTGGTGGGCCTAGATCTTCTTTGGTTGGTCTCTGAAAAGGTAACAAAAGGGAGCTGTCCAGATATGGTGTGAACAGAGAGTAGAAAGGTAAAAATAAGAATTTGAAGAGAGTGATAAAGTTCACAGGTGGGTTGAGTTAGCATTTCCTACTATTCCTATATCTCTGTAAGAGGAATCACTTTGTAATATGCGCCAAAAAAAGGGACATTGTGTAGTAAAAATGTCCAAGGCAACTTTCATTTCTTTTCTTACAAATATGTTCATCCTTAAGCAGCAATGGTGTTAGTATGATGTTCCTGTATTTGATCCTTGAGAAGGGAAAACGCAATTGAAGGTGAAGGGAGAAGCTTTTCTCACTTGAGATTCTGAGCAACAGCCAGATCCTATAATTGCTGTTCTCTCAACAGCAACATTAAGGGCTTCTGTACCAAATTCTAGTTTATTAAAATTCTGCTTAGGTGTATTAATTCTGGTTTCCTTATGTGTGAGAGGTTAATTCAATCTTGAAGTGTAGGGACAGTAGATGCAAATTAATGGTGAAAAGTCAGGCAAGAAGGCCACAATATCTATAGCCAAGTAGCACATACCTTGAAGGTCCATTTCAAGAATATTGATTATTTGTAAAGATCTAATTTTTTGGACTTTTCCCTCCTATTGATATGCCTCCTTTTATGAAATGGGCTTGACTTTGATTAAAGAGATGAACATTTTAGTATTCATAAGTCTCTGTTTGCACTGTGGCACAAGCTGTTTACAGTTCAACCGTCCTTCACTGCTCCCTGTTTATGATTAAACATTGACCCATTATGCATGTGGGATAGACTGAAGCTAAGACAATGGAAAGAGAATTCAGTTCACCTTCCAGATAAATCTTTTTTTGTAAGATATTACAATTCTTTTGGCACAATTATGATAATAAATCACATTCCAAGTAGTTTTTAAACAAGTTTTCATTGACGTTTTCTGTTTCTTATATCACCATAGTACCCTATGTGTCCCTCTATCACCCCATCCAAGAGTGCTGTCACACATGACAAATAATGTATTTTTTTAGAGAAGAAAAAAAAGTCAGCACAATTTATTGATACATTGAAAAAGTCTGAAAACAGGTGAAATGTGTATACCTGTAGATCTTCCACCTCCTCAAAGGGGAAAATTAGAGATGTCTTTTCATGTCTCTTCATTTGAATCCCACTTGATCTTTATAATTGCTGTGTTCACTTTTGATGTTTTAGTGTGTCATATTTCTTTCTATTTACATTGTTGTAGTTACTGTGTATACTTGACTTTGCTTACTTCATGCTACATCAATTCTTATAGATTTTTCCATGCTTCTCTGTATTGATCGTACATTCACGTACCACAATTTATTTAGCCATTCCCCAATTGATGGCTTCTAGTTTGTTTCCAATTCTTAGCTATCATGAAAAGTGCTACTATAAATATTGTGGAATATATGGGATTTTTGTTTCTTAACCATAGCTTCCCCTATAGCTAGATCTCTTTTCTTTTCTGAGATCAGATTATTTAAAATTTCTATCTGGTCTTCTGATAGGGAATTTTCAGTATTGAAGGTATTTGTGTGTGTGTGTGTGTGTGTGTGTGTGTGTGTGTATTCTTAGTTATGTTAGCATATAACTTTGCATAATATGTTCTTTAATCTTTTTATTTCTTCTGGTTGTACTGTGATTTCACTTTGTGCATTTTGCTAATTTATTGATCTGATTTTGTTTTCTTTTTAATCATATTAAACAAAGGCTTATTGATTTTACTAGGCATTTATTTAAAAAAAGCTTTTATTTTTATTTATCATTGCTTTGTTTTTGTTTCCCTCTAACTTTTACTATCTCCTCTTTTGTTCTAATTTTAGATTTGTGTACTTGTTGGGTTTCTATTTTTTAAGTGCAAATTTAATTCATTAATCATCTCTTTTTCTATTCTGTTGATGTATAATTTCAAGGATTTCGTTTTCCTCTGTGACTACTTTAACTGCATCCAGAAATTTTGGTACATTGTTTCATCATTATAATTTTTCTTTTACATTTATTAATTGTTTCTTTGAGTTGTTCTTTGACCCACTCATTATTTAAAATTTCATTGTTAAATCACTATTTGGGTCTGCATCTTTTGTTTGTGGTCCCTGAACCAATTTCCATTCTTATTGCATTATGGTCTGTAGAGGATGTATTGACTATTTCTACTTTTTTACATTTTATTTTGTACCCTAGTACACCATCAATTTTTGTAAAAGTTCCATGTGCTACAGAGAAATATGTATATTCTTTTGCTATCCCATTTAGAAAATGCTGTCTTTAACACCAGTTTCTCCAGAAATTTGTTCAGTTTTACATTTTCCTTTTTGATGATCTTTCTGTTAGACTAAATTAAAACTTCTAGAAGGAAATTGAAGTCTTCTGTCAGTATTGTGTTACCATTTATGTCTTCTTGAAGCTTGGATGTTTTCTTTGTTAATTTGGATGCTAAAGAATTTGGAGCATATAAGTTTATTACTGATATTGGTTTGTTTCTATACTTCCCTTCAGCATAGTATAGTTTCCTTGTTCATTCTTTTTATATTTTTTTGAATATTTCTTTTTGCTTTGTCTGTTAGCATGATGACAACTGCTTTCTTGGATTCACTTTATGCATATTAAATTTATTTTCTATCCCCTCAGTATTATTTTGTGTATGTCTTTGTTTTTTAAATGTAATTCTTGTAAACAACATATTGTAGGGTTTTGTTTTCTACCACTCTTTTTCATGTTATTGAATTGTTTAATGTATTCACATGGAAAGTTATGAGCTAGGATTATATTTTTCTTCTTCTGTCTTTAAAATTGGGGATTTTTCAAGTTATGATTTTTCCCCATCCCCTATGGTTTTAGATACTCTTTATCTTATCAATGTCCTAATTTCAAAGAAATAGGATTTTGCAGCTAGGTGCAACAGATAGAGCTCTGGACTTGGAGTCAGGATGACCTGAGTTCAAATTTGGCCTCAGACACTTACTAGCTCTGTGATCCTGGGCAAGTCATTCAACTCTATTTGCCTCAGTTTTCTCACCTATAAAATGAACTGCTAAAGGGATGACAATCCACCAGTGTCTTTGCAAAGAAAACCCCAGATGGGGTCATGAAGAGTTTGACATGACCTAAAACAATTGAACAACAAACATGAAATTGAATTATGGTGTTCAAAATTGAACAAGACACTCTAGTAGATCTCTGTTTTCTTTCATAAATGAAAAACATAATATTAATAATTTCCCAAAAGTTAAAACTGCACTAAGACTTTTGGGAACCACTGCATATACATGCGTGGGTATTGATCTATCTAGATCTATCTAAATTTATAAGATGAATTTTTATATTAGATGGGACCTCTCTCCTCTTGGATTGAAATTTTCTACTGCCCCCCCTTTCATTCAGTAGTATAGAGTAGGGGAAATAAAGAGGAGAAGGGGACAAGAATTATTAAGTGTATACTATTTGACAGGTACTGTGTGAAACATTTAATAAATGTTATCTTATTTGATATTCAAAACAATCCTGTGAGGTAGGTGCTGTTATTTTCTCTATTCTTCACTTGAAAAAACTGAGTCATTTAGGTGACTTGCCCAGGATCATTCAGCTAGTAAATGTCTGAGGCTAGATCTAAATTTAGGTTTTCCTGACTTCAGGCTAAAAGCTTTATCCATTGTGCCATCTAGATGCCACCTTAAAGCACTGAGCCAACAATCTTGTATCCCAATATACTATGAAGAAAAATTATTGAGGGAATCCTTTAAGTTATGGACCTCTGCAAAGGTTTTAGTCCTAAACAATATCTGGAAAACACAAACTTCAATCATTGTATCTCAGAGCTCTTCTTATCAAGATGTTAGAACAGTGACTCAGATAGGTACGTACTGTTATTTCCAGGGGTCAGGCAGTATCATTTGAGAGACCTCACAGTCCTATGGAGCCACAAAGGTATCTTAATTCTATCGTGTTTGCATTTAAGTCAACATTTTTTTAGTACAACTTCAAATTTTAGCATTACCACAGACCACCTGTGAGTTTGAGAATGTAGACTTAGATGTTTATAGCTGTCTGCTGTTGGGATTTCTTTTATTCAAATGCTGTTTCTCCTTCCACTGCTGTGCTATTTAGTTCTGTCTTAAAATCCAGGTTGGTTGATCAAACATTCCTCTTTAGGAATTGAACCAGAGCCTACACCTGTCTGGAATCTTCTGTAAAGCATTTAAAGGTACATAAAAGAGCTGATTAGAAATAAGTATGGACGGGATGCAATGAGTTCCAGATGTGAAGGGAGAAAAAAAAAGCTCTAAATGTTAGTTTATTCTAGGTGGTTCAGCATATAACATGTTGACTCTTTTCCTGATAGGGTAATGTTTTGCTTCAATACATCTGAACAGTAATTTTCTCTACTGTAATTTTCTCTCTAAAGAAAAAAAATGCTATAATGCTGGTCAGTACATAATGTATGTGTGCATATTATGAAATTTTGGTGGGATTGCTTACAGAATTTAGGCTTTTTGAAGAAGGGATTTATACTACAACATTATTATAAATTTATCTTTGGGACATGTGTCAAGGGAAAGAAAGACGAGAACATCTTATGATGAGGTACTTTGATACTTCAATCACTAAGCCTTTGGCTATGTTCTGAAGTGGACCCACTTTTTAGAAAATTTTTCTGTTAAACACCATTAATAGTGAAATTCTAATATTATTTCTTTAGGGAAATGTGTGAAGTCATTCAGGCAATCAGGATAACATTAAATAACTTTTCTTTTACTTTGTATAAAAGGACTATCGTACATCCATTAGCATGTAGTTTTGATCTCAATGATCTTAATGGTAGAGATGGTGATAGAATCTGATTAGTATTTATTATATTGATTGGTTTGCATTTTTGGTATACTTTATGATCTTTTTATTACTTTCTCTTGCTATAACAATCATATAAAATAGGTTATCTTTATTAGATCAAATTTTAGAGCTGTGAAAACTGAGAAAACCATGAATGTTAAATGACTTAAAAAAGAAAATTCATTATATTAATGACAGGATGAAACCTTTCTTCTTCAATGCATTTAACCTGTTTTTAAAAAATTTAAACCAAGTTCCAGATTCCTTCTGAATTCCCAGAGTAAGGTTGAGAAGTCCAGAAACTGATTAGACTTTCTTGTCTTTTGATGGCACAGTGGTTCCACAATGTGGATTTTAAAGTTCTAGAATCCCTTAAGGATTGAGATCACCCTTAAAGGTTCTAAAAAATCATTTGAGGTTTATTGCTCTAAGTCTTAAAAAAAAAGAAATTCAGATATATTTAAAATCTCATTTTCTTAGTACTGGAATTGGTAATATTTAACTAGAAGTTTCTCATGTTTATTTGTATTTGACATACTATTCTCTTGATTAAGATGAAATTTTCCTTTACAGAAAAGTTCTACCAGTGCTTTGTTTTTGTTTGTTTTTGAGGAGAAGAATAATATATTAATAACTACTTTGTATGTCAATCTGAGGTAAAATAGCTCTTGGTAATGAAGAATGATACCTTGGTGGTCCATGTTCACAGACTGTAACCTGGCCAGGGAAAATTTAAAGGATACAGAACCAGAAGACCTAGGTTCAAATTCTGACTTTTTCACTCACCACCTATATGACCATCGGCAAATCACTTGAACATTCTGCACTTCTTTTTCTTCATCTGTAAAATAAGAGGGTTGGACTGGATGAACCTACAAACCTCTCTATTTCTATTGAGGTATCCACTGCTTTCCCAGTTAGGTCTATGATCTTGGAGTTATTCCTGACTCTTGGTTTTCCCTAACTTCCCATATCCAATCAGTTGCAAGTCTTCTCAATTTCCTTTCCACAACATTCTTGACTTCCATCTCCTCTCCATTCACAAAGCTACTACTATAGTTATACACTGGTAACATCTCACCTCAAATAAAAGATGATAAAAGGTCATATCTCCCCTATTAACTTCCACTCTCTCCTTTATACCATAAATATTTATGTGTCCACAACATTGATATTCCTAAAAGACAGATTTTTCTATGTCATTCTCTCAGAAAGCTTTAGTGGTACTGTATTATTGCATAATATACAAAAAAAAATCAGTCTGGAATTTAAAGCATTCTACCATCTCATTCCCATCTGCCTTTATAATCTTCATGTTATCTCCCCTATGGTAGTTCTCCATTCCAGTTAAAATAACCTACTCACTATCCATCATATAAAGCATTTATCATTTTGCCTTTGCACATACTGCCACCATATCTAGAATGCTTTTTTTTTAACTTCACCTATTTCTTAGAATCCCTATCTTACTTCAATATATAATTAAGCTACCACTTCTTGCTCATGGCATTTTCTGATGGTTCCAGTTATTAGTGTTCCCTACCTATTAAAATTATATTGTTTTGCTGCTGCTGTTGTTGTTAGTACTGGATTTGTGATTTCATCAATATATGAAGCTCCAAATCAGGAACTTCTTGTACTAGTAAAGCCACTTAGCTGGCCTATTTATAGCCTTAGAGAATTGCTTGGGGCCAATGAGGATTTCAGTGACTTGCCCAGGTTCACATAGCTAATACATGTCAGAGGTAGTTCTTGAACCTGAATCTTGACTTCAAAGACTGTTCTCATCCATTTTTCTATGCTGTGTGTTTACTTGTATTAATCAATTAGAATATATTTATTAAGCATCTACCATGCATTCTTCCTCTGTGTGCTTTTTCAGAGTGGATCAGTATTATCATCTTTGGATATAAAGAACATTGTTAAGGGCAGGCATGATCTTGGCACTATGTTAGCTCATGTTCAATTTTGGGACAAAATGAGGCACTCATTGAATCTTTGAACAATTAACAAAAATGAAGTTTCATTAATCCAAAGAGCAAGCATATAAGACAAGGATATAGTGGCTCTCAGATTCTATAGATAAGATTTCCTTTGCATTCATATGGAAATATATCTGTTCAGCTGGGCAGGTCAGATATGCTGTTTTGAGTAGTCTTCATATATCCACTAAGTTGAATAGGCTCTGATTCCATGTAGGTTGACCTTTTATGCTATTGGGTGACAAAGAAGCTGTGGCAAGGAAGAAGGGACCAGCTTTGTTCTCTTTTACTGAAAACTAGAACTGTTAAATTAAATGTTTTGGAACACTTATTTAATCTAACTTAGCTCTTGGCAATGATATCCCTTAATAGACAAGATACTAAACTTTCATACAAATCAATTCTTTTCCTTGGGATATACATAGGATTCTTATAAAACAGAATTTTGGGGCATGGAGGCACTTCTTGTGAGAATAGGATATTTCTAATATATCCACCAATGAGGATCTCTAACTTATCCTAGAAAATTGTTTGGGGGAGGGGGATGGAGCCAAGATGGTGGAGTAAAAACAATGACTTGCTTGAGCTCTCCCCCAAACCCCTCCAAATACCTGGAAAAAATGGCTCTAAACAAATTCTAAAGCAGCAGAACTCACAAAAAGACAGAGTGAAACAAATTTCCACCCCAAGGCAGCCTGGATGGTTGATTGGAAAGGTATATTGTGCTGGGCTGGGAGAGGAGCTCAGTTCGGGGTGGGCACACGGGCTGCAGCAAACCTGGAGCAGGCCTCAGAGGACTGAATCCTGGGCAGCTGTGGCAATTTCCAGATTTCTCAATCCATGAACAGTAAAGACAACTTAGAAGATCAGTGGGAAAAGTCTTTGTCTGTAGTGAGAGAGAAATGTGTGGTCCCAGCCCCATTCCCAGAGCATGACTCTGGGGAAGCAGCTGCCTCCAGAGGTTCTGTCCCACAGACAGGGGGGGAATCAAATTGCTGATCAGAGGGGGATTGTAGGGATCACTGTGCTGGTGCAGGATTCTCTTGCTTTGCCTGTGCTTTGGTCTGGGTCATAGTTCTGAGTGGTGGTCTTGGGGCAAGGAGGAGTGCTGGCATGGTAAAGCTTGTAGTGGTGGTGGAGAGGAAATCCTTCTCACAGTTCCAAGACAGAAAAGAGTGCTTGTGGACATCATAGACCAGAGCACAGGCCAGGAAAGGGGTAAACACTTTGCCCTTGATCATACCACCTTGGAAGAAGTGAAAATTTTCAAGTCCTTAGAAGTATCTCTGAAAACATCTGCACAAAACCCCTGAAGCTTGGGACAGTACATTCTCTACACTGGAAGCAGACCCCTACCTTAACAAAGAGTTTATAACTCAAGTAATTAGCCGAGATCATGAGCAAGCAGTGCAAAAAGAGTCAGACCATAGAATCTTTCTTGGGTAACAAAGAAGATCAAAACATACAACCAGAAGAAGACAACACAGCCAAAGTTCCTACATCCAAAGCCTCCAAGAAGAGTATGAATTGGTCCCAGGCCATGGGAGACCTCAAAAAGGATTTTGAGAAGCAAGTAAGAGAAGTAGAGGAAAACCTGAGAGTGATGCAAGAAAATCATGAAAAACAAGTCAACAACTTGCTAAAGGAGACCCAAAAAATACTAAAGAAAATAACACCTTAAAAAATAGCCTAACCCAAATGGCAAAAGAGGTCCAAAAAGCCACTGAGGAGAAGAATGCCTTAAAAAGCAAAATTGGCCAAATGGAAAAGGAGGTTAAAAAGCTTACTGAAGAAAATACTTTCTTAAAAATTAGAATGGAGCAATTGGAAGCTAGTGACTTTATAAGAAATCAAGACACTGTAAAACAAATTCAAAAGAATGAAAAAATAGAAAACAATGTGAAATATCTCATTGGAAAAACAACTGACCTGGAAAATATCCAGGAGAGATAATTTAAAAATTATTGGACTATCTGAAAGCCATGATCAAAAAAAGAGCCTAGACATCATCTTTCAAGAAATTATCAAGGAAAACTGCCCTGATATTCTAGAACCAGAGGGTAAAATAGAAATGGAAAGAATCCACTGATCACCTCCTGAAAGAGATTCCCCAACGGAACACTCCTAGGAATATTGTAGTCAAATTCTAGAATTCCCAGGTCAAGGAGAAAATATTGCAAGCAGCCAGAAAGAAACAATTCAAGTATTGTGGAAACACAATCAGAATAACACAGAATTTAGCAGCTTCTGCATTAAGGGACCACAGGGCTTGAAATATAATATTCTGGAGGGGAAAGGAGATAGGATTACAATCCAGAATCACCCACCCAACAAAACTGAGCATAATCCTTCAAGGGAAAAAAATGGATATTCAGTGCAATAGAGGACTTTCAAGCATTCTTGATGAAAAGACCAGAGCTGAATAGAAAGTTTGACTTTCAGATACAACACTCAAGAGGAACATGAAGAGGTGAACAGAAAGAGAAATCATAAGAGACTTATTAAGGTTGAACTGTTTACATTCTGCATGGAAAGATGATATTTGTAACTCATGAGTCCTTTGTCAGTATTAGAGTAGTTGGAGGGAAAAAAATCATATGTATGTATGTATGTGTATAGATAGATAGATAGATAGATAGATAGATAGATAGATAGATAGATAGAGGACTTAGGGTGAGATGAAGATGTAGGAGTGATATTTGGAGAATAAAATTAATGGGCGAGAGCGGATTATATTGGGAGAAGGAAAAAGGGAGAGGTAGAATGGGGTAAATTATCTCACATAAAACAGAGAAGAAAAGGCTTTTACAGTGGAGGGGAAATGGGGGAAGATGAGAGGGAATGAGTGAATTTTACTCTCATTGGATTTGGCTTAAGGAGAGAATAGCATACATACTCAATTGGGTATGGAAATCTATCTTACCCTACAGAAAATAGGGGGGAAGGTGACAAGAGAGCAAGAGGATGATAGAGGGAAGGGGATAATCAGAAACAAACATTTCTAAGGAGGGACACAGTGAAAAGATAGAATAGAATAAATGGGGGGTAGGATAGGATGAAGGGAAATATATTTAATTTTTCACAACATGACTACTATGGAAGTGTTTTTCATGACTGCACATGTATAACCTGTATGGAGATGCTTGCCTTCTTAATGAGGGTGGGTGGGGAGGGAGGAAGGGAGAAAATTTGGAACCCAAAAGTTAAAACGTTAAAAAAATGTTTTCACATGCAACTGGGAAATAAGATATATAGGAAATAAGTTATAAAAATCTATCCTTCCCTACAGGAAAATTGAAGAAGAAGGGGATAAGGCAGGAGGTCATGGAGAGATAGAAAGCAGATTAGGGGTATTCAGAATGCATGCCATCTTGGGGTGGGAGGAGGGATGAGATGGGGAGAAAATTTGAAACTCAAAATATTGTGGAAGTGAATGTTGAAAACTAAAAATAAAATTATTTAAAAAAATTAAAAAAATTGTTTGAGGCTCAGATGCATTATGTGCCATTCATCTTAATATAGTAAAGGAATATTATTTTGCTATTAGAAATGACTAGTATAATAAATATAGAGATTCTTGGAAATGCTTATATGAACTAATATGTGATAAAGTAAGCAGAACTGGTAGAACAAAATATATAGTGACACAATACGAAAAGAAACAACAATGAAACAATGAGAAAGGAATGCTGGAAAATTATATCAGGCTTGTCCCTAAAGAAGACATATGAGAACAGACCTTCTTCTCTTCTTGGTACAAATGAAGAACTATGGGTGCGGAATACTGCATATAATGATAAACATAAGTAGATATATTATTGATTGAAGTTTTTCTCCCACTTTTTTATTCTTTGTTTTAAGCAATAGCATTCTGGGAGGGGGAAGACTAAGATGTATGTTGGGAAATATAGATGGTTAAAAAATAAAATAAAATAAATTATCTACTTAATAATAGTCATAAATCTTTTCATTTTTCTGCTAATTTATTTTGATTTGGCCTTTTATTTTTTCATGCTACAAGCTGATTTAAACCATTTTTTTGTCTATCTGCTTTCTAGTTTTATTAGCACTACATTTTATCTTTTTCTTACAAATGAAATTAATAATACTAAAAATGAATAAGCTTTTATAAAATCTAAAAGTAAAATATATGAGTTATTAAGACCTAAAACAATTTTGCCAATAATTGGCAAAAAGAGTCAAAAGAGAGGAGTTGGGAACTTTGCTAAATGGCAAAAATTTGTGTGAATTCTGGTCATTTCTTTTTTTTCTTCTAGAGATGATTTATTGATATTTTTTAATTGACACTTTTTTGTGTGTGTGTTCAGAAGTTCTGGGCAGTTTATTTTTTCTATTATTTCTTGCATTATGGCATTCAGGGCTCTTTTTTTTGATTTATCATATTCTTCTGAGAGATCTATAATTTTTAAACGTTCTTTGTGTAGACTCTTCAAGAGCAATATGTTTTATGTACAGATCATGTTTTCTTTTAATAATAATATTATTTTTTGCTTTTCTTCTTACAAAATATTCTTTACTTCTGTCTTTTACATTTTCAATCAGTTTTTTATTTATTTGGTGAAATTTGCTACCATGGATTCAGGATTTTTTATTCTCTCAAATATTTCTTCTGTTCAAGTCAAAATTCTACTTTCACAATTCATTTTTTCTTTTGAACAATTCTGTAACAATTTTCAGTTATGCCATGATTGAGAATCCTCAGGGTCCTTTGCCTCACCAGTTGTTGATTGATTTTCTTTTGTCTTGCAATATATTTATTCAGAGACATTTGTACTCATTCAGATCATCTGGAGGCCATATTCCCTTCTGTTATTTATATCTTTCTTGTTGGTTTATCTGCTTGTACTCAAGGTTTTAAACAGTTTTCTTTCTGAGGTCTTTGGTAATTTCAGTCTTTTTTCCTTACTTTTCCCTATTGCTCACTTTTTGACTCTTTTTTCTTTGATGGAAATTTCCCCTATGCCTGGACTTCAGCCACTTCCCATTCCCCTCAACTCTTTCATGCTTTCCTGTATCCCCATCTCTGTGGAAGTGGGGGTGGGGCAGAATTGAGTTCTGTTCATTATTGCCTTATAAATGTGATCCATTATAATCATTATTTAATTACTATTTTATAAATCATCCTATGACAATTAAATTCCAAAGCATAGAGTTCAACCAAATGACAGATTTCTGAGAAGAGAATGGAACTTTCCTTCTTCAGAGTTTTTGTTTGAACAAAGGTAGAAACATATTACAAAACTGATACACAGCAAACTACCAAACACTGATTTTTTTTAAATTTCAGAGTATTTTTATTACATAAAAACACAAACACGAGTCACATACTCACACATCTGCTTATAAGCAGATTTATTGGCAGTTCAAATGTAATAGCTGTGGGCCATGCAGAGTTGCGCAGCATGACTAATGTGGAAATATGTTTAACATAATTGTACTATCTGTATCTGTATCTATATCCATAACCTATATCAGATTGTTCACTGTCTTGGAGAGGGGAGAGGGAAGGGAAGGAGAGAGAAAAATTTGGAATTCAGAATCTTACAAAATGAATTTTGAGAACTATCTTTACATGTAATTAGAAAAAGAATAAAATACTACTAAGTAAAAAAAAAAGAAAAGAAAAGAAAATGCAGGTTCATTGAAATTTTCTCTGGTGTTCTGTATAGATTTGGTTAGCTAAGTTTTAGGTATCATGGAAAATATTTGTTAGTTTAAACACTATTATTACACAAACACATTTTAGAAAAGGTGATGAATTCTTTAGAACACAAAAAAGGTAAACGTGAAAAAAATATTAAGTGACTTGCCCATCTTCACACAGTGGGGATATGTCAGAGGTGGGATTTGAACCAAGGTCTTCCTGGTTGTGAAGCCAGTTCTGATTCCATTTCTCCATAAGAGAAGGCAGACAACTGAGGAACTACTAAAATCTGAAGAGAGAAAATATGAAGACTGAGGTCACTGAAAATCTATTTAATGCAAATCTATGAAATTATGCCTACTTTAATAATGAAAACAGATGACAAAATCTACAAATTTTCAAATAATATTGAAAAGATTGACAGACATACTTGAATTCCAAAAAGCATTTTTCAAGCTGACATCATTTAAAGAAGAGACCAATTATAGTAAAACAATAATTTTTTAAAAATCTCCTCCAATCATTATGAAGGAAAATATTCTCCAATAATATTTAACAGAAAGGATAAAAGAATTTTAGGACATGCATATAGCAGTATATTCAAGAGCCATATTTGTAGTTAGAGCCATAGCAGAAAAAACAGAGCTCTCAAGAAATTCTCCAAAGGATAGGTACAAAACACTACTGTGAAAGAAGTAACTTGAGAAAATTATTATAGGTCTAATGGAAGAAAATGGAAGATTACATTAAGATCTAGCAAGATGCACAGAGCTGAAAACTTGAATGTCATATTGCTCAATTAAAGTCAACAAGAAATAAATGTTAGGAAAGGAATCTTAAAAATACAAATATCAGAAAATTCATATTACCTTAATCAACAATGAAGGGAAACACAGAGGAAAACAAGTCAAAATCAATTACAAAATTTACCATAAAGGCTTGAGAAATAAAGAATGGAATTACATAGAACCTGTCCAAAAAGCAGGATGTAGAAAATTTCTAGTCATGTATAAAATTCCAATTATTTTAACACAACAAAAATGCAAGTTGGTTCAAACAAGAAAAAGAAAGCTTATGAAATATTAATATACTGTTCTGTCAAAGAAGGTGACTGAAACTCTAGACTCTCTTTAAAACTAGAAAGGAGCAAAGCCAGATAAAATTCATAATTATTGGCTCAGAAACTATCACTGCTCAGTTCTGCACTCATATGTATTGCTAATATATAAAATCAACCTAAGTCTAATGAGAATGACAGAGTATTTGATACCTACATGGAAAACTTCATTTCTAGAGAAAAATTATTTAAAACATGACACTAATATAATAATGTCAAGGTAATAGATATAAAATGTGGCATTTTTTCAGGGAGGTATCCTCATACCATTATGATTCTGTGCATCTTTAAATGTCTTATCATCTCTTCTAAATAGAAATAACTGTAGTTTCCAAAGTTAGAAGACGGTCAAACCAAAGCACTTGATATACATGGACGGCATCGAGATATATGTGTCCACCAAAAATACATTAAGCAGCTAGCTCCTTCATCTCGTGTTTTTCTCCAATGATATAAAAATGTCATTAGGATTTGATAAATGTAAAATCATTAATGTACATCAAGTAAAGACAGAAACTGAAGGTTTTGGTTCAAAGGCCACACTGAACCAATTCTTATAAAGGCAATTCTTATAGAGGCAATTCTTATAAATACCTTGATTTCTTCAAGGCAAGACAAGATGATCAGAGATAATAAAGAGAAAGCTATGGGACAGCTAGGTTGTGCAGTGGATAGAGCAGCTGCCCTGGATTCAGGAGGACCTGAGTTCCAATCCGGCTTCAGACACACAACACTTATTAACTGTGTGACCCTGGACAAGTCACTTAACCCCATTGCCTAACCCCCCAAAAATAAATAAAATTTAAAAAATAAGAGAAAGCTATGGTTGAATATTCAAAAGGAGTACAGAAATTCTGAAATCAGAGCTGAATAAGAAGAACATTTCATTTGTCACACAGTACTAATCTTAACATATATTTATGGAACTATAAACTGTTTTGGAAAATATCCTAACAAGAACCCATACAATATTAATGAAAAACTTGGTTATTACATTAAAGCAGCTATATTTATTCACCAAAAAAGAGAAAGCAGATGGATAAATGTCATCAGAGGACATGATAATATGTTAAAAAAAACAACAGAGATACTTTTATAAGAAAGTGTCATTATTTCACTGAATATCAATACTAATGACCTATACACATGATTGGATTTGTTGAATGGAATCAAAAATTGTTTATTTGTGTAGGTAACCTATGAAATGGCTCCTATCCAAGAAAAGAAGCTAAGAACTCTCCAGGGATTATATTTGTTTGAACTCAATTGACATGTTGACAAAGAAACATTGAACCAATAACTTATGATGTAGATTTGTTTATAGAAGTGGTGGGGGTAGGGGAAAGAGGTGTGATAGTAATTCAGGATCAAATCATTACCAACAGAAATTATAGATAAATTATTCTTAATGAACCAAAACTTATTATAGATTATATAAGGAATGGTAGAAATTGTGAAATACATAACTTCCGACTAAAAAACCTTAAAACCTACTAAAAATCTAGCAAGATTTGACTTGGTGGCTAGATTATAAATCAGAAGCTCACTCTGTTTCATAAACGAATAGATTACGTGCTCATACTATAAATAGAAATCTCAAAATATCCTTGAGAATTTAACAAAAAATTGGACTGAAACCAAATGATTATCATACACTGAACTGCTTCCCACAACCACCAGAACATAATATTTTACAATTTAAGAACAATGTTTCTTTTTTAAAATAGGTGTTGATATACCAAATGTTCACAATCTCCAAACTTTTGAATGAAGAGTTTTCAAAACATAGACTTAACAGTAGAAATCATGTGGGGACAGGATGAGGTATTTTTTCTAGTAATATTTTCCCTAGAATTCTTTCCACAGCTGTTTTTATTAAAATATAGAAAATTAGCTTATATTCAGAAACTTTAATTAGAAACAGTAACTATGTTATGTACTTGTGAAATAGTCTGCAGAATATTAAATATACAAGAATAATAGCAGGGTAACGATGGCCTTGGACAAATCAATTAGTCAATCAAATAGTTCTTTATTAAGCTCTTACTATCTTTCAGGTCATTCTAAATGTTGAAGGATTATTTCTATAATAGCATCACTGAAAAATGTGAGAACAGGATATAATGATGATGATAATAATGATGATGATATCATAATCATCATCTTGCCTTTGTTTCTTTTTTATCCTCTGATGACAATTTTAATTTCTTTTTTCAAAATATTTCTTCTCAATTTCCTCTGTCTCTACTCACTTTAAGGCCCCATTACCTAATGTTTAAATTTATTAAAATATTTATCTTAATTCTGAACTGAAACTACTAAAAGAGAATATTTCATACAGATAGTAGAACACAAAAAGAAGATTTTCTTTGAAAAAATGAATCTCCATTTCATACTGCTAGCTTTTTAAAATTGTGTAATAACTTTTACTTGTTACTTTCAAAATTTTCCTGCTTCCATCTGAACTTTTATCTATTGTCTTCAATGCGTTAAAAAGTTTCAATAGCCCTTGTTTTTTGTATGACATCAGTATTATTTACTCCTTCCCCCCAGAACATTCTTCATTGTGATGGGTAATTGCATTGTTCAGAGTTCTTAAGATTTCAAATTTGTTCCCATTGTTATTTTTTCATGTCATTCTCCTTGGATAAATTGTTCTCCTGGTCCTGTATCAGCTCATATTACCTAAGATTCTCTGAGATGATCTCTTTATTCATTACAGTACCATAATATTCCATTACAATCATATAACACAACGTTTTCAGTCATTCCCTAATTATCTCAGAGGTAAACTAAGGTACCTCCTTTGATTCTAGTTCTTTGATTCCCTCTTTTTTGTTCATTACTTTAAGACAAACAAATTTACTTTGCTTATAGCTATTCACTCCTCACCTCCCTCCCTCTTAATCTTCCTCTGATACCTACTTTTTTACCTGTTGCATTTGATGTATATTTGTGTATATGTGAAAGAAACCCACCTTTGTTTCAGATAAGAGTGGGATTCCTCTAATACCTATTCCATCCGTGCCTTCCTCCATGATTGTATCATCCTCTTTAATTATCTCACCCCTTCATACTAATTTCTATATTAGTATATTCTTTTTACCATCTCTTCTATTTTACCTGTTCAGATCCCCAGAACAAATCCACACAATCTCACCCTCAATGCCTTTTGAAGACATTCAGGTTCTGAGGTGACATTTGTTTATTTTTATTCCCCATAATGTTAACACTACACTAAAATAGAGATCCTTCCAATTGCTTAAATAAATTTACTTTTCTAGATTTTTCTGATTATTTTTGTATTTCAAAGTTCCTTATGATCTTTTCGTTAGAGATAATTGAAAGTCTTATATTCCTTTAAAGACATATCACCCCTCGTGCCCCCCCCAACCCAAGGATTAAACTAAGCTTTGCAGGGTAAATTATTCTATATTGTAAGCCTATCTCTTCTGCCTTTTGGAACATTATATTCCAATGTTTTCTCTCATTTATTACAGAAGCTGCCAGATCTTGTGTGTTCCTGAATGTACTTCTTTGGTACTTGAACTACTTCTTTCTGGATACCAGCAGTATTTTTTTTTTTGACACTGAAGCTCTAGATTGTAATCATAATATTTTTGGACTTTGCCTATTAGGATTTCTGTCAGAAGATGATTAATGGATTCTTTCTGTCTTCACATTGCTCTCTATAGATCAGAGCAATTTTCTTGTATGGTCTCTCGCAGTTTCCAGATGGAATTCAATGATTCTTTTTTTTTTCTTTTTGAGGCAATTGGGGTTAAGTGACTTGCCCAGAGTCACACAGCTAGTGTTATACATCTGAGGCCAGTTTTGAATTCAGGTCCTCCTGACTCCAGGCTGGCATTGTATCCACTGCGCCATCTAGCTGCCCCAAATTCAATGATTCTTAAATTATCTTTCCTTTAATTGTTTTCAAAATAATTTATTTTTATTACCAGCTTTCATTTCCTTCTATTTCTTTTAATATCATTATAAAGTCATTGATTTCTGTTTGATCTATTCTAGTTTTCAGTTCATCACTTGGGTAAGGCTTGCCACTTTCTCTTTTAAATCATTTATTCTCTTTCCAATTCTTCCCTCAAGAGTTTTATTTCCTTTTTTTAAATCTCTTGCTTTATTTCTTTTAGTTATTCATATAGTCTTGTAAAGTCTGTTTATCTACTTTGAGTCTCCATTTGTAGTTGTTGCAGAGTTACTTACTCCAACTTTGGGGGAATCTATAGGTCTATACCAATTTTCAATACTGGCCACTGGTTTTTTTTTTTTTTAATTTGCTAATCTCTGTGTCCATATTTCCTGAATAGGGTTTTATTCCACAACCATTCTTTCCCCCTGTTGCATTTTTTGGCTTTTGGACTGGGTGGTCAGCTTTGCTTGGTCTTTTCTTGGGTTCTAGGAACAATATGATGGATCTTCAGGGCTCTCACTGGCATCTCAAAACAGAGAGTTAATGACCTCAGAACTTCTGGACATGAAGTGTGGCAACAATCATCACTTTCTGCTACCACTCTGGGAGCTTCCAACATTCTTACTTGAGGGCTTATGGAACACCCTGGAAATTCCTCTGTGAATCCCTCTAAAATAACTTTCTATAGACACAGCGCTTTATAGGCTTACCTGTCCTTGGTTGGTCTCTGGTATACCTTTGAGGCTTCCCTTTTCTAGTTCTAACTTTGCTGGCTGCCCTCATTTCTATTGCCCTTTAGCTTCTAAATGACTTTATATGAAATTTTGGGGTGGAAGAGTCACTTACTATGGTTTCTCATATGATTTCTTGAACATTATTTGGTCTGGTAAGAATATCAGGGTTTTGCTAGAGTAGGTATGTAAGAACTAGTCTTTCTTTTTGCTAACAGGCTGTCATCTTGACCAGAAGCTCCAAACTTATATTTCTAAAATGCAGCTGTGACCATATAACTCCCATACTCAACAATGTGCAATGGCTCCTTATTGACTCTAGGATTAAATGCTATTTCATGTTTATAGTTTTCTTTTTTCATTTCTACTTTTGCATAAATTTTATTATGTTTACAAATATTAGTATGATAATATATGTTAAATTCTCAAATAAGAAAATATTAATATGTTGGGAGTCATGCTTATTAAATTTTTCTGATAATGTAGCAAGACAAAAAAAAAGTAGACTACTAATTTAGAATAGTGAATCCTTTACATTTTTCTTAATGGCAGGATCAGGCATGAGAGAAACTTAAATCAAAGATAATTAAGAATGATTAACGTATAAGGCATTTACTCAGTAGGAATGTTACTTTTTTAATTCTTTTTTTACTCCCTCTTCATTTTTTCCAAAATTGTACACTGCTTGGGGGAAAAAAACTTATATCAAATAAAATCCATTGTAGTTTGTAATTTGGTTTCCAAACAAATCACAAAGCTTTACTGTGAGTGATTGAACAATAACTGGAAAATCAGAAGCAAATAGATTAGGAACTTGTGTTTCAATTATGTAAATATTTTATTTAATTCCAGTTATTGAAAGGAATTTTGTTTTTTCTAGCTTTTCCTACTAAAATTCTGCAGACCTATTACTATTTGTACATTTAATTTAATTTATTAGGCTAGATGTGTGCCTAATTTTATGGTCTCTCTGGTAACTATTATAGTATTCTTACTAAAATTCATTTATCATTTGTCATCTTACAAATAACAATTTGCCTGGAACTGAGGAAAATTCTTAGATTTCAGCTTTTATAGTGGACAACACCAAACTTGGGATCAGAAGACCTGGGTTCTAGGTGGTTGTCTCTCATACCTGAGTTCTAGATGTTGTCTCTCACTTATGAAGAACACGATCATGATATCAGAATTTGTAAGCTTCAGTTTGCTCAGTAATAGTACTACAATATTATAAGATAATAATACCTCTGTTCTGTGCCTTTTAAGGTTCTTTGTGAGGAAATTAATTTTTTTGAAACTTTAAAATGCTATGTGAAGGAGAATTATTTTTTCCCAAAATTTTCCTGTCTAGTGCAATGTGTATTTCAGTGACTTTCAACAAATATTTATACCGTCTCAAGGGATGAGAGGTTTACATTGTGTGCCATACTTTCAGCTACGTAACTCTCATTTCATGTAAATCATGTGGAAAAGACAGCTTTGTACTAGCCCACTGAGTGCCCAGGCCAGATTCCTCTACTGTCCATCTGCTCTACTCCTATTCACACTTAAGCATTCCCTAACACACACACACACACATACACGGACACACACACACACAGACACACACACACAGATATACCTTTCAATACTATTTACGGCACTAGGAAATATGCCCCATGTATAAAGCACCTCAGTAGCTTCTTAGAGTTTAGGAGGGCAAAGGAAGGAAGCCAATGGGGAATGATGAGAAATTTATCTGGGTAACACAAGAGCTATAATTTAGTAATCTAAGAGATGGAGGGGACATTACAAGTCACGAAGGCCAATTTGCACCTGACAGAATCCCTTACAGCATCCACAACATTTGGTATTACAGCTTTCACTGGAATACCTCTGACGGCAGAAAACATACTACTTCTCATGACATAGCCCATTCCACTTTGGGACTCAAATAATTTGTTAAAGATATTTTGCTTAAAACTAAACCTAATTTTGTTCCATACAACTCACATCCATTAACATAGTTCTGCACTCTGTGTCCAAGCAGCAAGCATCTAATCCTCCTTCCATGTGACAATCCTTTATTTGTTTTAAAGCAGCAATGATAAAAATATTAATGTTTGGCTTGCATCACATAATTTAGAATTAAAGAGATCATAGAGATATGGATGATCTAGGTTAGTTTTGACTAGCTGTCCAAATCATTCATTTTACAAATGAAATTCCAACTCAGCTACGCTTTGTTGTTGTTTAGTTGTGTTTGACTCTGAGTTGTCTAGTTGTGTCTGACTCTGACCCCAATTGGGGTCTTCTTTGCAAAAATACTGGAGTTGTTTGTCATTTCCTTCTTCAGTTCATTTTACAGTTGAGGAAACTGAGGCAAACAGAGTTAAATGACTTGACCAGGGTCACAGAGCTAGTGAGTATCTGAGGCCAAATTTGAACTCAGGTCTTCCTGACTCCAGGCCCAGTGCTCTATCCACTGTAACAAACAATTACTTTTACTAGGAATCTAATTCTACTTTCTACTTTAAGCAAATTAATTCAAAATGAACTAAAATTAACTAAAAAAATTAACAAAAAAGATTAATACTAATCTTTCTACTATAAGATAAGGCCTAATCCCATTTAACATTTTAAAATACTTAATGTATGCAAAGCACTGTGCTAGACTTAGGGGAAATATAAAGTTTATGTTAAAGCACTATCCCTGCCCTCACTTGGTTGTCTTGAAGTTAGCTGCCTGCAAAGGACACTCATAGCTGAAAAACAGAATCACTCTAATCCAGCCCTATCTTTTCTCTCTAAACTTAACAGCTCCAGATTTGTCTGAAATATTAGTGTCTTGCAACCACCTGCAACAGAATTGAAGTCTGTGTGTGTGTGTGAGACACACACCAAAAGTATATATGAATTTCTTATGGTTATTTCTACTCTGCACCTCAATTATCTTCTGTTAGCAAGGGCAATAGGGAACATACTCTGTTGTTTAATGTCTCTCTCACACGTTTAGCTATCTGTGTGTAAAAACTGTGCTGTGTAAAGAAGCTTGAGTTTAATTGGTTTTATTATACCACAGGACCAATTAAATTGCTATGGTTTCTAAGTCAGCAATCAGTAAACAAATCCCATTTTTTATACTTGGAAATTTTAGGTCACAAGGTCAGAGTGAGTGAAGCCAATAATGAAGAAATCATTTTTAAATGTGTGTAATGTGTCCCTTTTGTTGAAAGAGGTAGGTTTGGAAATTTTCTACCATTGTTCAAATTCTACTAACATTCTTCTTTGATGAGAAATTTTGGGGAGAATGCAAATTTAGAACTTCAAAGGCCAGTAATAAAGAGTTGCACATTTTAGCAGCTAACAGAAAAAATGAGCTGTGAAATACAGAGAGGAAAGGCTTGAGGGCAGATTATGCCTGAAGGAGCTACAAACTTTCCTAATGAACTAGCTGCAAATTTGTGATTTCAAAATTTAGACCATGGCTCTTCTTCTCCCATGTCCCCTTGCCACTAGCCAAGTTGTTAATTTGAAAAGAAACAATTTTAGTTGGATCAATTATTTTCAAATATCAATTAGGTAATAGTCAAATGCTATTTAGCCTCTATTATTTGCAGTTAGAGAACTGATGCAGTCAGATTTATTATTCATATTTTGAAGCTAAGCTTATTTTAGTTAATATTGTTGCTATTTGCATTTGTTTATTGATCTAAAGGTATTATTTTGAATCATTCATTTCATTTAAAGCGTGCAAACCACATCTAAGTCATTGCAAAGCAGTACTTGTTTTTCATGTGAACTTATCAATCACTATACTATAAATTACTGGGACTGGAGCTAAATTATTAGAAATTTTTATATAATAACTTACTTAAACTTCAAGGAGTACAATGGTCTTACCCTTTTGAATATAATCCTTAATTAAATAAGAAAAGGTATAGCAAAATGGATATTAGATCTTTGTGAGCTATCACAAGCAATTAATTCTATATTTCCCAAAGTTTAACATTAAGTTATTTTTAGATTTGAAAATATTTAGATTTGAAAGTCAGATTTGAATTACCCATCTCCATTAAGGTATAGACAATTGATTATAGTCACTCACATGAACTTCATATAGAAAATTGTACTTGTACAATGTAGTTTTCACTATTGGGGCAGTCCAGTGTCAAACAGAATATATGGGAGTGTGACTATGCTAGTATGACAATGACTGCATTATAAATGACATTTTAAATAGCTGTTTTAGAATTTGTTTTAAATATCTATTTGTGTTTAAAAAACACAAATTGTATTTTCAGAATAAATTCTTTAGTTACTAAAACATGTAAGTTGATTCCATATAAAGAATAGGATTGAAATCTGCTAAATTATCTTTCTAACACAAGTTAGTATTATCAGTACAAATATAGATAGGTGGCACAGTGGATAGCGGGCAAGATCTGGAGTCAGGAAGACTTGTGTTCAAGTTAGGTCTCAATCACTGGGCAAGTCACAACTGCTGATTGCCTCAGTTTCCTTACTTGTAAAATGGATATAATAATAGCATTTACCTCCCAGTGTTGTGGGAGCATTATCTTAAATATCTTAAAGCATTATGTAAATGCCAGCTAATAACAATAAAGAATTACTTTTCTTTTGTGTGATTCAAGGAATCACTCAAGTAGAATTGCTTAGCCATTGTGAACAATTTCTGAGCTGATAACTTACAAAATATTTGGGTGCCTTGTCATCAACAGAAAAAAAAAAAAGATATGCGGTATCTTTCAGAGCAGTAGATTAGATAGTCCTTCCCAAATTTGTGAATGATTTAATTCAAACAGTAGGCAATTATGAAGCCAAATAGCACAAATTAAGGAGCAAAGTAGCTTAGGTAAAAGCAAGACAGAGCTCCAAACTATGGTGTTCCTCTTTTAGTGAGTTAGCACATGGTATTTTACATGTCATCGTCTTTAAGTAGGCATGTGGTATAGCGGATTGAAAGCTGGATTTGCATTCTTTTTTTTTTTCTTTAAAGGACCATTTGAATTCTCAAAGAAAGCTTTAGGAAATCTTCCTTCCATCAGGCTTGGAAAGCTTTTTACTTTAATTGAAGATAATATTTCCCTTTCCCCTTCTGTTTTTTAGCCTCTTTTTCCCAAGAAGAACTATGAATGCCTAACAAGCTGTGAGTTCCTGAAATACATTCTGTCAGTGAAGCAAGGTGATTGTCCAGCACCAGAGAAGGCCAGTGGTTTTGCAGCTGCCTGTGTAGAAAGTTGTGAAATTGACAATGAATGCTCCGGGGTGAAGAAATGTTGTTCAAATGGATGTGGACATACCTGCCAAGTCCCCAAAAACCTATACAAAGGTAGAGATCATAACAGGGCATTGAAGGGAATTTGACCTTTGATTCATGAACAAAGCTGCTTAGAAAATTGCTAGTTTGTTATAGTTTCTGAACACAGAGAAAATCGAAATCTTAGAGGAAGAGATTATGTTGGGGCAGGGGGTGGGGGAAGTTAAGCTACTACATGTTTCTTTTGTGTGTTGTACAAACCACCTTAAGATACAGACATCTTGAGATGTCAGTAAACCATAGATATTGGACTCAGGGGCTGAAGAAGAAATTGGGCCTTCCACAGAAAGCCTTGTTTGCTTTAACCCTAATGAGAAGTGTTGAACCATTGTAACAGCTTAATGTTAAGTGGCCATATTTAAATAAAACTGTTTGCCACTGCAATGAGACTTTTCAAGAATGTAATTATTTAAGTACCGTAGCATACCAAGTATTTATTAAGCCAGTAGGAGACTAAACAAGCTATGAAGCTTATTTGTACAAGAAATGTGAAACAAAAGTCTTTAAAAAAAACCTGTATACCCCAATTGTGTATTATAACTGCTGGTATCAAAGAAAGAATCTTAATGGATAAATTTGAAATCCTTTAACTTAGTATTCTAAAACATTAGTGAGTTTTTTTCTCTGCAAAATAACATATTTTAATGAATTAAGTTTTTAATTGATTTTAACTTGCACTCTTCCAAAATATGTCTGTTTTTTTAAAAAAATTGTAGAAAATCATGATTGTGTTAAGATTATCATTATACTTTTGAGTCACAAGTGATCCTTTAGTAATTATTCTCAAAGAATTGGGATCCATTTGATTTGATGTTAGTAATCACTTTTATAAAATGGCTAAACTCATTCTTTGCAGTCTGCTTTACAAGTCAAACAGTCTTGCTTTATCCTTCTCAGTCATGATGGATTAGAGGAAATATTAGATTTCATGGTCATATTGGAATTTGAGTATGGGTTAAATCATATTGGCTTAAGGATTATTTGACACTAACTGTTGCTAATCTATTTCTATAAAGCTTACTAAGGTCTCTTGAGCCACATCTATAATGATTCAAGTCCTTGAATATTAATACTATGATAGATGTCATTTGATCTGCCTTTTGGACATATGAAGACTGAAAAAGAGTGGGGAAATGCATCACTTAGGTGTTTGTTGCTCATGCCTGGTTAAAACAGAGAGAAGTACAATGTGTTTATTACTTTATGTTGAGCTGTTATACATACATATTCCATAGATTCTATTCTAGCCCATGGATATGTCAAAACCTATCCTTGTACTTACAAGTCAGCAAGGGGTAGGATTGGGAAAGAGCACTGGATCTGAAATCAGAGAATCTCATTCTGCTCCTGGCTTTGTGGCTTACTACCTGTTCGATCCTCGGTTCATTACTTAACCTCTTTGGGCCTCAGTTATTTCATCTATAAAATAAAGGAATTAGACAAGGTAATTTCTAGGGTTCCTTCCAGTGCTAGGTCTTTTGTCTTAGATTGATTAATCTATAGTGATAGAATTCCATTTACACAGAAACATACTCCAATCTGTCCTCCACACAGATGCCCAAATGATTGTCCTCACGCACATATCTGACCATGACACCCTACTCCCTGCCCCATTCCCACTGATTCAATAAATTCCAGTGGTTTCTTATTGTCTTAGGATCAAATATAAACTTCTTTGTTTTATATATGAAGCTTTTTCCCAATCTGACCCCTTCCTGCCTTGTCTCTATTCTTACATGGTACTCCCCTCTACCCACTCTCTGGTCCAGTCATACTGGTGTACCTGCTATTCTGCTCACACAACATTCCATCTCTCATATCCAGGACTTTTCTAAGATATTGTCTCCTGATGCATTGAACTCAAGATATTGAGCATCCTAAGATCTTCCAGGACTTTTAGCGTTCTATCTATACCTGCAGTACTTTCCCTTCTCATCTCTGTCCTAGTTTCCTTTAAGACTCACCTCAAGTATCACCCCTCAATTCCTAGTGCTCTCTCTTCTCAAATTCCCTTGTATTCCTTTTGTATTTGTTGTTTGGTTGTTTCAGTCATGTCTGACATTTTGTGACCCTGTTTGGAGTTTCCTGGCAAGGATACTGGAATTGTTTTCCATTTCCTCCTCCAGCTCATTTTATAGATGAGGAAACTGAGGCAAACACAGTTAAGTGACTTTGCCAGTGTCACATAGCTAGTGAGTGTCTGAGCTTGAATTTGAACTCAGGTCCTCCTGACTCCAGGGCTGGTGTTCTATCCACTGCACCACTTAGTTGCCCCATTCCTTTTGTATATATTCTGTATGTATGGTCATACATGTTAGAATGTAAACTCCTCAAGGGAAGAGACCATTGCACTCTAGTCTTTGTATCATCCTCTGTTCTTAGCATAGTTCCTGGCACATAGCAGGCACTGAATAAATATTGTTGATTGATGGAGGATACTAAAATTAATTTGACTTATCTAATTTGTACAAATTCAATAAAACAGTTCTAATTTGCCATAGTTAAAGCCATGTTTGAGAAACATGTTTTCTCTTTATATAAATAATTTCTGTAGAAGAGGAATTGAAAATTGATTCTGTAAGTTTCAAGAGGTGTTACGCACTAACTGAGTTCTTACGTGGGAGATAGCAGATCTAGGTTCTAATGTGTTCTTCTAATTAGCTATCTAACCTTGGGAAAGTAATTTTGCTTTCCTGGGCCTTAGGTCCTTCATCTATAGAATAGGGAAGTTGAACAAAATGATCTCTAAGATTCCTCCTGGTTGTAAAAATTATATTAGTCAAAATGTTATATTCTTGGTACTGATGGCCTGTAGAGTTTGTGTCCCTTTTAAATGCATTGGACCATTTTGAGACAAAGTTAATGATTCTAGAATGCATTACATATGGAAGGGAAATTCTGATTTAATCCTATACCTAAGTAACCTATTCTTTTGGCACAAAGTAGATGTGATATTACACATTCCCTGGCATATAATTTTGGACACAAATCATGGAAAGAATAACATCTTTCTACTGACTTGGCCATGTTTATTTTGATATTGATGTTTGGATATAAGCCATAAAATATCTTTTTGAATGGGGAAAAAAATTCCTTCCTTGTTTTCTCTCCAAAACCATTCAGTGATGGAGTCATATCCCTGAAGTCTTATTAGTAATAGTAATTTACTTGTTATATGATGCAAAGACCTAGAATGGGCTTTCAGCTACCTTATAATTGTAGGAACTTAGTGAATGCCATTATTTAAAATTATTGTTCTATAGATTCTAAGAAGGGAGTGAAGCTATTTATATATCATTGACCAAAAAGTAGTAGTCTTTTAGGGAACACTGTTTTCTTAAATCGTGTTGAGCTTCAGGCAGAGAATGCAAAGCAAGGAGACAGGGTGCCAGAAAGAAACAGGAAGGCCTCCACAAAACAAGTTAGATCAGCCAAATTAATACTGATGATCAATGGAATAACATTGTAACATCCAAATTGTAGTCTTTCCATCTCCAGTACCTGGAACAGTACCTATTGCTTAAAAGATGCTTAATAACCGTAGGTTGAATTGAAATATCCATTTTACAACACTTACATATTAATGCTAATTTAATTTTAATTTTTTTCAAAAGCAAATGTTATCATTGACATAAGGGAATAAGGTATCCCATAGCATAACAAACCTAAGGTCTTAGAGATGAAAAGAGTCTTAAAGAGCATTCAATCTATTGGTTCCCAAACACCAGTCTTCATACCATTGCTGACTCTTAGTGGTATTGCATTATGAAAAATATATCACTGCCCAAGGTCCTGACTTCCTAAAACATATATACTTAAAGATTGTTACTTTTCTTCCTTCTCCTCCCTAAATCCTACATTTTGTGTCACTAAAAATTTCAAAATTGACTTTGTGGAAGGCAGAGTAGTATAAGTGAGAGAACTGAGATATATTACCAATATTTAGTAGTGGATAATAACAATTATTATAATAATTATTATTAATAAACAATTGACCTGCATGCAAATGTATATCAATTTAAAGTTTACAAAGAATTTTCATGTATTATTTAATTTGGACCTCACCACAACCCTCTGAAGTAGTTATTATCCCCACTGTAGAGATGGGGAAATTTGAGACTTAAAAAGAGTTTTAGGTATTTCTTTATGGTCAAAAAGCTAATGTCAAGGGTGGGATTTGTGCCAAGGTTTTCCTAATTCTAAAGTCAACAACTTTATTCCCTGTGTTATGCAAGGGACAGGCATGTTGACATCTCAGACAAGCTGAGTGACTGATTAGTTATGGATGTGGAATTGGAACTCAAGTCAACTAAGTCCATGATATGATGCTGCCATCATACCATGTACTTAATAGTCTACTTGATTATGTTGAGGATATTCACTATAAGAGGACCATAAACTTTAAAACACATTAAAAATTATAGTTATGACATTATAGGCATAGGGCACTCAAAGTGAAGGAACTCCCTCCACTAGGGCAGATTAATAACTATTCTGCAATTTGTCATCTTAGAGAGTTGATTGGGCATTTAACTATTAAGTACTTCACTCAAGGTCACTAAGCAGAGATAAAACTGTAGCTCAGGTTTACCTGACTTAAAGCCCTTTTCTTTATCCATCACACTAAAGTGTGATGTGATAGACACTATCACTAAATAGTAGAAAATTTCATTCACAAATCATGCATTTATTTTTATCATACATACATATATACATATATATTTTTTTCCCGGCAGACTCTATTTTGAATCTAAGAAGCTACTAAAATGCCTTTTAAAATAATGATAGGATTTATTTTTATTTGAATAGTGATTTATGGTCCATATAACTCTTTACAAATACATTATTTTTTGTCTCTCAACGGTCATGACATCTTTAGTTAAAAAAAAAAAGGTTCTCTTTATCTTTTTTGGCTAGGCAATGGGGTTAAGTGGCTTGCCCAGGGTCACACAGCTAGTAAATGTTATGTGTCTGAGGCTGGATGTGAACTCAGGTCCTCCTGAATGCAGGGCCAGTGCTCTATCCACTGTGCCACCTAACTGCCCCAGTTCTCTCCATTTTAAAGATGAGGAAACTGCAGAGATCAAACTTTGTCAAGACCTACTACCTATGAGACTGGGAAAGCTTCAAATGCAAACTAAGTGAGAGATTATACATTTCTGTAAAGTAAGAGCTAGCCTTGCTTAGGTTGCAAAGACTAAACACTAGAGAGTTGGCTACCAGGTGATGATTTTTTTTTATTTGTTTGTTTTTGCTGCAGCAACTCATTATCGTCATCTATTAAGGCATGGAAGAGTTGTACTTTGCCTTAATAATGTAATTATCCACATCACTTATATCATGTAGACTTGAAATATTATAGTATAAATTCCAAAGATTCATATATGTTACATTGCATGTATGCCTTAGAACAAGTGGTCCAGTAATTTAAATTTAATTAATTATAATTTTGGGGAATGTTTGTTATATTTATGAACAAGCATAAAGAGATGATAGTGTGTTTTGGGAGAATAAAAAAAAAATCTCCACTTGATTTGAAGTCAGAAGACTTCAGTTCCAATCATAACTGCTATTTTACTGCCTAGACACAGAGAAGTAATGCAGTGGAATCAGCGCAGGGTTTGGAGTTAGGAAGACCTGAGTTCAAATCCAGCCTCAGACACTAATTTTGTGATATTGGGCAAATCACTCTGCCTGCCTTAATTTCCTCAAATATAAAATGGGGATAATAGTAGCACCTACTTCCTGGGAATGTTTTGAGAATCAAATGAGACTATATACACACATATGTATGCATGTGTATATATATACATATATATTGCTTACTACATAAATACCACATATAATATCTATCAATCTATCTATCTACTTATCTATCTTACTATCTTACTGTAGTATCTGGCACATAGTTTGTTTTCTCCATTTCTTCCTATTTGACCTTGGATCACCAAGTAATTAACTAAAGAGTATTTATTAAGAACATACTATGTGCCATATGTTATGCTATGTTCTGGGCATGCAAAGACAAAAATGAGAAAATTTCTACACTCACAGAGCTTATATTCTCCTAGAGGAAAATTATTGAATTTCTTTGTGCCTCATTTCCTCATTTCTAAACTGAAATGATTATACTAAATAATTTCTAAAGTCTGAGATTTAAATGGTGGTTAATCATTGAATTAGTGAAATATACTTTAATATTACTAAATAGAACCTTTCAGTTTTGAGAATAAAAAAAATACTTGGGTAATCAAACCACAACCATATCTGTTTTGGATTGTTCCATTACTCTATTGATACAGACTATATTTAGCATTTAAAAAGCAGCAGGTTGCTACTACCTTTGATTATACTAGACTTCTTGGCACTTACTCATGGTTTAAAAAACTATTTTAGCACATTTTTGATATCATGTTGTTACAGTTAGATGTTAAAAATTCTTCAGCAGAAGAGGATAGATTTCAGAAAACTAATTTGTCCAAGAATAATGAAAAAGCCTCATAATTTACATAATGAAAAGCATATCGAGTAGTGATTGGATGTACACATCTGGTTATGAAATTGATGATACTCATTCTACAAAAGTAGACTCTAATGCACTTGTACCGGCTTCAGTTGTTTGTGCTGCTGGGATCCATCTGCACACAATTACATACACCAGAGAGGTTGAGTTACTTCCAATCAAGTGAATCCAACTAACCCTAATGCAAAGCAGATGGAAACTTTCTTAACATGCAAATTGCAGGATTATTGTACATCATAATTAAAGAGAGATTTGTAAATGAAGAAATTTGAACTGACATAGCCCATGATGCTCATTACCTTAGATTAAGGCTGTTGGTTGCTGAATGATATCCAAGATTAAAACCTTTTAGAAGGGGATTTGGATGCTGGGATTTACTGCTGATGAGTTCAGATTTCTTCAGCAGCTACAGTATTTACTATAGTTTTATTTACTGTAAAGGATTACTGCATTGGAGTGCCATAGGGAATGGTCTATTTCTAGAACCCAGGCAAGGTTCTTTGTGAGTTTCAGAAAGTGAACAGTCTTCTTACTTTTTCCCAGTTAAAAAATTTGTTTGAAGTAAAGCAGATTAATAATATAAATTACTCATTATCCCTTAATTTGTACTATCCATTTGCTTACATCATGAAGTTCTATTCCCCTGCCCCTCCTCATATTATACTTCAAAAAAGAAGAATTGATTTAAACCTGGAGAAGAGAAGAATTGGTGATCAGGGAAAAAGGGGAAGAAAGTGAAAGTAGGCATTATAGCTTTCTTCCAATATTTGAAGGACTGTCATATGGAAGAGGGATGAGGATTGTCAGGCTTGGCCCTAGATAGGAGAATCAAAGGTCAGTGGGTTGAAGATGCAAAGAGACACATTTAGGCTTGAAGTCAGGAAAAACTATCCCAAAGGGGAATAAGCTGCCTCAACACACAGTATGAGTTCCCCCCATTAGACTTCTTTAAACAAAGGTTTGTTGGGAATGTTGTAGTGTACATTCTCATTCAAATATAGGTAGGAGTGTGTTGGAACTAGCTCATATTGTCACAATCAGCTCATAATCTGATTGTTAAATTTTTGGTCTGAATAGTTATATTTTAGAATTTGGCAAATGCTACAAAACAGGATTTAATTTGTTATTTTGTTGATTGTCCAGACTTAACCAATTAACTTAACTAATTAGCCAATTAAAATAATTTTCCACAATCTCCTTATTTGCTACTTCATTTTATTTGAATTTTTTACTCATGCATGTCTTGTTTTCTAGAGCAGAAGTACATGAGCATTTTTCATTCCATAGGTTAAATTATGATGGAATTGAACCTAAACTGAGAATTATGTCTCAGGTTAGCAGTGTTTTTAGTCTATCTGTAGAACCTTAAGAAGTAGAAAGGGAAGAAGTGACAGTACAACCTCTTCCTGAGTGTTAGCTTATGTGAACTCATTATTAATCTTCACTAAGACAACTGGAAACAATAGTTATCGAAAGCGATCCTGCTCTAAAGAATGACCCCTGAGAAAGAGTGGCTATAAAGATACTATTTCAGATTCATGAATCAGTTTAAACATTTTTAAAACAATGAGAAAAGCAAAGGGTTTACCATGACATAGACTGAGCTTTGTGTCAGATACTTTAAATAATAAAACATTGCTATTTAGGGGCCACTTTTATTAGGGGAAGTGAGTACCAATTGATTTAAGATTAGCTCTTCCCTTTGACGTGTTTTCCTTCTTAAATGCTCACCTCAGCTGAAGTCACACACAGCCTGTTTTAATTGACATACTTTTCTATGTTGTCATGTTTCAGGTGTTCCTCTGAAGCCCAGGAAAGAGTTAAGATTTACAGAGCTTCAATCTGGACAGCTGGAGATTAAGTGGTCCTCGAAATTTAATATTTCAATTGAGCCTGTAATCTATGTGGTGCAGAGGAGATGGAATTATGGAATCCATCCTAGCGAGGATGATGCTACAAATTGGCAGACTGTGGCACAGGTTAGTCCCTTATGGAAGATCTTTCTTTCTTTCTTTCTTTTTGGGGTGAGGGGCACTTCTACTACTTCTACTACTCACATAAAGCCTTAACTTGCTGAATGATCAAGGTACTTCTTACTATAGATGTAACGAATATCAGATGCTGAAAGAGTAACACATGGAAACAGAGGAAGAGATAATACCAAAGAATGGAAAAAACCTAAGTGTTGACTTAGTTCTTTATGATGTGGTAGATGGAACAGCAGACTTAGAGTTGGAAGACCTGGATTTAAGTCTTGAATCATAGGATTTCAGATCTAATTAGGGCCGAAAGAGAACTTGGAGGCTCTGTCCTTCATCATGTAAGTAAACTGAGGTCCAGGAAAATTTGGATGACTTGCCCAGTGTCATACAGATAGGAATTGTCAGAGGCAGGATTTGATTCTATAAAGCCAGTCCTAGGTCTGTGACCAGAGGGCCATTTCCCTCTCTTCTGTAGGCCTCAGTTTTTTCATCTGTAAAATGAGAAAATTGGACTAGATACTCTTTAAGGTCTCTTCTTGGTCTGTCAAACTATATTTCTATGAAAAAATATAAAAATATAGTATCTGAATAACAGCATTTCATTTCCTCTAAGAGCTATGTTTTTTTAAAAGTCAAATTGAAACCTACTGTAAATAAGCAATACAACATTGGTTGGACTGGTGAATTTAAATTTTGTAATTTGTCTCATGGCTCTTCCATTTCTGTTCAACTTATACTTTTCTCATTCCGGAGGATCTGAGATGAATGAGTGTGAGATGCACATCCCCAAACTACTTAATGGGAAGGAGCCAACAGATCATAAATCTTGACTAAGTGCTTTCCTTGTTTCGGTGTGTTTCTTAAAGAATCGATGGCCCACCTGGATGGCAATGCTCCAGACGGTTATCTTAACATTGCTTC
The DNA here is from genome assembly GCF_900497805.2 of Vombatus ursinus. Classification (NCBI taxonomy): domain Eukaryota; kingdom Metazoa; phylum Chordata; class Mammalia; order Diprotodontia; family Vombatidae; genus Vombatus; species Vombatus ursinus. The sequence continues at coordinate 1,495,121 of NW_020954592.1, read as the reverse complement.
CTCCTTCTCTCCCTTGTTGATGAGGAAAGCAAAATATTTTTTTTCCCTTAAAGAGTTGTTAAATGGGCTACCAGCTGCAAGAAAATAAATGGAGGGGAAGAAAAATATATTTTGAATGTGGAGCTGATTCATGATTTTTTTTAAACCAACTAGAGTGAATTCTCTGCACTTATGTCTATAGATTTTTTTAAGTTCCCTTCGAATTTAAGGGATAGTGCAGGCCAGACTGCTCTCTCTCTGTCTCTCTCTCTGTCTTTCCTCTCTATCTCTTCTCTCTGTCTCTCCTCTCTATCTCTTCTCTCTGTCTCTCTTCTCTATCTCTTCTCTCTCTTTCTGTCTCTCCCTCTGTCTTTGCAATGACAATGATGTGAAGTATTTTTTAATGAGCAATTTCTTTTCTCAAAAAACATTACCTTTGAAGAATAAGGGATCAACAAAGAATGAATTTAAGGATTTCAATATGGACAGAAGAGGGAACATGGCTCAATGGATACAGAGTTGGCCTCAGAGATAGGAAGACCTGTAGTCAAGCCCTGCCTCTAACCCATACTGACTGTGTGACCCTGAGCAAGTCACTGAACCATTCAGTGCCCGCAGGCAACTCTCTAGTGAAGTATATGCACTGAGTGGTAAAGGAAGTTTCCTTACCCTATAGCAGTAATGTCAAACTTGAGTAGAAAGGGGAAGACCACTAAACTATACAGAAGCGTCCTTAGGGACTGCATATTCACTTAGAAAACCATATATTAATATTAGTTGTGTTCTATTGTAGTTTTGTTTGTTAAAAAATTCCAATTGCATTTTAATCTGATTAGGGGCACACTTAGGAGTGTTGTGGGCCATAATACAACAGCTATTTATGTGTATGTTTGACTTCTCTGCACTACACTAAGAAAATTACAGATCTGGACAAAAACAAAATGGAGAAGTGAGAAATTTTTCTCTAAACTAATATCACATAAATGACAGAATATTAATTTTAGTCACAAAACATCCCAGCCCAACTCTCTTTTCTCCCTAGTTTCTAGCAAATAAAACTTCTCAGAAAGGTTTTGATGGTGGATATGACATGAAACCTATGTGGTTTCTTTTCTCAATCATCAAAGTTTGAAGGGCTAATCACTGTAACTGGGTGAATGGTAATTTACTTTTTCTCTTTACAGAGAAGAACCTTTGAATTCTTTTTCCCCCTAGTGAAGGCCAGAACTAATGCTTCCTTGGCATCTGCCTGATGCTGTGAACATAATTCCATGCTTTATAAAATGCATGTATGTATATGGCTCTGTATGTGGGCATGTCCATGTTTGCATGTGAGCATATTTGTATAAGTCTGTCAGATTTTTTGGTTATTACTCTATGATTTCAAGAAGTTTTATCACAGAATCAAAGAATTTCAGAATTGGAAGGAACCTCAAAGCCAAATTCCAATTCATATGCCCAAAAGAATACCCACTAAAATACCTTACAAATGGTCTTTTAGGCTTAAAGGCTTTCTGTGAATGGGAATCGACTACTTTCCCAAGCCAGCCTATTAGAGTTTTGGAAAGGTCTGTTTATAAGGAAGTTTTTTTTTTTTTTTTTTAACATTTAGCCTAAATTTTCTTTTGTGCAACTTCCACCTACTGATCCTAGTTTTGCCCTCTGGGTTCAAATAGACCAAGTCTCATCCCTCTTCCATGGCTACAACATCTCTTAAACTTGTATAATAAGTATTTTTAGTTACCTCAACTGATCCTTAGATGGCATGTATTCAAGGCCCTTCACCATTCTGATTGCCCTCTTCTGGACATCCTCCAACTCATTAATGTCCTTTCTAAACTCTGCTATTTGGAACTGTCTATAATACTCCAGTTGTGTTCTCTCTCACAAAGGCATTGTACAGTGGGACTCAGACTCCTTTATCCCTGGACACTGTCTCTATATAGCCCTTGATTGCATTAGCTTATTTGGCTGCTCTATTTCACTGCTGATTTATTGATCATTCAATCCACTAAAATAATCTCTGATATTTTGTTTCAGACAAAATACTCTCTAACTTTTCTTTTGCATCTTGTACATATTTCTGTGTGTGTATGCATATAGAAAGCTATAGCTATAGATAGTGTATATACATGTATGTATTTATGACACTTTTCAAGCTTCAAGTTGTATTCACGAAAGATAAAATCTCCAGTTCTTCTGAAATACACTCTGAAATCAAGTAGGAATGTCTATGTGCTTTCTTATATCTGTGACTTCCACGGGTAATTGAAATGCTTGACAAGTATTTTTAATAAGATTTAAAAAAATACTTTTTTGGGTTTCAAAGAAAAGTATCCATCTTTTGGATCAGTTTTAATTAAGCAAGTGCATACCTACAAATCAGGGGTTTTTATATCATGGATTTCTTTGACAGTTTGATGAAGACTATAGATTCCTTAGACTGTTTTTAAATGCCTAAAATAAAATAAATAGGGTTACAAAAGAAACCAATTGGTTAAATATAGTTATAAAATATTTTTAAAAAAGGTTACAGATCTCAGATTAAGAATCCCTGCTGCAAATGAATGCACTCAGGACCAGGAATAAATGAAAACCAGTGCCTACTACATTGATTTCTTGAAATTCAAATGGATGGTTGGTCATCCCTAGAAATGTAGGAATACAGTTTCAATTAGAAGTAGAAATTAAATACTTTGAAGTATTTTTCACATGTTTAGCAAGGGATATTTTGTGGAGGAAAGACATAGTTGTTATCATCTTTGAATGTTAAATGTTAATGTTCATGTGAAATATGCATGTTAAACATTAGACATAATATTGAGTTATCTTAATAATTATTCTTAAGCTCTATCCAGGCTGTGAGTTGCTATGTATTTCCTGTGTGCTACAACCATGATTAAATAAAGCAAAATATTAATTTATTTGTTACCCGCTAGAAAAGATAATTATGCATGTAGGAAAATCCACAGTTTTAAAGTCTCTGACTTTATTTTTAATAAGTAAACTCCAATTCATCAATACATGTTTTTAGTCTGGCCTCTAATTTAAAATAAATACTTTATAGATGTATCTTGTGAACATTCTTATTCAAATAAATAAATCAGTACCCAGATATTTTAAAATTTGCTTTCAGAGATGTTGTTATAAAGCATCAATACTTCAGACTTTTTTTTAAAGTCCATGATATGCAGTATCAATAACATGAGTTCAACTTACTCAATTTTCTTCCTGGAAGTTCTGCAGTACTAAGACTTCCTTTGATCTCTGACCCCAGCTTCTATAATTGAGCATGATTAGTATTTACTTAGAAGGGCAAAGGTTTTACAGGTCAAGACTAAGGTGCATTGGCCAACTGGTTGGTGGATGTCTGAATAAACCCAATTGACATGTCAGAATAAAAAGAGCCTGTGTGTGATATGACATTTTCCCCTTCAGACTACTGATGAGAGAGTTCAACTGTCTGACATAAGACCTAGCAGGTGGTACCAGTTCCGAGTGGCTGCTGTTAATGTGCATGGAACCAGAGGCTTCACAGCACCCAGTAAACACTTCCGCTCCTCTAAAGGTTAGTGTTGGTTTCCTGCCTCTGACACTCACCTTCGACTTGGTCACATGTGGAATGCAACTTTGCCCTTTTAATGTTTCATATTTATAGTTTCCAACAGGTGGACATTCTGTATTTAGCCATTCATTTTTGCATTGGGTCCAAATTTGTTTGAAGTTGCCATGCAAATTTATGACTAAGGATGTGTTCTTTTATCTGTAAGGAGACTTGACATAAATTGAAAGGAGGTTTAATACCCTGATCTTCTAACCCAAAGTCTTCTTTTAGTAAAACTAAATCTTAGGATTAATTTCAATGAATCAATAGATTAAAGTATGAAAGCTTCTCTTTATTTGATTTGGGAAGGATAAATTTTAGCTTTAGTCACATAGATATTCATCACTGATTTCATAAGTATCTATCACTTTAATTAATATAGAAGTAATACTTCCACAGAATTTCTTGATTTTGGTTAATAATATAATTCATATGTAAATTTAAAAAGACTTTATGTTCTCTCTCTTCAACAATTTTACTTAATTCCTTATCTATAATAGTTATCTCACAACCTGGTAGACAAATTATGATTTTTTTTACGTTACATTTAAGAATTGGCTGAAGGAAGGAGGATTCATTTAGTCTGTGACCCTATGGCAAGTACAACAGAACATCAGGCCCCCCCACATCAATTCCCTGCTGCTCAATCCACACTACCCTGAATTGATTATGCAGCCATCTGGATAGGTCATCAAGATACAGCTGTTAGGTCATACACAGCCATAGGCTCAGTTGTGTCATTTGTGTACTGCTCAAGACTTACCTTACCTTAATTGTTCAGATTTCCATTTTTTTCAGTGCATAGTAATATCAACAAATAGCAAAAAATCTAATTTTAATTTTCATTATTGCAAATAGTGCTGTGCCTTGGGTTATGAAACCATTTTGGCTTCCTGGCTTACAATACATTGGAGAAGATCGCTTGATGGAAAAAAAAATTTCCTTGGGCCAAATTTTAGCATTCAGAGAGCCTAATTATGTTGTTCTTATATGCACAATTTCTGTCATTTACTCTGTGAGCTCCATGTATACAGTACATGTATTGCACTTGTAATTGATGCAATTTAAAGTTGGGGATTTAATATAGCATGAGATGGACGTTTAGCTCTTTTTGAAAAAGCAACATAGAAGAATTGATATACTTTTATTCAGAAAACATAGGAAAATAGTAGAAATGGGAATGATAAATTTTCAAAGTAGGAAAAAGAATTTTAGGTAGGTGACTCCCATTAACATCAAACAGACTTGAATGTTAGTCACCTTTTAAGAAGGATGTGTTTATGTAAAGCAGGTGCTCTGCATAATTTATGGAAGAGTAAAATGACTGATTGAGATAGGATAAATAGCAATAGAAAAGGATTAGTGAATGTTTTATCCCTATATTGCTAGATTCAATGTAATCTTGGCCTTAAATTAGTAAAAGTTGTTATTGTCTAATTAGCTATATGAACCATATGAACTGATCTTCATAGGACAACTCTTTAGCTCTGTATATCAGAAAAGAAACAGCTAATAGTGCCTCTTTATAGTTGTTATAATTGTGGACTGATGCACAGAGAACCACATCTGTCACAAAGGTCTTGGTGACCTGGTGATATAATGAAGGCTGACATTATATTCTGTGTTCAATACATTTGGTAAAATGTTGCCTAACTCAATTTGGTCCTCAGGAGTCCTCTTCACATTTCCAAGGGCAGTTTTATTAGTAAGCAGTTGTCATGTGGTAAAATTTCCAGGAAGCATTTACTGCTCCAAAAATCCTTCATCAATTTCTGTTCCTTATCACTCCAAAATTTGAATGTTGTTCCTTTTGCTTAAAACCCAACCCTCATTACCTGTTAAAGTATAAGAACTCTTTAAGAATTAATTTGTTCATTATATGACTTTATGCTATACAATAGAGTTTATCATGTTCCATTCATGAAAGCATGCTTGGATAGGAAATAGGGTGGAAGAGAGAATGGAGATATTAAAATAGTTTTACCTACTTTATAATTTTGCTTATCATAAGCAAAAGGAGAGCTAACATGAAGGATGACAAAAATAGGGTCTAAAATGGGTATGGACAATCTGGAGTAATGGGAGGAATAAAACTAGATTTATCTTTAAGAAATGCTAATTCTCAATAAAAGCAAAAAAAAAATAATCAGCCCTACTATATAGTGCAAAATTGGGATAGTATTATTTTATAGTAGTTTGATGAAAAGAAAAGAATACTTTAGTGGATCTCAAGCTTAGTCTGATCCAATAGGTAATGTGGCTGCCAATGAAAACAAGTGTGAAATTAGGTTTCATAGTATCTAGAAAGAGGGAAGTGATATCTCTTAATTCACATTGATGGTCATTACAAATCAGGTATATTGTGTTTAGTATTTGATCCTATATATGAAGAGAATGATGAATAAATTCTAGAATATGTCAGGGAAGGGTTATAAGAATGTCGAGGAGATTCAACACATTATCTATGATCAAACCAAACTGGCATCCTTTTTGTTCCTCATATACAACATTTCATCTCCTATCTTTGTGCCTTCACAGAATATCAAAGCATTATATAAATGTTAGCTGTTGTTGCTATAAACAGAGCCACCAAAACCTTTTTTTATTTTTAGAGATGTCATAAAGTCAGAGCTATACATTAGAAATATTAAGCCAATGAAAGTATAGAGGATGGCTTGGAGATAGGACACTGGAGTATGGAAGACCAATTGGAAGGTTATTACATTCATTTAGGGAAAATACAGTAAGGGTCTGATCTAGGGTAGTTGCAATGTCCATGGAAAGGAAGGGATAGATATTGCAGAGGCAGGATCTACACAGCCTGGGAACTGATTGGAATTTGAAAATTAGAAAGAGAAAAGAGTCAGAGATAACTTTTAAAGTTCTAAACTTGAGTAACTGGAAGGATAAATGGTGTTATCAACTAAATAGAGATGTTTGTAAGAGGGTACCATTTAGGGGAGTATTGTGAATTGAGTTGGAATATATTAAATTTGAAGTCAAATGTCCAAGTGGAGATATCTAAAAGGAAGTTGAAAATACCAGAATGGAACTCTGGGAAGAGGTTTGATGGTATATATGTAGGTCTATTAATCATCTTCATAGAGATATTCATTGACTGGATAATATCACCAAACCAGAGCACATAGAAAGAAGAAAGTGAAAGAAAGAACCTCAGAAAACATACACATGTTAGAAATTGAATAACTAGCCCATAAAAAAATTGAGGAGGAGAAGTTAGGGAGGTAGAACTACCACAAGATGTTTGAAGCCATCTCTGCAGTCAAAAAAGTGGATCCAACTTTTTTGTTACCATTAATGCATGCTTAACCCTAATAAAACCTTTTCACTCATTTCTCTTATTTAATCAGTGCAGTATTAAAATATTATTTACATTTGTGTATAGATTTTAAAGAATACCAACTTTTTAACTTGATTTTAGTAGAATGATATTCTAGGATACTAATTTGGAAAATAATTTAAGAAAGGGGTCCTATTTAATGAGTTGAAAAAACATCCTCTTTTCATATTCCCATATGTATTTTCATTGAATGTTAGTTGTCTACAGACTGATATAATTGAATTATGATACAGCAGTAACCCTATTGAGAAAATTAATAGAATATAATTTTATGTATTTACAGAAAGGAGAAATAACAAGTATCTAATATTAACTATAATTTATAAAGAGATGGTCCATTGTTCCTCTTTTTCTTTCTCTTCTTCCTTCCTGAACCAACTTATTTACCCACCCGGTGCTATAATAGTGAAATGCTGTTGTTTATGAGATTTGTTATGATAAAGATTTTAAAAATCACCATTTCCAAAATAATAGCCTAAGTTCTGGTTTAGACAGCAAATAGTGAGGGATAAATAACTATCTAGTCTATATAAGTTGTGTAGACACAAAATTTGCACGTTTCTAGTAGGGTTGTTATTAAGTGCTTAGTAGGTTCCAGGTGTTGTGCCAAGTACTAAGAATACAAATATAAGCATAAAGGAAGACAGGAATTGTCTTCCTGCCCTCAAGGAGCTTATATTTTAATAGGGGAAGACAACACATAAAAAGAAGCTGAAAAGGGAGGGGTAACCAGCATGTGGGTATTACAGTCCTGTGGAAATGGATTAGCGGTACAAGCAATGCAGAGCAATGAAGACATTATTGGCCTGGGCCTCTCCTCCTTAAATTGGAGGTTCTAAGAGGATCTTACCAGTGAGAGAGAGATTATGTAGGGGTGGTACTTTCCAATATGAGAAATTGGCCAGGATTAGAGTGAACTTTCAGGGTAAAGAAGTTCCAGTGGCACGGTAGACAAAGTCCTATGGAAATGAGTCAACAATACAGCTTAGACAAGGAGGGAAGAAAAGGTGAACATTTTCCATTTGCCATTCATTTTAATTAAAGTTAAATAAAACTGGAAGAGAAATGTGTAGAGTCCATTTAATTTCTTTTAGTCACACTGCCTCACTCCCACAGTCTATAGAATTTATTTTCATAGGAAATTCAAACTATTTGATGTTTTATTCATATGGTAGTGTCTAAATGCAAACCTGGTTTGATATTTTTTTTGAATTAGCTAGGTATTATTTAGTTCATCGAAAACTATCAAACCAGTTAAGTGTGTAAACATAGCCTCCTGTCTCCTTGAAAAACTCTTATTCTCCCAACTTCTCAACACCATAGTGTTCTTTGTATAGTGAGTTTTTTTTTTTTATTATTTATGAGTTGATTACTTGGTTGATATATTTTCTTGGCCCCTTCTTCCTCCTCCTACCTCCTGCTGTCTGCCTTTTGGTTATCTCATTACTTGCTGTTATTTCCACTAACGTATGTAGGGTCATAAAGTAGCCCAAACTCCAATTACTTTTACCTAATTGCTTATAGTATAAGCTAAGTAGATTGATATTATTGAGAACAAAAGCAAAATGGGGTTGATCTTTGTATTTCCATTAGCCATACTATGTTTTATTCTATTAAGACATTAAATATAAAATTATATATGTGTGTGTATGTACATCTATCTACCTATTTATATCTTTATCTTTATAATTCTAGAAGTAAATAAGGTTTAGGGATTAGGGAAAGTTCTATTCTTCCTTCTGTTTGTTTCCTCATTTACAAAAGGGAGATGATTATCTTGGCATACTTTAATCTATCTTCACAGAGCCTCAGCCAACAGTGGCAAAATGTTCTCTGGCAATGACACTATCCCTGTCCACTTTAAAGTACCTATTTTTATAGCCTCAACCCACTTCACATTAAGAACAAATACAAAGAGTCACAACAGAATAAAATGTGGATTAATTTTGGCATCCTTTAATAGGAGGCAATTGATGATTTGTAAGTTCCCGACAGGTCTGAAATACACAGGCTCTGTCTTACTCTGTTATGTAGATAACACCACAGTATTGTTATCTATTGTTTTAAAACATATTTTCTTGGGGCAGCTAGGTGGCGCAATGGATAGAGCACTGGCCCTGAAGTCAGGAGGACCCGAGTTCAAATGTGACCTCAGACCAAACACTTGTCACTTACTAGCTTTGTGACCCTAGGCAAGTCACTTAACCCCAATTGCCTGAAAAACAAACAAAAAAATAAAGTATATTTTGTTAAAGAAAAAAGATTGACTCATTTAAGTTTAATTTGTGCATGAAACTTAAAACTATTGAGTTCACAAATTTGGAATGAGTATTTAAATAATCATAAAAGAAAACGCTAATGGCCAAACACAGCCTTTCTTTCTATTAACAAACAATAAACTATAAAAACAAAAACAGAAGTTACAGGTAGTATTATTCACTATGTTAGGCAGTTTTGCTTAATTGTTTTTTCCCCCTCAAATGAATAGGTTCTCTGGGAGTTTGCTTTTTGGGAAGTGATGATGTATCTAAAATAAAAAGTATCAATTAAACATTTAAAGTATGAAAAGATCATAAATAGGTCTCTTGATGTATAAAGATGAAATGCTTCAAAAATAATGACATTCCTGTTCTTCCATTATTAGATAAGGGCAGCAGCTGGAGACATTTCTGTTAATTTTTCTATTGTTAAGAAATATAAAACTTGAATGTTACAGTGCTCTGTCACATTATATTGATGTGAAACATAGTTTGTGATAGGCATGACCCAAATCATGAGGGCATCAAGGCTTGTGGTGAGATGAGTTGATTACTCTGCACAGCTGTGCAGGAGTTAGGAAAGATGCCCAGGTGTGGGCATCATATGGTATGCCATATACAAAGGAAAGTACAAGGACTTCTTTTAGAGTAAGTAGTTCAAAGTGAGCATTGAAAACAGTGTGACCTGGCACAGTGTACTGAAAGACAAAATAACTTCATAAAATCAAAGTAAAAGAAAGGCCTTCCTACAATGAGCCTACATTTCTTTTGTTCAGTAGTTTCTTTATGAGAACTCTGTATACTTTGATCTGACAGAATTATTTGATTGCTTGAGTCAAATGGAAGCTTTGTGAATTTAATTTTGAGAAGCTGACTATTATCTACCTATTTTCTGTATTTATTTATTTCTTGATTTATACATCTGTCTAAACATCTAGCTATTCATTTGTTTATTTAGATTGGTTCAACTGTTAGTACTTATTGAAAACAACAACAAATTAATGTTATTTAGTTTCAATTAGGCCCTTACCTATATACAGGAATACTTTCATTAATTCCTGATTTATTCCCTGTCACATTCTGAATAGTATTACTACATCATCTCTACTGCCCTTGGTTCCCCAACTCCATCCTTAACCCACTCTCTCTTAGGCAACAATATTGCCTGCTGCTTTATTTAGAAGGTAGTAGCTATCTATCCAAATATCCTTCATGTTCCTTTCTTCATATACAGATTTCTCTGTCTTTGTGTCTTATCCTTTGCTCCCATCCTAGAGGATGTAACTTTCTTATTTCTTCTTTATTTCTGCTCTGGATCTCATCCTTACTGTTTGTTTCTAGATAGAATTTCACTTCATTTATCATTTCTTTTCTCTTTCTACTGACTCTTTTCCTGCCAAACATGCTTATTCCATTCTCCATACTCCTGCCAATAGTCTTCCTTAATGCACAGGTCTAACCATAATAGTCCCAGCTTTAATGCTTTGGTGTTTCCTTTTAACTTACCTGACTGAATATAAAAGCATTAACCTGACATGTAAGGCCTCCTACATTCTGGTTCTCATCTCCTATCCCAATTTTAATTCATATTACCTAACCTTCATGTATTCGGTGTTCTAGCCAATATAGACTGTCAGCTATTCCCTAATATTAACATAATGTCTCCCACCTTTGTCAATTTGCATAAGCCAGGAATATGCATCCTCTTCAGTAACTGCTGAAATCATTATTTTTCTTCCAAGATCAGCTCAGTGGCTATTTCCTACATACAGACTTCTTTGATCCTTCTAGCTAAGTCTTCTCTCTTGCCTCAAACTTTCCAGAAGCATTTTGTCAACATCCCTACTTTGCCCCATTAGAACCTACTTTGAATCATACTAGTCCATCTAAAAGTCATTTCCCTTCTGTTGAGCACCAGCTTCCTTGATAATAAGACCTATACTACTTTGCATTTCTAGAGCCTGGCACAGTGTGCTTTGCCCATGCATCATTTAAGAAACGTTTGTTGAATTGAAATTGAGTATAGTAATGGCAAGGAATAGAAATTGCCATTATTTATTTGGGAAACCCTGCCCCTGAAATCATTTGCATTCTGGCAGAGAAGGACATCACATTCACTTTCCTTTTACCACAAGTACCATCCAATTTTAGCACCATATCTGTTTTTCATGTCATTAATTTTTTGGTGTGAGTAGATATAGCACTGCCTTTGGACCCAACTTGATTGTCTTTGTAAATTTTCAGGCAGGGCAGTTTCTAAAACAAATGTTTTAGATTCTTCACTGTCTGTCTTCTTTGGGAACCAATGCTCAGTTTTTCTTAACTCACATGGAAAACTACTTATTCAGAGAGGTCAGTTCTGTGAGAAACTTGGAAAAAGATGTGTCTATTTGAGTTAGTCAACAAGCATTTATTAAGCTTTTACTATGTGCCAGGGACTATACTAAGCTGCAAAGAAAGGTAAAAACACTATTCCTGCTCTCAGGGCACTTACATTCTAATAAGAGTAGACAGCACCTAAATAATGGGAAATGTATAGATGGAGGGCAATGTCATAGGGAAGCAGTAGGGTTGACTAGGAAAGACCCCCTGTAGAAGGTAGGCTAACTCAAAGGAAGCCATAGAAACTAAGAAGTAGAGGTGAGGAGGGAGAGCATTATAAGCACAATGGACAACCTAAGAAAAAGCATGTATGTGGATATGAAATGGCATGTGTAAGGAAGAGCAAATAGGCCAGCCTGGGAAGGGAATCAAGTGGAAGAAGCCTGTAAACGTAGGAAGGGGCTAGGTTGTGAGGAGCTTTAAATGCCAAAGAGGGAAATTTATTTTTAATTTATTCTAGAGCACGGAGTCTTAATCTGGGGTCAGTGAACTTGGATTTTGTTGTATTTCTTGGTTATATTTTGATAATTGTATTCCAATATAACCATTTTTCTATGTAGTCCTACATATTTCATTCTATATATTTAAAATATTATTCTAAGAAGGGGTGCATGAGTTTCGCCTGACTACCAAAATGGTCCAAGACACAAATATGTTTAAGAACTTCTATGCTAGAGGTAATAGGGAGCCAGTGTAGCTTTGTTGTGTAAAGGGGCGGCAAGTAGCATAGTGTCATTTATACTTGTTCAAGTGGAGAAGTAAGGAAGATACCTCAGTTAGGCTTACTCCTAGATTGTGAAGGATATTAGTAAAAGATAAAAGAAGCCCATTACTTATTTTCTGAGGTGGATACCAGTTCACCTTACCAACTCTTTGCTTGCAAATTTCCAAAAGCAGTCAGGCCAACAGAAGCTGAAAATGCTCATTTTCCTATGGAATTTAGCCTTTTTTTAAGCCAGTCAGACAACAACATTTTAGTTTTGTAAAGAGATTTTTTATTGTTGTTGTTATTTTAAACTAACATCATTAACTTTGTTAGTGCATAGATCAACTCCTCCAAACAATTCTAATAGCATCTAGTTACTTTATTCCAAGTAAAAGGGATCACCTAAAATCAGTATTTCTTGTGTGGGTTTTTCTTTTCAGGATGAAGTTACTAGTGTAAATAGGGTATAAATTACCAAGGAAAAGGAAGCAGACAACATTGTTTTCCCAGCACATAAGTACCATACTGGATGTGATTTCATGCATACATTACTGAGTGTTACTAAAACTAGAACAGACACCCACTTGGAGTCATAAAGTTCTCTCTGTGGCTCCTAAGGGACCCATGAGTTTTTTATACAGTTGCACAGCTGGTTTATGTGTACCATTTCAAATGGGCAGAACTCAGCCTTCTACATTTGCCTTGAAACTATTTAATGGCTGGAAACTTGTCTGCAATGCAGCTTTTCAAAGAGTTACATGTTTTAGTAGTCACAGATAATGCCAAACAATTCTTTTGGAAAAAAAATCAAGATCTTATAGTCAATAAAATAGGAAAATTATTTTGAAATTAGAGCTAAATGGGTATCGTATTTATATTTAGGCTAATATTTCACAAAAAGAGTGTATTGTCATTTCTTTTGAGATATAAATAACCATGCTACAGATATTCCATGGTTTTTTAAAGGCTCAATATATTTGGTAAGAAATTTTGCTCATCAGCATAAATCAGAGAACAATATGATAGAATTAGTTGTCCTAGATGTTTCTACCTTTATAACCCTTTAATTTTCCTTTGATGTTATGAATATGGGTTTCTAGATTTAGCAGATAATTCTGCCAGTAAACACTGTGAATCCTCCCACACAATATGTAGTGTGAGGGGTTCCCCCTCCTCCCTACTCCAGCTCCTGCCCTTTCTGGAATAGTACAATTCCATAGAGTTTCTCTTCAATGATCTGAGCTTTATTTTTATTGCCCTGTATTTTTTAAATGGTGATAAGTAATTTTATTGGTCACATTGCCCAATAAATTTTTAAAGATCTCCCAATATGCCACAAATGAGCAACATTTCATGTGATTACTGACAACAAACTATTAAGGCAAGAAGTCTGAAATCCAAATAACTGAAAGGTTCTGCCTTAGGCTACTGATAGAAGCTATGCATGACTCTTAGTATGGCAAGATCACTATGTAAGACTGAAGGAGGTTTGTATACTAACTTATACATGCAACATGTATTGCCTTTGGTACTTATGAGGAGACAGGCATGAGAATGTGAGCTTAAGTTAGAATGGATTTATTTCCTTAAATTTCTCAAGTTATCAACAATATATTTTATTTTGTAAAGAGGTCTTGTTTTTTAGAATCTGTTGCTGCAGATGTTTTTAAACATCTTTGAAAAACAGATTGATGTAGGTTCTGAAAATGTGACCCAGGGACCTCTGGGAATCTTTGACATCCTTTCATGAGTTCTACAATATCAAAACTATTTCTTAATAACACTAAAGCTTTTTAGTTTTAATGTGGTAAATATAGATCACTGTGACCCACATAAATAAAATCTCTCTGAGGTCCTCAATAATTTTTAAGAGTGTAAATGGGTGATGAAACCATGCAAATGTTTGAGAACTGTTGGTATAGGAGATCAATAATTGGAGAATCAAGAGACTTGCATTGTAGGCCAGGATTTGCCATTCGCTACCTGAGTGTTCTTGGTCTAATTACATTTCTATGACTCACTTTCCTTATCCATTGACTGAAGAGATTGGATTAGATGACCTTTTAACTCCGCACTAAAATTCTATGATTCTCTTTATAGAAACTACTTTTATTATATAAAATTATAAGTATATTTCATATTATAATACCGTAAGAAATATCTATTTTATATAGCTATGTTCCATTCCAGGGAGAGTCAAGTTTTTTTATAGACTGATTATTAAGGGAGAGATTTGAATTATTTTAAAATTAATAAGAATCCATATCAATTTTAGACTGTTTGAGCTTGTCACTCCCTGCAGATGGGAGTGCATGGAGATAAACTGGATTATTTTCTCCATATTATTTTTATTGTCATTATTCTACAATGATTATTCACTCATCAATTCAATAATCACTTATGAAGCACCTCTTATGTGGAGAACACTGTATTAAATGTTGGGAACACCAAAAGTATGCTGGTAAATGTCCTCCAAGGACAGCTTTCCAAGGAAAAAAATATGTTCACATGATATGCTTTTAAGTTTAATCTACATTATTTACATTTTTTCCATTACTTTCTTAAGGCTAGAGTCTTAGACAATAAAAAAAACCCAATAAACAAAACCCTGATTTGTTAGCATTTGCTAATTTCCAATGTACAAAGGCTCATGTTGAAAATTTGATGATTGGTTTTCCTGGTTCTATTTTGAGCAGGTGCCACTTCAACCTTGATTATATACTTGGAGTTCATTTATAGCTTGGTCTCTGCCTCCATAGAGTTTTCAGTTTGCTAGGGGGAAATATGAGCTAGAAATTACTTATAAATTTCTTATTAATATTAATTAATACTTATTAATAAGTGTAACATTTCTTGGAGAAACACCTTGAAATTTGCATAAATGTTATATTTGGTTTCCTATAATCAAAATGGGCTAAAATATAAAGATAAAATGAAATGGCTATTATTAATTTCTATTTTTAAAACATTACTGATAGCGTAAGTTATTTTATGTCTGTAAATATTTAAGTAAGCTTGTCCTGGATAACTCTGATCGTAGTTAGTTGATTCCTATAATCAGTGGATTTGCATTAGAGGAGTCATCTAATTTGAGGTTACTGAATGAATTTAGAGTGCAAATGAAATTCATTTAACAGCATATTTTCATATTATAAACTTCCATATTCATCATGAAAAAAAGATTGGTAAAATGCATTTTAAACACTTTTAGCTTTTATTCTGGGTGAGAGTATGGGTTTTCTGGCAAATTCAGTTAGATTCAATTCAGCACACATTTATTAAGTACCTACTATGGTCAAGGTATTATGCTCAGTGCTGGAAATCAGACAAAAAGAGAATAGCCCCCACCTTCAAGCAGCTTACATTCCCCTGGATGAATACATTATGTTCACAAAATAGATTTGCTCTCAGACTATCATATTATTTATACTTAGTGTTTGATTCCTAAAACAGAGGAAAGGGAAGGTTTTTTCCCTTCACTATTTCAAACTAGAGTTAACCCGATGCATTATTTTCTTTCATGATTTATTGGCATAATAACATAATAATGTGATCTCTCTCACTGCTATCCTTATCTCTCCCCTACCTGCTCCCCTACCACCAAAAAATTAACAGGTAATGTCTACCAAGCTTTAACCGTATCAACCAAGTTGAAAAAATACACATTTAGGAAAAGACTGTTCAAAAATTTATTTATTTGTTTTTATTAATTTTTAAATTTTTTTTATTAATTTTTTGTTCAAATATTTATGATCGATACACATCCACCTTTGCAGATTTTCAGGTTGCAAACTACCTTGAACCTGCATGGGTGGGGGGGAAATCCTTTGAAACTTATGGACAACAAAAACTTTTTTTTTTACCCTTACGATGATGCAAACCAATTTGTGCCATTTAAACCTATGAACTATAGGTTAGAAGATAAAGTCAAGCTTTATATATTTGAAATATGTGTGTGTTTGTGTATGTATAGTTGTTCAGTTATTTCAGTTGTGATTGACTCTTTGTGACCCCATTTGTGGTTTCTTTGGTGAAGATACTGGAGTGGTTTGCCATTTCCTTCTCTAGTTCATTTTACAGGTGAGGAAACTGAGGCAAACAGGGTAAAGCGACTTGCCCAGGGTCACACAGCTAATGAATGAGGCTGGATTTGAACTCAGGACTTCTTGACTCTTGGCACTCTATCCATTGTAATACCTAGCTGCCTATACCTACAGACACACAAATATACACACATACATATGTGTGTGTGTGTGTGTGTGTGTGTGTGTAAAATCAACTATTATCTGTTTAATTCCTTAGATTCTTAAAAAAGTAAAAGTTATAATTCTTAAAAATAAGCAAACTTTTTTTCTTAATGCTTTCATTATTATTCAAATAATCCCAGACCTATCCTGAGATCTCTTTAAAACCTTTTCTGAGATTTTTTTTCTCATTTGTATCAGGACGATAGTAGTTCCTGGTAATTGCCAAGTTAGCATCTCTCTAAAATACACAGCATTGTAACATTAAAGGGGATGACATTGTTTCCCTGTAACCCTGCCTTTTATAGAAAGTCCATCTGCAAAAATCCATTTGCTGTGAAAAAGCATCAATTCTTACTGTCTGCTACAGACAATGAAGTAAATTTTCTCTAGTTTAACACATTTTTAGTCAACTTCAGAGCGATTTCTTTTTAGATTTGTAGCATCATAATTTCAGAATCTAATCTCTTACTTGACAGTTGAGAAGGCTTTGGTCTCTGAGAGTGAGCAGAAAAGTTAAAATCGCAAAAATGAATGTTGTACATAAGTCATCCAATTTGTAACATGGATACAGAATGGTGCAGTTTGGTTTTAGTTATCACACTATGTGGGTTTTTTTTTATCAGAATACATGGATCAAATGCTGTAATGTCATTAAAAAGAAGGCAATTACTTGAATGAGTCAAATTTCTTTGCTTGCCCTCATCCCCCATTGTTTTTAAAGGTAGGAGAATCTATTCCAGATGAACGATATTGTGGCATATGAAATGTTACAGCTGTAACTGAGTGTGTTACAGTGACTGTTAAGTAACTGTAAAATTTACTGTAGCCTTCAAATTAGGATCACTATCTTGTGACTCACTGTTCCTTTGGGAAGGTCATAATTGTACAGTGTGTACTATACCATACATAAACAAATATACTACATCCAAAGGAAATCTTGGTGGTCATTTGTAGGCTTTATTGCATCAAAGTCATTATGATTTTTCTGTAATCTAGTATTTATTATTATGCCAAATAGCTAGACCTAGAATCCTCATTGTTGAGTAATATTTTTGCTTTTTATCTGGGGCTTCAGATCCGTCTGCTCCACCAGCTCCAGCTAATCTCAGAATTGCCAACACCACTATTAACAGTGATGGAAGTGTGGCTGTGAGGATTATTTGGGATGTCCCGGAAGAACCTGACATTCCTGTGCATCACTACAAAGTCTTTTGGAGTTGGACAGTCAACAGCAAGTCAGTTGTGCCATCTAAAAAGAAGAGAAGAAAGACAACTGATGGGGTAAGGTATAAATTAGAAAGAGGGGTTAATATTCTAGGTGTGCTGGAAAGAAAGAGGGTGTAATAGATCTCAGAAGTAAGGTTCCACTGAGGTTAGAGACAGAAATGATGAAAGAAATTTTATACACACACACACACACATATTTGTATATATACATATATATACAAATCTTTGTAAGTGTATACATACACATACATATATACAGATATACTACATATACATATATACATACAAATATATGTATATACACATATATGTACAAATATATGTAAATATATACATATATACACATATACTATATATGTATGTATATAAATAGATATACATGTGCATACATACATATATACATATACTATCTATCTATCTATCTATATGTATACACACACACACATACAGAGAGAGAGAGAGAAAGAGAGAGTGTTTGGAAGAGAGAGAACATTTTGGTAGTTTTGTATCTTGGTTTTAGAAGGAAAAATAGAGTTCAATTCCTTGTTCAGCTCATGCCCAAGTGACAGTCACAGTTCACAGAAATGGAAGAAACAATTTCAATTACCTGTATCACAGATGTTTAGGAACTGAAAAGACTATAACCCAGAGTTGTTCATCCACAAATGTGGAGCTTTAGTTTTTAGAGTTCCTGTAAATGGAGGAAGAAACTTGGATTTTGTTTATATGTCATGATATTTACATTTGTAATGCAGTTCCTTGAAAACTCAATAGACTAGAAAATAAATGTTTGGGGAATCTCTCTCTCTCTCTCTCTCTCTCTCTCTCTCTCTCTCTCTTTCTCTCTCTCTCTCTCTCTCTTTCTCTCTCTTTCTCTCTCTTTCTCTCTCTTTCTCTCTCTTTCTCTCTCTCTCTCACCCTCCTCTCATCTACCAAAGGTATTTAGGATAGTTTATTGCCCAGAAGAAGACAAAATTTCTTTTGAACTATTTTGCTGAAGTGAGATTTTGATAACATTGAACATCCTGGGCCATATGCAGTAGCTGATATAAAACACCTGATGTGGTTTATTCAATTTTCCTTTAGTACATAATATTTTAATTTTGCAATATTGTGACAGCATGAAAAGTGCTTTCCTTTAAAGAGCTTTTCTGATGTCCCATTATGGTGTCAAGAGGATCTTCTAGTCTTGAAGAGTGTACCAGTAGAGCTCAAGTTCTGGGTAGGTCCATCAAATTAGAAAGATTTTGAATAGGGGGTTGGTAACACTATTCTTCACCTGTTATCTGAAGAAAAATCTCTGTCAGACTGAGACACTCATCATCAGAAGGTTGGTCACCATGTGATTGTTTTTGTGTTTGGTCACAACAATTCATAAAACTATCTTCAATGTCAGGGAGATGTTGTGATTTACACTGATCAGAGATCATAGATCTTTTTCAATATTAAAATGTGAAAAGCATTTCATAGGTAGTGATTTTTAGAGTAAATAGGGTGCTGGGCCTGATGTCAACAAGACTTATCTTCTTGAGTTAAAATCTGCCTTCAGAACCTGACTAGCTGTGTGATCTTGAGTGAGTCACTTTGCCCCCTTCCACTCAGTTTCTTCATTTTACATAAAATGAGCTGGAGAAGAAAATAACAAACCATTCCAGCATCTTTATCAGGAAACCCTCAAGCAGGGTCACAAAGACATGACTGAAATGACTGAACTACAACAATGTATAATATGAAATAAAATTGATATAAAACAAAAAAAATAATTGAAAAAATTATGCCTGGTGTGATTACTTTTGTGGTATGCTTTATTGGGAGAGCCAACTTGTAATGGTGTATATTGAACTGGCCTCAGAAGTTAAGAAGTGCTTGTTTCAATTCCTGCTTCCAACATATATTGGCTGTGTGTCCCTAGGCAAGTCACTTAACCTCTTACTTCCCTAGGTAGGCCTCTAAATGGTAAAGGGAATTTACTCATCTGGGAATTCCTGATATCATTGAAGTCACATATCTAGTCCCTCTTCCTATGGATTATGATACTAGGGTTATCTAAGTCCTGTGGTTCATGGTTTTATTTTGATTGCCTTATGGAAATATATTTCCATATTCATCCACTATATTGCTTTCTGTATAGCTTATACCATCTTCCCTATCAAGATTAAATGAATTCTAAAGAGATTTTCAAGAATTTATAATTCTCTGTGCTTTCCCTATTTAAAAGAATGAAAGTTGTGGAAAATGATAGCATTCTCAAATGAAACAGAGAACAAAAAAAATCTTTTTCTGATCAATAATCCATCAGTATAAAGGCAGAAGCAGCATAGGTTCTAGGTTCTTTCATTTACTTAAATATTAGGAATCTTGAAGACGTGACTTATTTGAAAATTTTAAAATGTGATCACTTGAATAAGAAGGAGAATGTGAATTTGCATGATCCAATTGTCTTCCTTTAGACTGGTGATTCATAAAATAAAACAAAACTTAGGCAAAGTAGATCACTACCTAAAGTATAATACACAGAGCATTTAACAAAAATACTTTTCTTATCTTACTTTTGCAAATAGACAATTTTAAATGTCAGAGAGTTCTCCATAAGAGATATTTCTTTAACAGTATGATTTTGCATTTGTTACAGTAAAAGTTCAAAGCTACCTGATACCAATATGCCAAGAAAAAGGATGATGCACTTAGCAGAGAAATTGTTTGAGATGAGCCATCATCCCATCATCACCTATTATTATCCTTTGTCATCTTCTCTGTTACTGCCTGCTAAGATCCCTGGCTTTGGTCCACTGCTAGCAACTCCCTTTCTTGTCTTTTACTTAGTTGTGAATTTGGTTATTCCATGAACTCTGGCTTGATTAAACATGGCATAAATATTCTTAGAGTATAGACCAGGTCAAGTTAACAAGTCAACAAACATTTATTAAGTGTCTGTTACGCTCAGGTACCTTACCAGACACTGGGTAGGATGTGCTGGTGTATTCTGGGAGAGCATTGCCATTGGTTCTTCACATTTCCTTTAATAAGAGAATCAGTAGTAATGCTCCCTGTAAGTGTGATGGCATATCTAGTTTAAAATTTAAGCAAACTTATGCATAATATCCTATTGATTCTCTTAGATCATGACTTGAAGATCTTTCCTTAGGATGGTTGACTTCTCATCATGGACATATTTGGTCCTCTCCTTTTCTCCATGTAAAGGACATTATAATGTCCTTTCAAATCAAAGCAATTGGCTCCTTAACTCTTAGCCCAAACAATGGCCTGTGGCTCTGCCAAGCCCTTTGGGGTTTGGAGAGGTGAGGCTGGTGTGCTCTGGAGGTAACAATGCACTAACAACTGTTGGGCTAGACTTCTTCAATGCTGGCTACTCTCCAGGGTGCATTTGGTGCCTTGAAGAAACTGATAAGTAGTCCTGGATCTGAGCAGTTAGCTATTCTGCCTTCCAATAGCACAATGATTGCCTCATATCCTTTCAACTGGAAAATAAAGGACCTCTTAAGGTTTCTGATGCATATTGTTTTTAGTCCTCTATCCTGGGCACTCTCCATTTTTCAAGCCAAAGATTTAAAGGCAAATGTCTTTTCCTGAGCAGTAGAGATTTGGCAATTTGAGTTTTAGGCACAAAGGGAGCACATTTTTAAAGACTTTTCCTAGGTGTTTTCTTTTTTCATTTTTTTCTTAGGCATAAATAATGTAGAAGATTGGCCAGGGTAAATTCTCAGCCTTTATGTGACATTCTCTTACCTTGGGAGTCAATGTTTGAGAGACAAGCTCTTCAGAATTCTGACTATATTAAGAGTCTGTTTACCAAAAAAAAATATTGTATATCTACCTAGGTGTATAATGGCATAATTTATTAGTAGATGCTTATTTGTCTTTCTGTATATGTTCTTTTGTTCCTGCAATTGAAACCAGGTAATATTAGGCTATGTTTTGTAAGAGTATTTGGAAATAATTGCTTCCATTTTCATAGCCCCTTAAAGTTTACAAAATTTTGTAATTATAAGAATCCTGTGGGGGTAGTTAGTTTAAATATAATTACTCCAATCTTTCAGATGAAGAAACCAAGGTTAAAAGAGATTTAAATGACTTATCCAGGGCCATAAAATTAGTTACAGACCTATCCAGGCCAGTGACTCCAAGTTCAATGTTTGTCTCACTATACAGTTCACTTTGTGTGAATAATAATAATAATAGTAACTAGTATTCATAAAATGCTTTAAGATTTGTGATGCATTTTGCAAATAGCTTATTTTATCCTTACCTTATTTGTGGGAGGTAGGTACTATTATTATCCCCATTCAACAGATGAAGATATAGAAGCAGACAGGTTGTGACTTGCCCACAGTCACATAGCTAGTAAGTGTCACAGACTGGATTGGAATTTAGGTTTTCCTGAACCCTGTTCAGCATGAATTTGCTGTATCAACTAGCTCTCTTTCTTGTGAAGAAACCATTTTATATCTGTAATCAATATCTTCCACTGAATTTATTTATGTTGGAGAAAATAAGAGCTAGTGGGGGTGGTGGTGGTGGTGGAGCAAGTCTTTTTTTTAGCAATTAAGTAAAAGGAAATAGAATCTGGAGGCAGAGGACCTAAGTTCAAATCTCAGCTCTGCTATTTATTACCTAAATGACCTTGGTCAAGTCACTTAATCTCTTTCAGCCTCTGGGCAAAATGAGGGAGTTGATTAGATGATCTTTTTGGTCCTTTCCAGCTCTAAATCCCATCTCTCCTGAAACAAGATGTGTGATTTATGGTATTTTTCAAATTTGGCTTCATACCGTAGGATCAGAAAAAAAAAATGTTTATTTTCCTGGATACTGTTTGTTTCTTCTTAAAGTGAAATGCTGAAGTGTTGTGGTTTTTTTTTTAAACAAAAACCCTATACTTTTAAAAACTGAAGCAATATACAATTTGTATTTAACTTTTAGCTTATTGAAAAGGTAATTGACCAGAACATCTCATCTGCTTTTATTCATCCTTGATATAAGCAAAGGAATTCAGACTCTAGTAGGGGAATACTTCAAGCAAAGCATATGGACCAAAAAGCAAAACAAAACAAAAAAAAAAACCCAAGCCCCCATAATTTACAATTTAAAAAGGTTGAATTTCTTGTTGGTAGCATCACACATATTTTATATTACTTGACAGGACTTAAACTCAAACCTCAATGAACCAGAATAACAAAGAAATGAGATGTTCTGGTTAATTCAACCAGAATAGTTAAATAACCAATAACCAATGGTATCTGTTTAAATTATTTCAATGTCATCTATACTCAGATTATTCCCAGCTCTATAAATCCAGCTTTAATTTCTCTCTTTATCTTTAATTCCAAATTCTCACATACTTCTTCTATATATTTCCATCTGTATGTCCTGTTAGCACTTCAAATTCAAAACATCTAACACTGAACTCATCACTTCTTGCTGCTACACATTATGACACCACCCTATTTCTGATGAGGGCACAATCATCCAGTCACTGAGGTTTGTGTTTATTTTTCTCCCTCCCCCCATCCTATATTTAATATGTTGTCAAGTCTTGTCCATTCTATTTCCACAACATTTCTTACATTTTTTTCTTTTTCTTGACTCATACTACCAAAAACCTACATATTCACTTATCATCTATTTTAATGTCCTTCTAATTAGTCTCTTTGTCTCTTTCTTCTCTAGTTTTGTCCACACAACCACTAAAATAATCTTGCTAAACATAGGTTTGACAATGCCTCTTCCTTCTTCAAAAACCTCCAGTGGTTTCCCTTATTGTCTCCAAGATAAAACACAAATTCCTTCAACTGGCCTTTAAGACTGCCCACTCACTCACCATGTTTGCCTTGCTTTATATTCCCGTGTTGATGTACTCCCTATTACAGTCAAATTGTACTATTAATTTTTCTGTGTACTTGCCATTCTCTGTCTGTCAATTCTCATAAGTCATGTCTCATGTTCAGAATTCTTTTCCTATTTATCTTTGCCCTTGTGAATCTTTATATTCCTTCTTTTTCCTTCCTCTGACACATACTAACTGCCTAGACAACTCTCTAAGACTCTTTGCAAAAGTGGTTCCAGCCTACCTCAATTGAGTTCTATCATTTGGAAGTTCCATATACAATTGAAATGGCAAGTACAGTTTATATAATTCTTCCTATTTTCTATGCTCAACTCAGAAACCATCTTTTCCAAGAAATATTCTTTGATTCCTTTAGGCATTAGTGCTCTCTCCCTCTTTTCAAATTTTTTAAAATGTATTTCTGTTTGCATGTTGTATTAGGTCAAGAGTACCTAAGCTCCTTGTGGGCAGAGATTATTGATTTGTATAACCACAGTGCTTAGCTTTCACATAATTTGTCAAATTTGAATTTGAATCAAGTTACAAGAAGGAAAACTCAAAAATATTAAATCAGTGGGTAGTAGAATTATTTACAATCTAAACATTCTAATAAGAACATTATACAATCATAATGTTCATATTCATTTTGAGCTAACTTTGATATTTCAATATCCTGAATAATTAAGGAAAGATTGGTTCATATAGTTATATCTATTGAGGCATAGGCTTATGGCAACACAGACAAGTTTATATAATACTTGAGAATTTCAAGTATTAAAAAATATTTATATTTCATTAATTGAATTTATTTGTTAACAACCTAAATATAATTTAAAGAAGTTTATGTTTTGTCTTTTGACTTTTGCTTTATTCCTATATTTAGTGTCTTTAAAAAAAAGAAATGGAATTTAAGACACATTTAAACTAAAGGTCACATTGAGATGTTATCATCATAAGTGAAATGTTTTTCTTTGCGTTTCCTAAAACTAACATTTTAAAATTGGTAGACCTCTATTCGATGAAAATTAGAATCTTTCTAATGTTTCCATTGAATGTTTGCTTCTGTTCTTTTCAATTATAGTCTCAAAATTATGTGATCCTGGAGAGTCTTCAGCCAAATAACAACTATATGGTGGAAATACAGGCCATAACTTATTGGGGACAAGTACGCTTAAAGAGTGCTAAAGTATCTTTTTACTTCACTGCCACACAAGCAATAAGTAATAGTAAGTATTTCATATTTTCCCTAGGACAATGAAATCTTTAAAATAAATTATAAAGATAAAAGGAAACAAAATGAATTTGAAGTGTAAAAACAGGTAAAGCTTTGGAATTGTCTTGTTAAGAGCAAATATCAACAGAAATATATCACCAGTGCACTTTAAATGTTGCATACAAAGTAGATTAAATTGTGAATTTTTAAGGTTCTATTTTAGAAAAATAAGAGGTATTAATCATTATGCCACATCCATTTTGGAAGGAAAATGATAACATTCTTTATATTATTCTCTAGTGGATAATATATATCACCTCCATGTGACTTCTCAAGTGGTTCTAGATACACTGGGCAAATTGAAAAAGATCATGTGGAAGGTATTCTGTTTAGATCAGCACTTCCAAAGAAATAGATTCTTGGGGTTAGGGGAATCCAGTAATCTGGGTCTGGATAAGGAAGTGGAAATAGTTTGAATGCAAGTAGCCAGAAGTATAAATAAAAGCTTACTGAGTGATAGAAAACCTCATCTTTATCCCTAATCCTCAATGGCTTGCCACTTTCCCTCTATTTATTCCACATTTTATCTCTATAGTCTCTATGCCTCATTTTAGGTGAAGCTAGATTATCTGATCAGACAATTAATATGAATGTAACATCAATCAATAATCGATAAACATTTATTAAGTGCCTTTATACCAGACACTGTACTTAATGCTGGCAAAAAAAGGACAAAAGACAGTCTCTGTCCTCAAGGGGTTCACCATCTAATAGGGGAGACAAGGTACAAACAAATATACCCAAAGCAAGCTACATGAAGGATAAATAGGAAATAATAGAGGGAAGACACTAGTAGTTGGTGAAGACTTCATACCGAAGGTTGGATTTTGATAGAAACTTCAAGGAAGCCAGGAAAATCAATAGTCAGAGTTGAGAAGGGAGAGTTTTCTAAGCATGGGGAAAATAAGAAAAAATGCCCGGAGTCAAGAGATGGAAGTCTTATTTGTGGAACAGCCAGGAGGCCAGTGTCACTGAATTAAAAAGTATGTGTAGGGAAATAAGGTATAAGAATACTAGACAGGTAGAAGGAGGCTCAATTATGAAGAATTTCAAATGTCAAATAAAGTATTTTGTATTTAGGCCTGGAGGCAATAGGGAGCTACTGGAGTTTATTGAGCAAGAGGGTAAGAGGATTATTATTCAGTTGAAACTTTTATAGGACTTTGTTCTTTTTGATCCATGTAGCAACCTTACAAGGGAGGTGCTATTATTAACCTAAGTTATAGAAGAGAAAACTGAGCACCTG
This sequence comes from Vombatus ursinus, assembly GCF_900497805.2. Classification (NCBI taxonomy): domain Eukaryota; kingdom Metazoa; phylum Chordata; class Mammalia; order Diprotodontia; family Vombatidae; genus Vombatus; species Vombatus ursinus. The sequence continues at coordinate 1,468,996 of NW_020954592.1, read as the reverse complement.
AGAGATGCTCTTTGTAGTCACTGAGTCACACAGCCAAGAAATATCTGGGGCAAGGTTCAAAAGAGTCCTTTCTGCCTCTCCAGCACTCTCTCCACTCATTGATCTATGCTGAGAACTATCACGTCCAGGATCCTGCTTTCTAGGAATTTATTAACAATGGTCTTCTGGAGACAGTGCGTCTATTATGTTATCTATTATGGAAATATGACTTCAATCATGGGAATTTCAAGCCAGGGAGGAAGATACTGACAGCATGATATGTTAGTGGGAGAAACATTTTTGGACAAATTGCTTCCTTGACTTTATAAGGCTGACCTTTGTTATCAATCCCCTTTTCTGAAGGTATTTAAAAGAACTTACTGGGACATATAGTCCTTATGTAACTCTCTTGCCATTTGATGATCTCATATCTGCTTGAAGACTGCTGCTGACAGGAAACTTCCTGTCTTATGAAAACATTTTGGGATTGTTGTAACAGGAAGATGCTCTTTTGTTAAACCCAAATGTTTCTCCCTATCCCCTGACACTAAGCAAAGCCAGTCTGAATGCTTTTTCACATGATACATATTTGAAGACAGTGGATAGTTAGACACTCTGATTAAAGAAGATATTTTCTTTAGACATAATGGAGATTAAAATAGAAGAAAAATATTCCAAGACAAACAGAAACCTACATTACATAAATTCGTTCCCACTCCCTACACATATAAAGGATAAAAACATATATTTTTTCTCTGTACTCACCTCTTTAAGGAACAGTATAATAAAAGTGTCAATAGAAAGAAGTTGACAGGTCAATAATGCTAAAGAAATAATGTTAAAGAAATAAATCTATTTTTATTAACATATGACAGGAATGCCTTTTGTATATATATATTAGGGGGAAGTCAACCCAGGTTATGACATCATTAATAAAGTACTAATTTCAAATTTGGGGCATTCAGATGTGTGTGTGTGTGTGTGTGTGTGTGTGTGTGTGTGCATGGATGTTTGTGTTTAAACAGGATAGCTTTTAATTTCGCTGGGGTGGGGCAGCCATGAGATTATTGACCTATGAAAAGCTCCTTCCAACCCAATGATTCTGTCATTCTTGTTAAACTTTTGCATTTAGGTAATGAAAGGTTTAGGAAATCTATGAAAAATAGGAAATGGTGCAAAGCAGCTGCTGTTACATGTATTGTCTGCTTCTCACCAGGTAAATCCTATAAAAAAAAAAAGAGATTGGTTTTGCTAAGTACTATGTAGAATACAGTTTTCTGTTTACTGATATTTTATATCTGAATGTTTTTTATATACTCTCATAAATATAGGGTACTGCTTTTATGAGAACACAACATATTTCATCACAGAACTACTGAAACAAAAGAATAATTACAACTTTATAGTGTAAGCAAGGGAAATTATATTTTATAGGGAAGAAGAGTACTAAATGCCACAACATGAATTACTTTTTGAGTTATATTACTTCCAAGGCTGGAGGCAGCTATATTTTAATGATAAATACCTCTACACAAATTACAGCTTTCTTTTTGTGGGACCTGGCAAAAAGTACCCCTCAAAGTGAGGGAGAAATGTGTCTTATACAGAGAAGTAATTTGCTTTAAAAAAAATATTTATTTATTTATTTTAACTCCAAGAGCAATGCTTCCAAGGTTGACAGACTTCAATTTGGGTGAACTTAGGAATAATGTATTTTTATAGTTACCACATGGATCCTGAATATTCTTCAAGCTGATATTATAAGAGCTATAGTACAAATGAAACCCTTTCAGTCCTTCACACCTTAAAATGAAATAAAGATTTAGGCCTTTGGAAACAAAATACATGGTGGTCTAGCCCTTTAAACTCCTAATCTATTTTGTGACTGAGAAAACATGTAAACTATTTCAGAATCTGTCCCTCTGTAAAGCTTGGCAGGAAAAAATATTATTCTATTTTTAATTTTTTCCCCTGAGGAATGGAGCTGAGAGCTATAAAGGTAGAAATCATAAAAAAGAACCTTAAAAAGAGATATGATTTTTTTTTGTTTACAGTATATGCTTATAGTGTTAGGAACAATATTTCCAATTAATGCCTTTCCTCTTTGTACTTATTTTCATATATAGATTAGTGGTCATGTGGAGATATTTTAAAATTGACCCTTAGCTGTATTTTTTAACAAAGAGTGATGAATAACAGGGTCAAAATTGGATTGAAAGCAAAATTAATTAGTAAACAACAATAGTAACATCTCATATTTAGCCATTAGTGGATTACTTCATGTCACCAATTATTGATATATATACACATATATGAACATATATGCTCATATACTATATATGTATATGAATATATGTTAAAGTCAGTTAATAAATGTGTTACTAATCCTAACTACTATCCTAGTTGGTACCACAGATATTCCAATTCCCAATCCAATATACTATCCACATTGCCTCTCATCCCATCTGATGTTTCCTCTCAAGAGATTGGATGTATACATAAATACCAGTTACACTTCTACTTTTCTTTCCACTGAAATATGGAATGTCAATCATTTGCTTAAACACTGTACAGATTTGTTAAATATTATGATTGGAGCTGACATCTGCCAATTTAGAAGTAAGTGGTGATGATTTAGTTTGGATTCGGTGCTACTGTTTTGACAAACTTGAAGACAATATTTCCTGGTGTATTTGGGAAATTTTACCAGTGCCTACAGTGAAGTAGGTAAAATGACAAGTATTTGTGTCCAATTCATATAATTTTTGCTTATATTTTTACTATAATTTATTTTTCTACTATTATCTTATTAAAACTATTCATTTAGGGACCTTATACAGCTAATTTTATTTATTCTTTTCCAAAGCTTGAAACGGATTATATGAGTAGAGCTACATTTATATAAAAAAAAAATTTCTAGGAATCATGTCATCAGGCTAGCTGAGTGTTTAAAGGAATAAGTAGGTAAGTCAGAGGAGTAATACTTCATTAATATGTATTTGTATATTTATATATGTGTACATGCGTATATGCCAATCAATAAACATTTATGAAGTACTTACTTAGTGCCAGACACAGAGCTAAGTTCTAGGGATACAAAGAAAGGCAAAAGAGAGTCCCTGTTGTCAAGGAGCTCACAGTCTAATGGGGAAAACATTCAGACAACCATGTATAAACAAGTTATATACAGGATAACAGAGGGAAAGCACCAGAATTAAGAGGGAGTGGGAATGGCTTCCTGCAGAAGGTAGGATTGAAGGAAGTCAGAATTCTGGAGATGGAGAGGAGGAGGGAGACTATTCCACATATGGATTCTAGCCAATGAAAATATCTGGAGTCAGGAGATGCAGTGTCTAGTGTAAGGAATGGAAGGAGGCAAGTGTCACTTTATCACAGAGTACATAGGAATGACTAGTGCTTAAAAAAACTGAAAAAGGTAGGAAGGTCTGGGTTATGAAGGACTTTGAATGCCAGAGGATTTAATATTTGATCCTGGAGATGATAGGGAGTCATTGGCCTCTAGTGGGACGTGGTTGGACCTGTACTTTAGGAAAATCACTTTGACAGCAGAATGCAGAATGGGGCTAGATTGGGGGCTAGATGGATCATCCAGCAGGTTAGTCCAGGTGTGAGGTGTTAAGGGCCTATTCCAGGGTGGTGGCAGTTTCAGAGTAGAAAAAGGAAGGTATTTGAGAGATGTTACAAAGGTAAAATCAATAGGGCTTGGCAACAGATTGTAAATGAGAGGGGTAGTGAGAGGGAGTGAGATGATATAGGTTTCAAGCCTGTTGGACTGGGAGAATGGTGGTTTGCCCTCAACAGTAATAAGGAAGTTCGGAACGGGAGAAGGTTTAGGGAGAAAGATCATAGCTCAGAAATGTTGAGGTTAAGACATCTACAGTATATCCAGTTGGAGATGTCTAATGAAAGACTGGAGTTTAGCAGAGATATTAGGGTCAGATAATTCAATTTGAAAAAAAAATTAACATAGATATGATAACTAAGTCCAAGGGAGCTGTAATCAGCAGGGGGAATAGCATAGAGAAAAGAAGAAGGCATAGGAGAGAGCCCTGAGGCTCACTCAAGATCATCCAGTGTGACCTGGATGAAGAACCAGTAAAGAAAACTGAGGAGTCATCAGTCAGGTAGGAAGAAAATCAGAAGAAACCTAGAGACAAGAGAATATCAAGGAAAGGGGTGATTATCAATGTCAAAGGCTCCAGAGAGGATGAGTATTTTTTAAAAGGCATGAAACTTGGCAATTAAAGGATTTTTGGTGAGAGCAGTTTTGGTTGAGTGATGAGGTTGTAATAGACAGTTATATACAGTTATAGTCAGTGTATGTACATAAACACACATATTCAATTAAATAAACTTGAATACTGTACTTTGTATGTTTCATTACAGAAGATCAACTTGGGAAAACTAGAAAAGGAGTCACTGAAATGCTTCCCCCTTTTCAAAGAAGGAGAACCACTCGCCTTCTGGAAATTGGAGCTCCTTTCTACCAGGACAATATGCTTCAGGTCAAAGTCTATTGGAAAAAGTCTGAAGGTATGTGAAATATTTCTTGACAAACCAGAATAACAACTGTAAAACTGGACATAAATGGGATCCCTGATTCCAGCCCCTCTTTGACCTCTAATCCACTCTACAGTTATCTTCTTAAACCTTAACATTTACAAGTTTCTTTTGCTTAAATATTTCTATTGCTTCCCATTGGCTATAAGATAATGTTCAATCTTTTAATCTTTCTCTTCAATTCCCTCTGTAATCCAGCTCTAATCTATATTTTCAGCATCATTGTCCACTGCTTTCCTTCACATATGCTATAGGCACAATGTCCCACATGCCTTTCTCCAAGAATATCCTTTACGTTCACAACTCTTTCTCTGCTCATGGTGTTACTTCCACTAGAATGAGCACCCTAGCCACATCTTACAAAATTCTGCCTGCCCATCAAAGCCAACTCTAATATCCACATTCTTCATGAAATTTTCAGGACACCTCTTCCAAATTGTATTCATCTGTACTTCCAGTGCACTATATAACTTTCTAAAAGCATCTACCTCTCTTTTCTGTCACTGTATCTGTAGCTGTAGACCAATAGATCATAAATGTCAGTTTACTTTTCTCCTCTATTAAATTATAATATTTGCAAGGAGAAACACTGTGCTTTAAAAAAATCCTCTTTAATTATAGCACATTGCTTTTCACATAGTAATAATACCCCAATAATCATTCATTGCATTGAATTGAATGCACAATATGAATGGATGAACTATTTAAATGCCTTTCCTAGAATGAATTTTGGTTGTATCTCTTGTGTGGACTTGACATTATTAACTTTGACTTGAGTTGGTGTTGTGTGCTCAGTCAAGTTACATGAAAAGCCATGTTTTTGTTGTGTAATTTGATGAATGTTGGCTTAAAATAAAAGTTTCACTCATGCCCTCTCCCTTTACAGAAACTATCATATCATGCTCTCTGGATTGTAGTGGCTTGGAGATCAAGTCATTTGTAAGGCCTTTGTAAGAAGGAAAATTTCATTTGTAAATGCATTCAAAGGCAAATATGTTATAATATATTACCTGTATTACCACTTCAGATAATTCATTCAGTAATTATTATCAATCACCTGTTATATATAAGAGGATTGCAAAGACATGAAACCTGGATCCTTGTTTTTATAGTTTATTTAGTTATCTAATAAGGTTTGGATAGATTAAATCATAGAACTGGTAAGCTTTTTTAGGGATAGAGATCAGACAAAATCTGGACCTTGCATAGGGGACAAAATTGAGGGAGCCAAGAGAAATAAGGTGGTTAGGAGTTGAGCTTTGCCTATGTTATTTTGTCTCAGGTCTACTTTGCATATATTGGTTCCCTAACCCTACTTAAAGAAATATAGAAGTACAAACTTTATTATGTTTTAATCTTTCAGTCTGTAATGCAAATGCCATAAAAGTTAAGTATCTAATTAGATTTGGATGTTAAAAAGACATTAACCTTCGCTGCATTGCTGAAGTAAGTTGTTAGACACTGTTTCAGTTTAGTGATGTAATCTATATCCCACACATGATTATTTAAATGCATGCTAATCAAGAAAGTGGATTTTTCTTGAAGTAGCCTAAAAATATCCATCAAATTAATTAAATGATATAGCAAAAGAATCTAAAATCTGATTCAACAGTTCAAAATAGCAATGCTTTTATTAGCACCTTACAACTGTTTTCTCCTTACAGTTTAAGAGAATTTATAGAGAAGTTATAGAACACAACATTTCTTTGATTAATTGCTGATGAATGACATAACAAACTTCATTCTCACATTTGCTTCACCATCACAAGACAGTTAGTCTCAACAACAGAAAACAGTTCTCAGAGAAAAGAAGTGACCTTACTATTGGCATTTATCCAATCTTTGCCTTCTCTCCTGAATTTTGTGCCAAGTGTAGTCATATTTTTAGTGACTTGTACAGTACCAGCCTACTAGGGAGCAGAATGAGGTGATGAGCTAATTTAACACTGGGCATCCAGCATCCATTAGTCATCAATGATTTGTTTCACTAATTCAAAATAGGCAAAAATGATCTGGTAACTGAGCTATCATTAATCATGCTAATTCTCAATCTCTGACCCATTTAATTCTCAGGGAATGTTTCCTAATACAGTTTTCATTTAAAATGAACAACATTTAGATATAATTAAAGATACTTAATAAATGTGTATGTTGGCCTAAGAAGAATCTTTGAAGTTAACAATGTAACCATATTCTCTACAGCTATGCTAAAGTATAATTTATTTATTTGGACAAATAAATGATTGTGTGCAATGCTACTGAATGATTGGTCATTGAACTCTGTAAGTATATGCTATCACTCACTGTAACATTACTTTTCTTGAAAAAAAGCATGTCTTTCATAAATGTATATTCACAGAGGAATTTTTTTCAAATATGTACTCATTTTCGAGACCAAAAATCCACTTGTTTCTCTGTCTGGTTTAGCATCATTCACTTCTCTAACTATTTATGCTAAAAATGCAAAGGCAGACTCTCATTATTCTTGGATCATCTACAGAAATTTTTGAAGTGAGAAGGATTTGAAATGAGATTAGATTCATTCAGTCAAGAACAACAATAATAAGATTAATTTATATAAGTATACGTAAAAAAGGAGAAGGATGTGGAAGAAGAGAAGGATGATGATGAGGGGAAGATTTAAAGACTTGACCAAGAAGATCAAAATCATGTAGGATCATGATGAGATGCATCCTTTTCTGTCTGCAACTGGAATTGTATCACAGATACAGTTGGCGAGGTTGCCTTCTAAGAATGAGATTACAATTCAATATTTTTATCCAATTACCAAAAATGATTTATTTCATACACATTTGCAGTAAGCTGCAGAACATTGTGCGTAAAAGAATGCCAATGCTTTCTGGGAGAGTGTTTATGTAAGCCCCATAGAAAAAGAGGATGATGATAACAAAAATGGCTGTCATGCAGATTTACTTGTGGAAATGGAGGGCATTATGATAGAAATTAAGGACCAGGTCATTGCCACAAGTTGAGTCCTCATTTTCACTCAACCCACATAACTAATCCATTGCCAAATATTGTTTCTATCTTCACAACATCTTTCGTATATGTTCCCTTATATAGCCACAACCCTACTTCAGACCCTTGTTACTTCTTATTGAACTACTACAACAGTTTTCTCATTGTTATCCCTGCCTCATGTGTCTCCCTACTCTCCTGCACCCTTCATTTACCAGTTAAGGTGATTTTTCTAAAGTACAGGTCTGACCCTTTCACTGTCCCTGATCAATGATTTCCAGTGACTCTCCATTACACCCATGTTTAAATACAAAAAGTCATCTGTTTGGTATTTAAAGCTTTTCATAACCTGGATCCTTTATATCTTTTCAGTGTTCTTATACTTATTCCCCTCTATAAGTTCTCCAAGTCAACCATCATGGCCTACTTACAGTTCTTCTAACATGACACTCTTATCTTCCATTGCTGTGCCTTTTTAGTAGCTGTTTCTCATGTTTGGAATGCTATGCCACCTTAGCTGTCTTAGTTTCCTTGACTTTCCTCAAGGCTCAGCTCAAATCCCACCTTCTACAGGGAACCTTTCTCTGTCTCCTCTGCTATTAGTGCCTTTCCATTTCAGATTACATTCATTTACTTGGAATATATCTCCTAAGTGCCTAGGTATTTGCATATCGTATTGTTCATTAAAATGCACCTTGCTTGAAGGCATGGACCGCCCTTCCTCTTTAGTAGTATCTTCATCATTAGCATAGTTCTTGGCCAGAAGTGAGCACTTAATGTTTGTTGATTGTTGACTGATTGACAAGTCATCATAGAAGTTTTATTCTTAAAAAAAACAACCTAAAATTAGTGATTAATTAGTATCTACAAGCAAGCAATAGAAATATGAAACACATAGCATTGTAGGCAGTAAAAATTTAGCACCTTCTGGAAAATTAGCAACACATGACATAGTAGCTGGAATTATGAGTAAGAAGCTCACTATTTTTCATGGACTGACAGATAAGCCATCCTCATACTACAAATATAGTGTTTAAAACCTCCTGGAGAACTCTAGAGGCACATTATACCAGAATGAGATCATTATCCCCAAACTTAACCATTATCTAAAATCATTCTGATGTAGAAGTGATACATCAAACACTTGCTACAGCCTTTTAAATGAATTCAACATGCTAAATACTCATGATCTTTAAGGTATGTAGAACAAAAAGGATGTTCAAAATATCAAAACCTCTATGAAAATATAAAAATTATGTGGAAATAGAATGAAGTGCCTATTATCTTTCTATGTCTACTAATGTAGTTGCCTACTTTCAGTGCAGTCAAAGATATAAGCTTGAATTTTGGTGGAGATGCCTATGATTGACCCTGAAGTCTTAACACATGCAAAGTGTGTGTTCTATTACCAATATGTCTTAACCTTCATAACATTGGTATTTCCTCCTAAAAAAATCCTTCAATTTTCTTCCTTTCATTATTTCTTTAGTTATATAAACAAAGCACAATGATGCCTGTAGCATAGGAGATTACTGTACACAACAAAGAGGGCATGGGAGCAAAACATTTTAAGAAGCTCATCTGCAGGTCCTATAGGTCACTGAATCTCAAACAAAAAAAAATTCTCCAGGCATTTAAAAACATATGTCATATTCATTGGCATCATTAACATGAAAAATGTAGTTTTAAAAACATACATACATAAATTTCTCTATTCTGTAGAAAAATGCCTTTTAAGTAGATATATTACACTTTAAGGATTTGGATGCAACATGAAATCCACAAGACTAATTTGTTTTCTCTCAGTGAAAGGAACATTTTGTGGCTAGATTTTCTGGCCATTTGGACTGTGTGAAATTAGAAATTTTGAGTTATTTATGTTATTAGAACCATCTCAAATAATTTTTAACTCCTTTACACAAACACCTAAAAACATTCATGGAAAAGAATCTACTTCTGCAGTGGATACTCTGAACTGCAGGCTTAATGGGATTAAATACTTGTGATAGCAAGGTCAAGGGAAAAAAAATGAATCTCATTCATTAACAAAGGCCAAACTGTGAAAATAAATGGCTTCTTATATTCCTCATTTTTCAAAATTAATTGGTGGTCAAGATGTTCAGGGTTTTGACTATTCAAGCACAAAACCACAATATTTTATCGACTGCCCTTAGGATTTCTAAGTGAGAAAACTTCTTTAGAAAGTGAAGCTTGGGGCAGCTTGGTGGTGCAGTGGATAGAGCTCTTGAAGTCAGGAGGATCTGAGTTCAAATCCAGTCTCAGACACACAACACACAACATGTAGTAGCTGTGTGACCCTGGGCCAGTCACTTAACCCAAATTGCCTAGCAAAAAGAAAAAAAAAGTGAAGCTTTATTGTTATTTAAAATGATGCCTTAAGGGTGGAGTCAAGATGGGGGAGGGAAAGCAGTGACTGTCTTAAGCTCTCTCCCAAAGCCCTCCAAATACCTAAAAAAATGGCTGTAAACAAATTCTAAAGCAGCAGAACCCACAAAAAGATGGAGTGAAACAAATTTCCAGCCCAAGACAGCCTGGATGGTTGATCAGAAAGGTATATCACACTGGGCAGGGAGAGAAGCACAGTTCTGCATGGGTGTGCAGGCCACAGAGAACCTGAAGCAGGCCTCAGAGGACTGAATTGCAGGTGGCTATGGCGGTTTCCAGACCTCTCAACCCCTGAATGCCAAAGACAACTTAGAAGGTCAGTGGGAAAAGTCTGTGACTGCAGTGAGAGAGGAGCTAGGTCTCAGCCTCAAGTCTTGAGCATGGCCTGGGGCAGGGACTGTTTCCTGAGCTTCCTGCCCACAGACTGAGGGGGAATCAAGTGGGTGATCAGAGGGGGATTGCAGGGATCTCTTTGCCAGTGCTGAGGCAGGAATATCTTGCTTTACCAGTGCTTGGATCTGGGTCACAGTTCTGAGGGGCGGTCCTGGGGCAAGGAGGAATGCTGGTGTGGTGGAGCTTGTTGTGGTGGTGAAGAGAAACTACCTCGCCCCTTATCATACCACCTTGGAAGAACTGAAAATTTACAGGTCCCTAGAAGTATCTCTCAAAACAGCTGTACAAACCCCTGAAGCTTGGGACAGTACACTCTTCACATTGGAAGGAGACTTTTACCTTAAGAAAGAGTTTAAAACTCAAGTAATTGGCCAGGATCATGAGTAAGCAGCGCAAGAAGAGTCATACTATATTATCTTACTTTGGTGACAAAGAAGATCAAAACATACAACCAGAAGAAGACAATAAAGCCAAAACTCCTACATCCAAAGCCCCCAAGAAAAATATGAATCAGTCCCAGGCCTTGGAAGAGCTCAAAAGGGATTTTGAGAAGCAAGTAAGAGAAGTAGAGGAAAAACGGGGAAGAGAAATGAGAGTGATATAAGAAAATCATGAAAAACAAGTCAACAGCTTACTAAAGGAGACCCAAAAAAATACTGAAGAAAATAACACCTTAAAAAATAGCCTAAGCCAAATGGCGAAAGAGGTCCAAAAAGCCAATGAGGAGAAGAATGCCTTAAAAAGCAAAATTGGCCAAATGGAAAAGGAAGTCCAAAAGATTACTGAAGAAAATACTTCCTTAGAAATTAGAATAGAGCAATTGGAAGCTAGCAACTTTATGAGAAATCAAGACACTGTAAAACAAATCCAAAAGAATGAAAAATTAGAAAACAATATGAAATATCTCATTGGAAAAACAACTGACCTGGAAAATAGATCCAGGAGAGAGAATTTAAAAATTATTGGACCATCTGAAAGCCATGATCAAAAAAAGAGCCTAGACATCATCTTTCAAGAAATTATCAAGGAAAACTGTCTTAATATTTTAAAACCAGAGGGCAAAATAGAAATTGAAAGAATCTACCAATCTCCTCCTGAAAGATATCCCCAAAGGAAAACTCCTAGGTATATTGTAGCCAAATTCCAGAGTTCCCAGGTCAAGGAGAAAATATTGCAAGCAGCCAGAAAGAAACAATTCAAGTATTGTGGAAACACAATCAGGATAACACAAGATTTAGCTGCTTCTGCATTAAGGGACCACAGGGCATGGAATATAATATTCTGGAGGGCAAAAAAGATAGGATTACAACCAAGAATCACCTACCCAGCAAAACTGAGTATAATCCTGCAGGGGAAAAAATGGTCATTTAGTGAAATAGAGGACTTTCAAGCATTCTCAATGAAAAGACCAGAGACGAATAGAAAAGTTGATTTTCAAATACAAGACTCGAGTGGAACATGAAGAGGTAAACAGCAAAGAGAAAATCATAAGAGACTTACTAAGGTTGAACTGTTGACATTCCTGCATGGAAAGATGATATTTGTAACTCGTGAGACCTTTGTCAGTGTTAGGGTAGTTGGAAGGGAAAAAATTACATGTATATATAGATATAGATATAGATATAGATATAGATATAGATAGAGGGCACAGGATGAGTTGAAAATGAGGGCGTCATATCTGGAGAATAAAATTAAGGAGTGAGAGAGGAATATACTAGGAGAAGGAGAAAGGGAGAGGTAGAATGGGGTAAATTATCCCACAAAAAAAAAAAACAGAAAAGAAAAGGCTCTTACAGTGGAGGGGAAATGGGGGAAGGTGAGAGGGAATGTGTGAACCTTATTCTCATAGAATTTGACTTAAGGAGGGAATAACATACACACTCAATTGGGTGTGGAAATCTGTCTTACCCTACAGGAAAATAGGGAGGGAAGGGGACAAGAGAGTAGAGGAATGGTAGAGAGGAGGTCAGATTGGGAAAGGGAGTAATCAGAAGCAAATACTTCTGAGGAGGGACAGGGTCAAAAGAAAGAATAGAATGAATGGGTGGGTGGGATAGGATTAAGGGAAATAGAGTTAGTTTTTCACAGCAGGTCTCCTATGGAAGTGTTTTGCATAACTGCACATATATAACCTATATTTAGTTGCTTGCCTTATCAATGAGGGTTGGTGGGGAGGGAGGAAGGGAGAAAATTTGGAACCCAAAGTTTTAAAAACATATGTTTAAAAAAATGTTTTCACATGCAACTGGGAAATAAGAAACACAAGAAATGGGGCACAGAAATCCATCCTGCCCTACAGGAAAATTGAAGGGGAAGGGGATAAGAGAAGGGGGCGAGAGATAGAAGGGAAGGCAAACTAGGGGAAGGGATGCATGCCATCTTGGAGTGGGGGGAGGGGCGAGATGGGGTGAAAATTTGGAACTCAAAATCTTGTGGAAGTAAATGTTGAAAACAAAAAACAAATAAAAAATGATGCCTTAAGTAATTTATCAATAACAATGATACACAAAGTAAAATATCAATCTATTTAATTCATTTGAATGTTTTGTTATTAAATTTTTAAAACTTGTCTTCTAGAAATGCACTGAAATTTTTTAATAAAATATTTAACAAAAATTAATTTTTAATGACATTTTTTCTTTCATTCAGATTCATTTCATAGTTTTATGTCATTACTTCAACAACACCATCACTTAATAATTATTGTATGTCTACAAGGCATGCATAATGGACTACTATGGGTCTTGTGTTAAGTGAAAGGTTAGGTCTTCATATGAAGAGAATGAGTACATTAAAGGAGAATGCTTAATACCTGTGGGTACTCAGCTGAGATATATCCTGAATCAATGGGTGAATGAATAGGGGATAAAAAACCAAACAAACATGTATTAATCATCTTCTGTGTGCCAAGCACTATGCTAAGTGCAAGGGAAACAAATTCTAAACTTTATGTCTCTTGTAATTTCTAACATGGTACTCTACAAATAGTCAGAATTCAGTACTTTTATCATGAATGAATGAGTGAATGATTGAAGTAGCCAAAGAAATATTAAACATTTTTCCAGTAATCTATTCAACTCCTTTTCCCTAATACAGTAACTTTTCTGACCAGGTTTGTTCTTTTTTCATATTCCTAGAATTATTTGAACCTACTTATCTCTGTTCTTTCAAAACTATCTTATTACATTTTAAGCCCCAATCTAGTGCTAAATTATTAATGAAATAAAATGACTTGATGTACCAAATACTCCAATTCTGAGTATGAAACCAAAATAAGGCATTAACCATTCCAGTTAAAGTTGTCAAAGCAAAGGAGGTGATAAGTTAGGCTTTGACATCTGGATGTACACAACATATTTTGATGCATTTTCTTCCATTTCGTGTGAAATCTTCAGAAAATGGCCAATATTTTCCTTATAGCATTATATAGAAAGTTCTAGTTTTTAAACAGAATGATATACAGCCATCTGGATAAAATTCATACCATTGTTTGTATGTAATTAGAAAATAACAGAATGTACTAGTTCTCCTTTGGGCCTCTGTTTCTTTGAATATGTTTTTGAAGAGCTGGTTATTCATTTTCTTGTCACATGATAGGCTATTGTGTTTTCACCAAAAATATCATCATGATTATTCTAAGATTGCAACACTCTCACTCTGGGGCTTTACCTCTTCTGAAGTTTTATATATTTGTGATTCCTTTGGAAGATGAAAGGGTAGAGCAGATGTTACTTTGTGGGGATCCACAAAACCGACTGAATGATGGTATATTCAAGGAAGCTAAAAATGATCTGAGAGCTCTTTTTTTTTTTTAAGGTTCATTAGAATAGTAAGGCTGAAACCACAACCAATAGCTTTTGTTAAGGAATAAGTGAGCATTTATGTTAAAGTATTAATGAAGAAACCTTTTACTATTCAAATCTTTCTTTACTACCTACAGTAAAATTGAAAAAAAAATCATGATATGCCTAAAAGGGCATCAGATAACAGTAGGAGCATGCCCCTAGAACATCTGTAGCCTGATGTAATGGAGAGAGAGTCCTCAGTCAAGTAGATCCTAAGGGATATGTGAAAAAAATAAAGAGAAGAGTTTCTTATGGGAAAGGTGACAGTGAAAATTAGAATGAATTATTTAGAGAAGGCATAGAATTTAATTTATTTGACTTATTTTAAAATTTATCTGAGAAACTTAAATACAAAGAATGATGAAGCCATGGGATGAGACTAAATGATCTCACAATCTCCCTTTAATTCTATGATTCTATGCAGTAATAAGTGAGTTATAACACTATCTTTGATATTGCCCAATTCAAGAGATGATTGCAATTATTTTATTTATTTAAAATGGTACTCTTGTCATAGATTGTCCAAAAGTCTTTATATGATGTGATCATTTTTAATGTTTCAGCTTAAGGATATTTTATACTTATGTGCATTTAGAGTAACAAATCAAAATAAGTGCAGACTTGTATTAAAAATTTCAAATACTTGGAATAAATCACTTTATAATATTCAACTTTACCTTTTTTCAAAGAAACCTATCAATTTTGGCTAATTTGTGAATATTCTCATGAATGTGAATTTTTGCATAAATATGTATATACATATACTATAATTTTGGTTTTAATTGAACAAACTCTTTAAAAGTCATCTTTTTCATGAAAGATAGTTGATAATATGCACATTGAATGTGAGTAATTTAATTTGGTCTAGTTTTAGGTCTTTGAGGGGATTTTTTCATTTCAAAATCATCTGCTTCACATATAAATTAATAATGTAAACCATCTTCTTCCTCGTCAGTCTTGTCATAGTCTTCATTTTCTTGGTAGGCCTGTCATTTCATTTTACCAAAGCTTCTTTCATTGTATGATACATTACATTTAAGTTTTTTTGGGATTTGTCTATGTTTGTATTCATTACTCAATTTAGTATCTGTTGTTTTTTTTTTTCCCTCCACATGGGCTCCTCCCACACTGAAATTAATTACAGCTAAATATGTTTGAAATTTCATTTAAGTTACTTTCTTCATGATTTATGGGAAAACAGAGCTGATTATTATCTACTTTAAAATGAGCATTTTGTCATCAAGTACTTTTGCAAATGATGAGAACATGTACTTTAAAATGTTCTGAAGAATTTTAAAAGCATGTATTTCAGGAAACGGTATTGTTTGTGTATTAATTTAACTTTCTCTTTCCTCCAAATTCAGTAAAATGCATTTTCAACAGACTATATTGAGGACATCTAGGAAACTTGCTTTATTCCACATGTGTAACATAAGTGCTGCTAAGCATTGTGGCATTTAAGATATTACAAAAACATACTCTTTATCATGGTCCTGCCTTTTATCTGTAGATTACTTGCTGGAAGTGGTAAAGTATTTAAGTTTTGAGTTCTTATGTCTAGAAAAATCTGACATACCATAGTTTACATGCAAACCAGATTTACAGCAGCCTATGGTACATTTCTGCTGTTGCTTACTTCTTTTCATGCAACATGCTGAGAGACTGTGCAATAATGAATGTTACATTGCAATCTATCTACATATCAGTTATGGTCTGAAGCGTATACATGGAAATGAATTCTGAGATTTATGCATAAAGCTGGTTTGAACCTATTTCCTCCAATAATCCAAGGACTTCAGTTATAATCTCAAAATGGCAACCATTTTTGTGGAGGTATGTCTTGATTTCACTGTCCCAAAAGGAATTCACCAGGACATTTCATGTATAAGCCATAAATAAAAACATAACTCTATAGTTATTCTGTACTTATATTAACAAGCTATGAACCCATTATTCAGTGGTTTATTATCCTGTTGATGATTATTTATTATTTTTTCTGGTTACAACAAGAAGGAATAATGTCTCAATGGCAAACTCACCAATGAAGGTTCTCCATAAATTATTTGGGTAGCATGTGAAAAGGACTAATCTTCAGCCCATAGGTTCTGTTTTTAATTCATTTTATTTCCACTTCAAAAAGTATAGAATTTAATAATCAAAGATATTTGGAAACATCAAAACAAAATATCTGCATTTGTATCAGACTTTCAAGTACAAATGTTGTCTTGATGTTTTTACGAAATGATGGTAGTGAATTCTAACACTTGTTATGACGTTATCTATAGATGGTTTGATCTCCTTTGGGATTTTATACATACCTACACTCATGTACATAAATCTGTCTATTAACAAATAGCTCTAGCCTATCACAGATCATAGATTTAGAGATAGAAGGGACCTTGGAGGTCATCTAGTCTTGTCAGAGTTTTCCTTTTCTTGGTGGTCCTGTCATTCTATTTCATTTTTCCAAAGTTTTTTTCATTGTATGTTTTGTTACAGATGGTAAAATTGAGGCCCAAGTGTTTTGTCCAAGATCATGAAAAGGGTAAATGGCAGATTAAAGATTCAAAACAACTTTCTCTGTCTTCTGACTACAAATTAAAGGTCTTATGAGTAAAATAAAAATAATTTAGAGCTAGTCAAAATCACAGAAAGTGGTATTATGCTTTGAAAATAGATATAACAGTAATAGAAATATTCTGATGACTTCTTATTTAGAATCAGACATTCAAAACACTTTTAATTTAAAATCAAGGAATTTTTAGACTCAGAAAGGAAACTAAATTATGGCAATTGGGCAGAGCAAATTTCCTATCACTTGGTTTATGAGGACTAATGCTTGAATTTTGAGTATTTCAAATTCCTTTTAAACTTGAAAAAATATTTAATAAATATTAACAGAATTTTTCTAGGTTTCAAAAAATACAAAACCAAAAATTGACCAATCTTGTACAAGGAGGTATATGGACATTCTAGTAACTTATGAGAAATGAATATATATGTATGTGTATATATTTGAATGTATATATATATATATATACACACACATATGCACACATATACATGTATGCATATATGTGCACAAACAACTTTCTAATTTCCCAGACTTGGAAATATCTAGGTGTACAAGCTTTGAAATATGTCCAGACAATATTTGTGTAACTGCCTTATGCAGTAAATATTTGACATCTCTATTGGACAGAGAGTTATAATAGGCAAAGGACATAATGGTTTTGAATATAGACTCCTTCACAAAATCTTATTAAGGGATATTGTGTTAGATTATAGGAATTATCGCCTAATAAAATAGTGAGAAACAATAAATGAAAACATATATATATGTGGATAGATAGCTAGATAGGTAGGTTTATAGATAGATAGGTAGATAGCCTGGTAATAGACCCAACTAATTCTGATCATCCTAATAATCTTTAAGGAAGTAAAAAGGGAAAAAATTGAAAAAGAAATTATATTGCAAACTCTTCTCTCCATCAATGATAGCAGTTACCACATTTGAACTCACAGTCCCTTACATGCTACATGACAGGGCAAGTATATCTGGAATAGGCTCTACCCAGTGAAGGTCCATGCTGGAAGCAACACAGTTTTGAAGGTGGTTAGGGTCAGTATTCAAGGTATGTAGAAGAAGAGAGAATATTTTTGGGAAATTGCTTATGAAGAAAATCACAAACCTAATTATTTACCAAGAATGGCAGTTGAGAAAGTAATGATGATCTCCAATGCATACGAAATCTTTATGAAAATGATCTACATTTTTGAAAATAATCTCTTTAATGTTGAAAAATGGGAAACCAATAAAAGTAAAGACATTTATTCTATTTTGTTTTCTTAGGAAAGTCTATACTGCCTTATTGCATATTGTATAATAATCACTATCTTAGAAAAAATCAAAATCATAGAGTTCCTAAACCAGAAGGGAACAACTTACAGTAGATATAAGTGTGATGTAGAACATTATTAATGTTAGTATATATATCTACAACAGATATGACTAGAAAAAGATCAATCATATAGGAAGAGTAAGGGATACCAGCCCAAGTGTTGTATTGGTAGCTACTCCATGTTAAAAACAGAAGAAAGCTTTGGAGTCATTTTTATTAATCATCTTGAGGCAGTGAAGTAGAGAAATGGACATATCACTGGACTGGAGTCAGGAAGATCCTGAGTTCAAATTTGGCCTCAAAGACTTATTAGTTTGTGACCTACAGCAAGTCACTTAACCTATTTGCCTCAGTATCCTTTTCTCTAAAAGTAAGACAATAATAATACTTATTGTTGTTATGGAGATGAGATAATACTTATAAAGCTATTTGCAAACCTTAAGGTGACATGTAAAAGGTAGCTATTATTATTATTATTATTATTATTATTAGTTAGTAGTAGTAGTATTAACAATAATTATCATGGCTTCACACAAAAGTGTTAAACATGAGCAAGCTGTAAAGTTGTTATGAGACCATTGTTTAATAGTACTTAATTCTTTCACTATCAGATTAATCATGGAAGCCCAGAATGATTGAAAAAGAGTCCATCTAATATACCTTCATCTTGATCCATCTGTATGCTTTAAAAACTCCTAAACCTTAAATCATTTTAATCAACTAAATATCTATTTTCTTAAACATCCTTAGTAAAAAATTTCTCTGGGTAATTACCTGATAAAAATCCCATCTTCAGCTTTGTCTGTGAAGACAAAGTATGAGAGTGCAGAACTGAGTGGGTACACAGTAAATTATGCTTTTTGATTTACTAAATGTATGCCATTATTACAAGATCACAGGTTCATGAGTTAATAAAGCTTCAGTATCACTAGCTTAGATCTGCTTTTTTTTTTAAGTGAGAAGCTTAGCCCAAATAGGTAAAGTCACTTGCGTATGTCACCTGGGATATTTGAAACACCTCTCTCATCACCCTAGTATATTCAGATAATGGAGACAGAAAGATTATGCCCCAAATGATTGCTTTCATTTTCAAAACATTTAAGTACACTGCAGAAAATACTTTGTTAGCAACTTTTGTGCCTGCTGTTTCAAAAAAAACTTCCAGTAAGCTATTCTTCTTTCAACTAAACACCCTTGATGCTAGCTATAGACATTGTTTATTTTGTACAATTTATGATCCTTCTCTTCTGTTTCCAGGCTGCTTCAAGCAAGTCTTTACTAGAACAGCCCTAAAGCCATCAAAGAATTTCTCCCCCTTAAACTCACAATCAAACACTTGGCATCTAGTCAGTGCAATATGTATATTACCGATAAGAACTGTGCAATTTCATATCCCTCATACATAGTTGCATGACTAATAATCCCAAGAAACTAACAGAAAATGTTTTCTAACAGCATCATGAGTTTCTTGTCTGCATTCTTTTTCTTTAGTGTTCAAAGAAAGTAAAGAAAAAGAAAGATCCTATCACAGCATGGAGATAAAAATTTCAAATAGCAAATTGTTCTAGTTAGTAGGCTCTTTCTATCAGCATAAACAATATTTATGTAGGAAAAATAGATACATATACATAATAAGCATATCTCTAGTGCAGAAGGATTGGACAGTATCATTCTTACTGATGATTATCATACATTCATCTACAAACAAAATCATGGAATAACTGATTCTTAAGTTTAAAGCCTGGAAACATTTTCATAATCATCTTACTATTTCTCCTACGGTAGGTAGAGTTAAATTAGAAGAACTTTTAAAGGTTCATATGAGACTTTATACTTATTTTGTTTCATTTTTATAAACCTGGTGGTTATTTAAAGTTTGTTGATTGATTAATTCTTCTGTCTAGCTGTTAGTCCCGTCTTCTTCCTCAAGTTATCTTGTATTTGTTTTGCTGTATCCCTTCCTTTAGGTGAACATAAGTATGTAAGTTTCTTGTTTGCAGGGACCATCTAATTTTTGACTTTTTATCCCCAGAACCAAACACAGTACTTGGGACTTTATAGGTTGTTAATAAAAATTTGGATAGCACATATTTTTCTTTTAAGGATTCAGTACTTATTTTTTTAATGTACATGTGGGGCTGTTATAGATAAAAGGGATTGGAAAAGACTTCCACTCTAGGAAGAGGTGAGATAAGATAGATGTGTTTAACCCAATGACTTTTTTTTAAAATAGATGCTACTTACAATATTAAAGAATTATTCATTTGTTAACATACCTCCTAGTTTTTTTTGTTTATTTAGCATAAATGCATATAGTGTTGTGTCAAAAATTTTTGTTTTAATCTATTGACATAATCATGTGATTTTAGTCGGGATAAATGTAGTCTATTATGTTTATTATTTTCCTAATGTTGAACCCATTAGATTGTAAATGCCTTAAGGGCAGGGATTGTCTTTCTTTTTTTGGCTAGGCAATTGGGGTTAAGTAATTTGCCCGGGGTCACACAGCTAGTTAGTAATTGTCTGAGGTCAAATTTGAACTCAGGTCCTCCTGACTCCAGGCTTGGTGCTTTATCCACTGTGCCACCTAGCTGCCCTCAGGGATTGTCTTTTGCCTTTTTGCCAGTCCTTAGCACAGTGCCTGTCACACAGTAGGTCCTTAATAAATGCTTATTGATTGGTCAAACCAATCTTGTATTGCTGTTGTAAATCCAAATTCATAGTAAATAATCTTTTTGGTAAAGCCTTTTTTAAAAGGTACAGAAAAAAAAAAGAAGTGAGTTGGGACAAAATAGAGCAATTTTGTTAACTACCTTTTAAATTTAACATTTAAAAACAAAGAAACTACATAATAGGATTTCACAATATTTTAGCCGATCCTTTTTTTCTAGTTCTTTGTATGTTAAAATGTGTTCATTGAAGATCATGTTAAGTTTAAAACATATACATCTAAAATATGTTACCTTCTACAAAATGTATTTTTAGATGCCAGTGTGAATCGGTATCATGTACAATGGTTTGCAGAATCATGTGCCCATAATGAAACAAGCGGACCTGAGAAAGCAACTGGTTTGGCCCATGTAAGTTGAAATTTCCTAAAAGTTATAGTTTTCCAAAAGTTGGAGTGGATGCCTCAGGAGGTAGTAAACTTCCCATCTCTGAAGTTCTTTAAATAGAAAACGAGTAGCAACTTGTTTGCAGTTGTCGTGCCTGCAATGCAACTATAGTTACAAAGAGGAAAGTGAAGGAGACAGGAAAGTAACAAGAATTTACTAAGCAGGTCTTATGTTCTAAGTGTCTACTTTATGAGCATCTCATTTGACCTTCACAATGACCCTTGGGAGGCAGATGCTGTTACTATCCCCGTTGTATAGGTGAGGAAAGTGAGACCGAAGTTAAGTGACTTACCCAGGATCACACAGCTAAAAAATGTTTGACGATAGATTTGAACTCAGGTCTTTCTGTTTCCAGATCCAGCATTCTAGCCACTGAACCATCTAGTTCTCTTATCAGTTGGATTAAAATAGAAAGATTACTAGACTTGTCAGAAGACTTGAATTCAAGTCTCAGCTCAATTTAGATTAGAGGTATGACCGGGCAACCATGATCAGAGATCTAGAATTGGAGTGATCTCAAAGACCATCTAAGTCAACAGCTCCATTTTATAGAGGATAAAACCTAGTCCCAGTGAGATTAAATGATTTGCCCAAGGTCTTTTATATAGTGTTAGAGGTAGGATTTGAATCTAGGTACTCTGGATTGAGAGAGTTATTCTCCTCCGCTATATCATGCTAGACTCATTTAAATTCTCTAGATTAAGTAAAATGAGGGGATTTAGGAAGAACATTTAAAAAAAATTCCTTTTATCTCCCTTCTCTAATAGTGCATGATTTTATGACTTTTGTGGCCCCTTCCACTTCTTAAGATTCTATGTTTTTAAATATAAACATCTTCTTGATCTTCTTATGTATTTCAGGAATATTTGCCATTTAAAGATTGAATATATCTTTTTGGAAATTAGTCATGTCAAAGGCAATTTTTGTAATGCATAGAACCTAGCATCCTAAATATCCTAAATATTATGAATACTTGAATTAATATAAAATTGGATAAAAAAATCTGAATTTTTGTCTGATTTTCTGAAGGTCTTAATTATCTGACTTTTCTTCACTGAATTTCTATATAATCATCATGCTCCGAAAGTGTCAGTGGCTCCCTTTTGTTTTGAGAAAGTGGGTACAATTTGTATCCCAGGCTCCCAACACTGTCATTCCAGAACACGTTTCTAGCCTTTTGTCATAAGATTCCCTTCCTGTTTTTTCTTTTTTTTTCAGTAGCCACCATAACAAAAAAAGAATAAAAGTCAGTGTTAGGCAGACAGAAACTCAGTTACGTTGTTGGTAAGCTTAGATTAGTACAACCTATAATGGAAATCAACCTGACAATATCAACGCTGACAATTGCTCATTACTTAGTGTATCCCAGATCTTGAAAGTATCATTTTCAATTTCTTATAAGTAAGTAGAATAGAAAGAAGCCAGGGGAGCCAGTCCTCCTCAAATCCCCTCAAATTCAATTCAATTCAACAGGCATTAAAAAATAACTATTTGCTATGCTATGTTTAGAGTAACCAGACCTGGGGTCCCACCCTTGGCTTTGCCACTGACTGCCCGTGTGATGTTTGGTATACAAAATAATGTCTCTTGTCTCTAATTTCTTCATCTATAAAATGATAGTTTTAGAATATGACCATCAGGGCCCCTCCCAGTTCTAAATTTATGAATCTGTGATCCTATGGCTATTTTAGGTTATCTTCATATCACCCAGAGCTAGCACAGTGTTTTACACATGAAGTGTTAAAGAAGTATGTTGAATAGAATATAAGATTCTTGAGGGCAAAGACTTAAAAAAAAAACCTTTATATCCCTAGCATTTGGCTAAGTGCCTGACGCATAGTTGATGCTTAATTAGAATTTGTTTCATTGAGTTGAATTGAAGTTGGATTGAAATAGCTCTGATCAAGTCATTTAATGTTTCTTTCTCCCATGTAAAAGACCCTGTCCCACAGAATTCAGATGCTTGTCCTTGGAAGAACTTTCAATTCCTTGGAAAGAGAAAATCTGAGATAAAAACTATTCCAATTATTTGTGTATTGTGTATTTGTATATCCTAATTATTAATGAGGATATGAAGCAAATTTCTCATTGTATTCTGTGGAAGTCAAAGAGGGCAAATATCTTCTGGAAGAAAGGGAGGAAGGAAAGATTTATTAAGTACTTACTATGTGTGCTAAGTGTTTTTCAAATATATGATTTGATCCCCATAACAATCCTGGTTAGTAAATGCTATTATTACCCCCATTTTACATCTGAGGAAACTGAAGTATGCAGAAGTTTTGACTTGCCAAGTTTTACACTGCTAGTTAGAATCTGAGATTGGATTTGAACTCTTCCTGAATCCAGGCTCAAAGCTCTATCCATGTACCACCTTTCTGCATCAGGGTAGTGTAAAGAAAGGTGACCATAACAGGTGCAGTGCTGGATACTTATCAAGATATAATATTGCACAGCTAAGCATTGGATAAAAGTAATGAATTGAAGAATTGAAGAGCCATAATCCTCCTTCTTTGTCATCTTTTAAAATTAATTTAGTCTTGAATCTTATTTTTATTTTGTTTTCTCTTTTTCTAGGATCTTGCCATGTGCCTTTTGTAGTTATATTAAAGGCTGTTTGCTCTTACATAATTTCATTTTCAATAGGTTTAAAAAAAATCAACCTTTATTTCCCCCCTAAATTCTCACCAGTTTTCCAATAAAAAATTCCCCAATAAGTCCTGTGTCTGGGAGTTTCAGGAGCCTAAAGAAGTACATTATTAGCAGTCTGTATTTTACTTTATAGTTTCCTTTAGTTGCTGTTATTGCTTGTTTTTTTTCCTGATTGCTTTCTGGTTCAATCTAATTTCTTTCATCTTTGGACCAATGAGATAACAGTAAATTATCAGCTATGAAGAACAATAATTACTACAATAATAAAAATAAAAACAATACTGATGCTAACAATAATAATGTCTTGTCTTTATATAGCATTTTAAGGGTGGTAAAGTATTTTACATATGTTATCTTATTTGATCCTTATAATAGCCCTCCAAGATGGCAGCTATTAATATGCCCATTTTTCAGATACAGAAACTGAAACAGAGAAGTTATGTGACTTGTCCTGGGTCACACAACGATTAAGAGTTTGAGGTAGGATTTGAACCTCAGGTTCCTGAAAAAAATTCTCAGAAGAATATTGTTTATATAACCCTAAATTTTATTGATTTCCATAAAAAATAAAGATGTATTCCTTAAAAGAAAAGTTGACTCCAAGAGATAAAACATAAACAAACAAATATGGGTTGTTTCTGTTCATTTTCTCCTTATCTCTTTTTCTTGCTATGTGAGAAAGCCTTGAACCATTCTCAGATAAAGGAGGATCATAGAAATTTATCTAGGAAGCAAATTCCTCTTTTTAATTGGCCACTACCCATTGCCCCATCATCAATCCCCATCTCCAATAAAAGTAAGCTGAAGGGTCTCCAGCCACACTTTTTTTTGACCCTAGACATTTTCTTTCATTTCTGTCTCACTGCCTAGTTGTTGTCATATTCCTCTCTGAAATTCAGCAGGCACCTCTATCTTTCTAGCAGAGAAATCCCTAGACACATTTTATGCTGCATTCCAATTCCAATGAGATGTAATAGATGATGAATAAAAGAAACACTATGTTGCATTAACAATACTTATTAGAGACTCAAAAATAACACCTGGGTCAGGTCTTTCACATGTTGATGTGATTCTAAAGATCCACACTATAGGATAGCAGTCAAATGTCTGACCCCTTAGCAAGTTAGTCTGGATCTGGGGTAAATTGTTTGAGATAATAGCATGGTTAGAAGCTGTAAGGGCAACAATGATTGTTATTAGGCCTTCTTGGGATTTGCATATGCTCTAAGAAAATCTGCTACATGTGGCTAAAGGCAATCTTTCAGAACAGCTTAAATAAGTTTTCTTAATGTAAAAATAAATTAGATTAGCATTTACAACTTTGCACTGCCACCCCCATTGCCACCAAGTTCAAGAGTTTGTTCCAAGTGTTAGAAGTTGGCGGCTTTGATGCAGAATGACTAAGGTATTGTTTAATATTAAAGGACATATCCTGCAGCAATGATAATGTTTCATGATTGTAATTAATCATAACAGACAGTTTCCCCTTTGTGGTTTTTATAAAAGCCATATTGAGTCATCTAAACATATAGCGAAAAAAAACTGTTTTTTGGAGGGAGGGGTAAAATGATTTTCTCTCCTGGCAATTTTGTTTTATCCTCAGTGAATTTATTTGCAGCATACGTGGTTTCTCTTGCTTTAGGAAAATTATATAATTCTTCAAGATCTGGCCTTTTCATGCAAATATAAAGTGACTGTCCAGCCAGCAAGACCCAAGGGTCGTTTGAAGGAAGAAAGTATTTTCTTTACCACCCCACCTTGCTCTGCTCTGAAAGGGAAACACCACAAACATAATAGCTGTCCTGGTGAAGGAGGTAAGTAAAGATTTGAAGAACCAAGTATACTTTGGAGTACGTCAAACATGTTGGGAAAATAGAATGTATTTCACAAGACTGAAAGTTTAAAGTAGTGATTGTCTTAATGTCTTATTGTAACCTAATGGTCCACACTGGAGCTCTATTATGAAGTCTTGCTAGTGAAGTACTTGAAAAACAAATATCCTTTTTGCCTTCTTTTCTCCTGACTTCTTGTAAAAAGTGAAATTTTACAAGTTTTTTCTTTGATTTTTTTTCTCTTCATCCACTTTTTGACATTATTTATTATAAGATATGGTTCTTTGGATTTGGAGAGGGGGACAGAAAACAAAAGGGATCACCGAAAGTCTTTTTCTCAAAAAAGAAAAGAATGTTTTTGCTTGCAAATAGCATTTCACTAATACAAAGAGATAGCACTATATACTACTAGGAAAAAGAAGCCCAGAATAAGGCACATTTTGAGAAAATTGCTCAGATTTTTTTTTTCACTTTCCATCTTAGTGCATCAGATGTAGTTTGACTGAGCCTGAACTCTAGGTCCTAAAAGCCTAAAAGATTACAAATTCTAGAAGAAGGCAATAAGATCTGATTCACAAATTCATGAAAGGACCTACTTACATTGCTACTCACATAGTTGTAATACCATATTCTGTTCTTAATGCTGTTACAGGTCCAGTTCTTTCCAAAGTATTAGCCAAGCCTGAGAATCTGTCAGCGTCTTTCGTTGTTCAAGAAGTCAATATCACAGGACACTTTTCCTGGAAGATGTCCAAGGCCAATCTCTATCAGCCTATGACAGGATTTCAAGTCACTTGGGCAGAAGTTACTACAGAGAGTAGACAAAATAGCTTACCCAACAGCATCATTTCCCAGTCTCAGATATTGCCAGCAGTAAGTGTTGTAGAAAGAGGCACCTGCTTCTGCCATAAATGTTCATTGCTGAATTCAGAATTCAAATTTATGCACTATTGTATTCTGTGATACCTTGAAATTCTCTGCCCCACCCCCAATCTTTGAATGTGGTTTGTAAGCTCCAACACCCTTCAGATTCTGCTTGTGGTAATAGAGTAGTAAAGTATGCAGATGAAGGTTGACCACACCTGGCTCCAGATGTTCCATAGACTGCCTTTAGCTAGCAATGAATTTGTGACTGCTCAGTTCATTTTAAATAAGAGAAGAAATGAAGATAGCCATTTATTTGATAGCTTTGCAGTGACGTTATCTTGTCCATGCTGTGTGCAAAGTCTATGTTTGACCTCTGTACTCTCTCCTCAATTACCTCAGAAGTGATTACTACTTGACTTTATCCCTGAAATATGACTGAATTAAGAGATAGACTATATAAAGAGTTGAACTCACTTCCAAGCCACTTACTCTTTGGGGAATTGAGTGGAGAAGGGAATAAGATGTGTGCTTTTACTCTCTTCAAAATTTACCTAGAGGGCAGCTAGGTGGTGCAGTGGATAGAGCACATTCCCTGAAGTCAGGAGGACCCGAGTTCAAATCCAGCCTCAGAACAAACATTTGACACTAGCTGTGTGACTCTGTGCAAGTCACTTAACCCCAATTGACTAAAAAAAAACAAAACAAAAAGAAAAAAACAAAAATTTACTTAGAATACTTAATAGGAAGGGAAGGGAAAGGAGAAGGAGAAGGGGAAAGAGAAGGGAGGCAAGAGAGAAGGAGGAAGGAGGAGGGAGAAAGACAGAGTTAAACACAGATACATGAAGACAAAAAGGGAGTGAGGGAAGGAGGGAGGGAAAGAGAGAGAATAGAGTGAAACCCTAAAAGGAAAACTTCATGACATTAGAAAACAGTCTGTTTTCAAAGATATTCATGTCTGTAATGAATCTAGGCAAATTTTGGAAGAATTCTTCTCTGTAAAGAAATAAGCATTTAAGGTCATAGACACTGACATATATTGTGCTTTAAGGAAAATCATTGGCTATTTAACTAAAATTGGAATTATCATGAATTCACATCAAAAGATGTACAGTTGAAAACTTAAAACCATGGGAAAGTCTTATGCTAAGGCCAACAAAAAATTTGAAATCCCACAAGTGAACCTTGAGAATTGGCATCTTTGCAGATTTGCTCTTTGCCAAATGTCTGATACTGCCAAGAATTTAGCTAGGTGCTAAGAAACTGTACAGTGGAGAACCCAAGCAAATTAGCAGAAACATTCTTTTTTTTTTTTTTTTACAAATTTAAATGTAGTTCCAAAATTCAAGTGAATATGTATTACTGTAAGCAAATGGCCTCATATAAGGAACAAAATATTTCAGAGAAAGCTTTAATTGT
The DNA here is from genome assembly GCF_900497805.2 of Vombatus ursinus. NCBI lineage: Eukaryota > Metazoa > Chordata > Mammalia > Diprotodontia > Vombatidae > Vombatus > Vombatus ursinus. Next base: position 1,441,031 of record NW_020954592.1, on the reverse strand, counting down.
GTACTAAATCCAATTATTCATTTTCATCTTATTTAACTCTTTAGGATCATTATGTGCTGACTGTACCCAATTTGAGACCATCCACACTCTACAGATTGGAAGTGCAAGTGCTGACTACTGGAGGGGAAGGGCCAGCTACAATAAAATCATTCAGGACACCTGACCTGCTGCCATCTTCACCTCACAGTGAGTATGGAGGCTTTTTAAAAAATCCTGTTGAGCTGACTAGGAACATAGCATGTTATTAATTACAATCCTCTTTAAAATAAATAAATTGTGGAAGCTTCATATGAAACATGCACTTTTCCTTACTTAAAACTCTCCTTATGAGGGGAGTTGAATGATCATTGATATTGATTTGACTTATTTTGTAATTCTACAGGGGCATTGTGTATGTAGCAAAATAGGCTCTTTATCCTCTTTCCCTTCCTTCCTTCCTTCCTTCCTTCCTTCCTTCCTTCCTTCCTTCCTTCCTTCCTTCCTTCCTTCCTTCCTTCCTTCCTTCCTTCCTTCCTTCCTTCCTTCCTTCATTCCTTCCTTCCTTCCTTCGTTCCTTCCTTCCTTCCTCTGTTCTTCATTTTCTCCTTTCTTCCTTTCCTCCTTCCTTCCTTCTTTTCTTCCTCCCTTCCTTTTTATTTTATCTTATGCTTTCATAATATAAACATTGTTAGAGTTGGGAATAGGAGAGGGGCAGAGAGGCAGTAGGAATCAAATGTTTTTTATGGAAAAAATCACAATTATCCAATCTGTTGAACAGATATTTATCAATTGCCTACTATATAAAGCTATAATATGCTTCTTTTCATTTCTTAGGACCCCATCTTAAACAACATCATCCACATCACTACAAGCCTTCTCCAGAGAAATACTAAAATGAAACGATTTTTGAAGAGTGAAGGAATAGACAACTACAGAATATTTGCAAGACAACTGGTACTTTCCCATCCTTATCTTGCCTAGTTGAAGTTACAATCACATATAATTCATTGATAACTCTGCATAGACCTTTTCCCCAATACATGTGCCTGCAATATTGCATGCCACAAGCATCATGACAGTAGTTTCCATATTCTGCCAACTGAAGATGTAAAGCACCTGTGTCACTATGAAGAATATGCCTATTGTAACTGAGATTTTGTTTCCTATACTTAGACTAAATACAAAGGGTGCCACATGTGTCTTTGATGATCTTTGGGAAAGGATCTTTGGAGAAAAGTGATTTTTTACATATGACTGGCCAGTGTAGAACAGCTTTGGGTAGATGATGATGTAAGCGAATATGGAAGGAATAAATGCACTAAAAAATAAGAGCAGTTATAGAGATCTTAGTCTGAAAATACATGAATAGTTGTCAATTTAAGAAAATATTAGTTGGGGGAAACCAATGTTTAAACATTTTCCCCAAGTTATATAACAAGTGCTATAGTTAGGCCACATCTGTATTATCAGTTAAAGACACCATTGGGAATAATTTATATGTACTTATAGTGAATAGGTACATGAGATGAACATTTGCATAACATTTAAGTATCATTACCATACCCACTGACCTCCTAAAATGCTTAATATTTAGAGTTATATTCTGCCCTTGAACATCCAAGTTAATGTTATTCAAAGTCTATTCTGATGCTCACATGTATTAGCTATTATTGTGATGCCACCTTATTTAGGTAGTAACCAAAATATCCAAGCAATTCATTGATTTAGCCCTAAGAATGTTTCCCATTCCTTCTTTAGGAAATCAATTATTTCACTGTCTCCCAATCAAATAATCAAGGTTTTATTTATGTCTAGGAATTTAAACTCCCCAATTGTGTAATGTTATTTCTTCTCTGATTCATTCTTTAGTTAAGGAGGAAAACTGTTATTTGCATCCATTTTCCTAAAATGTTCATATAATTGAAGACTTATGTTACCTCATTCTTAAAATGAAGACAGTTCCAGTCCTAACTTTTTCTAATGCTTCATGCAGAAGCATATATAGATGGATTTTTTTAAGCCAAGTGCAATGCTTTCATTAACAGGAGAAAAATAATTATACTGCATTTGACTCATCCTATGAGCTCTACAATTTTCTATTCTTTTGAATAAATATTTTTCCATTTGAATCAATAAAAATTTCCCTAACTATTCCCAAATAGGAAAAGGTCAATTAATGACATTATCAGAATATCTGATTGCTATGGTTATTAGAGAAATAAGACTCCAGGATTTTTTTCAAGAGATACATATCAAATAGACACAAAATAAATGCAAATATATACACACACATACATGTGTGTATGTATGTATGCATACATTCACACACATATGCATGCCATATTGGACTTAGTTCTTTACTAGGAAATGCTGAAAACAGATCATCCATCTGGAAAAAAAAAACACAATCCCAGGAATCCTGCCAAAGACAATAAGAATTAATGAGAGGAACTTAATAATTAATTTCCCTCAAAGTTTTCTATTGTTTAAGAAGATAACTATAAATTTATTTTTTTTAAGTGCACAGCTTTCATGTTGAAGTTTACTGGGAAAAACATGTTTTAAGATTTTAGGATGCACATTCTCATTCTTACCTCCCATGCAAAGTTATCAAATCTCATTTAATGATTTTCTTACGGGTACAAAAATTAAGGGAACTGATATAGAACTTAGAATTCGTTGAATTTATGTGCACACACACACAAATGTAAGATTATTTATCTACCCATCTATCTATCTGCGTATCTGTTTCTATTTACCCAGATGCTATATCTAGGTTTTATTTGTAAGACTCTTCACAAGATTATCGAACCCAGAACTTGATTTTTAAAATATTTTCCTTTCGTTGTGAACAAATTGAAAACTCCTAAGGAATAAACTCAGTAGATCATGTACATAGCTTAAAATCCAAGGTCCAAATGAAAGTTTCTGTTGGTTTTGCAGGCAGCTCTTAATTTAGATAAGCATATATATAAACCTTGGGAAATACACCAGATTTTAAGATTTAAACCATTTTGTTGAAGGAAACAAGAAACTCATGTTAAAACACATGGGGCATAAGCAAACATAATACAGAGATCTCCTTGGAAAACTATGCTAAATTCCAGCACTGATGCCAACAACCAGAATCAACAATAGCAAAAGTTTGAGAGGGGAAAGAAAACACACACACACACACACACACTTTGTGTGAAGCTCAAGTTTATCTTATTCCTTTTTTTGTCATAAAATCAATGCAATCATTCTTTACAATCTGTTTTATTCATGAATGATTGAAATACAGAGGTCCAAAGATACTAATGAGATTGGATGTGCATATGGAACTGAATTATTTTTCTTTAGTTTGAGCTAGCCAAAATATAAAGTATTATTTTAGAACCATAGGTAGAAGCTGAAATCCACAAAGTCAACACCATCAATTCCATAGTAATCAGGAACTGCTTATATCAACATCTGTTTCTTTTTTTAATCACTGTAACACATCATTCTAGTTTGGGTGGTGGTTTTTATGAAAAAAATATAGCCAATTATTGTATAAAAGGCCAGTTGTTTTGTATTTTCTTAACTTTCAATAAGTTCACATTGGCAAAGTAAAATCCTAATTTCACTTTTGTAGAACTGAAAACTGTTCTTTAAAAGGAAACAAATGTATTATTTTTGTGTCTAATCATGAAAGGTATCCTGCAGAAATTTATAAGGTATATTAAAATTGGGCAGATCTCACATTTAAAGACAACAATATTGCATTCAATAATGATAATCGGTGTTTATGGGACTGAAATAAATCTTTTAGCTGCTCAAAAATGAGGCACTGAAAATAGAGAAAAGATGAATTTTGTACTGTATAAACCACACACTTTTTCCTGCTAGAGTGTACATGTCTTGGATTTATCCTAGACTGTTTTATGAAGATTTTTTTTTCATCTGAAAATTTTACATTCTTTTTGCAAATGCTCTTGTGTTCTTTTGAAGACACATGTTACAATTTTCATACTATTTATGGGAGAAGGTCATTTTTATACTAGGTTATTTTGGAAATGTTTACAAATCAGAGTTCAAACTAGAACATATTATTGCTTCTTATAAAGCTAAAGGAAAATACATCAGGTATGACATCTTGATTGAGTAAGAGAGATTCTGCCCATATTAGGATTGTGGGAGAAGGCCTGAGCACCATAGTAAGATGCATAATTAATGTAAGGGGACACTGGGAACATAGGAGACAGAAGGAAAGTAATATTTTAAAAATCAAACACTGAAATAGGTCAACCTATCTCATTTCTCCTTTAGAACACACACAGAAAAGTTGATTTCTGTCTTGTGTGTCTATATAATGGAAGTGGAAATTTTATTTTTTTGTTCTTATTTGTAAAGGTCCATTGTGGTATTGACTTATTTATTAATGTGCCCTACATTTTGTGACATGTAATCCTTCATTTTTGTTGATACTGAAAATCCAAAATAACTATGTCATGTTTTGAGATCTTATACTTTAGAATCAGGAAATGAGGCTCAAAAGCTGTTGCATGTAGTTTAAAAATTTATTTAAGAAATGTAAATGAATTACCTGAAGATGTCAATTATTATATATGGTTTTGCATGCCCAAACTCAGTGCTCAGTTATCGGCATGAATTGTAATGACTGTCATATCTCTACTGAATATATTAGCAAGTTACACAATTTACAGAGTGATTAACAGAGGTTTATATGTAAAGTTATTTTTCTCCTTTACTTAATTATATTGTAGTGTGAAGATAACAGAACTGCTTATCTGTTACCCAAGTGGGCTGTAGAAATCATGTTCCCTGTAACAGTCATTTAAAGTCAATATTTATTTATGTATGTAATACAGAAAGTTTGATTTTTGTGTGTCTGTCCTGTTATTTACAGAGAAGAAATCTTCTTGTAAAATTTTTTTTGTAAAAAAACAAATGAAAGTATTTGTAAATAGTCTGATATTCTGTTACTCATTATTTTCATGTTAGAACTTGTACATATTGTTTAAGTAATAAACTATCTCTAAACCTGTAAAGGAAGCTGCATTTTTCCTTCCAAGGGAGCCACATTTTATTTTTTACCTTGAACAAATCAGAGACTCCTCTAACACAAATCAGATTTAAGTGGCATAAGTTTGGTCTATCAGTATGTCTGGAATTGAGGTCTGGTTAATGTTAAGAAGACGGCACTTCATTCTAATGAAAGTATTTTATAGTTGACAATCAACACCCCAGAAGCCTTTCATCACATTTAAAATCATTATTCATGATTCCTTTTCGTAAAAACTCTTCACTTATTTTCCTATTAATGTCAGAAGTATCCTCACTAATCCTATATAGCTTCAACATTTAAATATCATTAGTAAATGCTTCTATATCATAGTTCCATTATTAAGTTGAAAGATTACCTACAAATATTATTAATAAAGCATAATAAACACAGTACCTTCTATCGTGTCAAGTGGCAACAATATTTTCCCACACAATTCCTAATTACCTCATACTGTATAATGATTTAGTGATTAAATGACAGGGATATTTGTATTTTTAATACTGTTCACACATATATATAGGGACAAAATATTCTTCCTATCCATTTCTTTTTCATCTGCAAAAGTCACATTTGCTGTGTTCAGGTTCTATGACAAGCATGTATCTCATGACTCTTCCCATGACTCAGTTTATCTGAGTATCTTTACATATACATACATGTATATATACACATACACATATACATGTGTATATGCATATGCATATACATACATATATACATATACACATGTATATATACATATACACACACATACATACATACATACATATATATATACACTAATAAAGGATTCTTGGTTCGGTGGATAGATTCTGAGGGTTTTGCGAGTTTTGTTGGGAAAATGTTTTTATTTTCAGTAACCTGTAATGGAAATTAGTATCTTTTTTCAATAAGCAACAAAGCATTGTGTGTGTTTTATTTTTCCTCCTTGGGCTAGGCAATGGGGTTAAGTGACTTGCATAGGGTCACACAGCTAATGTGTCAATGTCTGAGACCAGATTTGAACTCAGGTCCTCCTAACTCCAGGGCCAGTGGTCCATCCACTGCACCAACAAAGCATTGTTCTGAGAAAGGGCTATACTATAGGCTTCACCAGACTGTCAAAGGGGTCTATGATACACACACACACACACACACACACACACACGCGCGCGCACACACACACACACAAAGATTAAAGACGTCTGTTCTAATGTAACCCCTGAATTCCTAGGCCCTAGGGATTTGCACTTGAAACAATTTATTGACCTTTACAATTTCTTCATCTCTCATTCAACTGTTATAACTAATCAACTCCTAGGTCAGACAACAAACATTCATTGTTCTAGACCTACCCCTACAACCAAAATCAGTTTAAGGAGACATAGATTTTTAGTATGGGTTCATCATTACTATCCATTCAACAATTGTGTGCTGGTCATCATGGAATCTCACAGAACCACTTACAAATGATAAAGATAGTAGTCAACTTTATATAGCTGATAATGAGTATATAAATATAGCAATTGTCTGTCCTGACCTTCTTCCACTGGAACCTTTCTCAGGCATTGGCCTCACTCTTCCATCTGAGCCATCCTGTTAAGGGTCCTCCCTGCTTCCCCCCACACCCCACCTCACTGAGATCTCCTTTGATTGAAGCCCTCCTCTTGCTATTAAAATTTTTTTCTATGTATCCTTCTGCCTCAGAAGCCTTGAAAATCAAGCCCTCTGTTCACTCTTTCTTGTTGCTGAGGTCTCTCCCTAATTCTTCTGTTGGAGCAATGCTGTCACCTAAGTCACTAGCCAACCTCCTCTTTTTTCTACCCTAAATTCTAACCCTCTTTGGAAGTCACAGATCTCAAGACTCAGAGAGGAGTTTAGAGGTCAGAGTTATCAGTGTTCCAGTGTTGTTGTTAGCATTATCTCAGATACTTCATAGGTTAAATAATGATAACACAGTTACATAGTACTTTAAGATTACAAAACTCTTCCAACAACCCAGTGAAGTGAGATTTATGATTATTATACCCCCAGTTTTATAGATAAGGAAACTAAGGCTTATAAAGGATAAGTGACTTCACCAAGGTCTCAAGGCTAGTAAATGACAGAATCAGATTTTAAACTTTGGTCCTCTGACTCCAAAGTCATTGCTCTTTCCTTTTATTTAGTGTTGGCTGGAAAACTACATTTATAAATTTCATTATATAATTTATAAGTTTAATTTTAATTTATAAATATGATTATAAATTTCAACATTTATAAAATTATTTTTACCAGAAAAATTTTTTCCAGGTTCCAAAGAACTGATTCATAAATAAACTTTTGCCATGTAACCTGTCTAGAAAGTGATCTCTGCTTGTACATGAATGCAGAGGAGAGAAGTCAGATGAGTTATTTTCGGTCATTAAAAAAATACTCACCCGAGGTGCTAAAGAAAGGGATTTTAAAGTAGTACTCAGTGCCAGGTCTTGTTAGGAGCACAAAGATAAAAATGAAATGCTCCCTGCCCTTGAGGTGCTTATATTTTACTGGGGTGGAGGGTGAGGAAATATGACAAAATGTACAAATAGGTATATGTATTCCATAATCAAAATAAATGCAAACTAATTCCAGTTTGGAATTAGCATGGTTGTGTTTGGACATATGAGAATCTTCCTGTGCATTGAGGTACACATCTCAGATTAAAGGGTATTGGAAGCATACTGAAGTGAGTCAGAATTTGTCAGAGGCTGAATAGGTGAGTCACTTTTAGGCAGAGTTATGCTGGAATTAGCTTTAATCAGAATCATTTAAAATTTTCAGGGAGAACATTTAAAACTCAGAAATAATCAACAAATGACTTAATTTGTTGTTTTGTTAATTGTGTAGACTTAAGAAAGAATTAATAAGGTAGATTAAACTTTAAAGTATGTGCATTCATCTCCCCTTCTCCCACTAGAGACCACTTGTTAAACTTTTACCTGCACTTTTCTAGGCTTAGGGAACATTGAAAGGCAAGCCTATAGATGATAAAGGAACACTGAAATAGAACTAAGAAAGTATATGGTAAACAAGTAAAAGGAAGCGTGTGACCATGATGAATGGAGAGACAGATGATAGAAGAAATTGATGATCAATACAAACCAGGGAAGAAGGACAGAGCCACGCCTGTTTAATGCTGCACGCGTGTTTTATTGTCTTAGTTGTGTCTGACTCTGTGACCTCATTTGGGGTTTTCTTGGTGAAGATACTGGAATAGTTTGCCATTTCCTTCTTCACCTCATTATACAGATGAGGAAACTGAAGTAAACAGTGTTAACTGACTTGCCCAGGGTCATATAACTAGCAAGTATCTGAGACAGGATTTGAACGCAGGAAGATGAATCTTCCTGGTTCCAAGCAGTGAGTTATCAACTACACATTTTTAAGAAGATGATGAAGCATTGGGGAATCTGAATGTGATAAGGCTAAATCACACACACACACACACACACACACACACACACATACACATACACACACACACACAGACTAGGATGTCTGAGATGAGAACATGCTGCAGAAAATGACTTCATGAAGAATGTTTTATCTTGTTTGAAAATGAAATAGGCTAGAGCCTAAGAAACTAATGAAGGAGAAGCTGCCATCCAGGACCAACTCTCTAAGACTCAATTAACTTTTCTATTTCTATTTTCCCACGTAAACTAAAGCTGATACATTTTCCCTATTCCATAGACTGGTAATGATGTAAGCATGATGATCAAAGGAGCATTTGCAAAGCACACACAATTTCTCAAAGATGGACATTTTCTAGCAGTGTTATGCATTTCTCCAAGGCTAAATGCAACTGGAAATAGGCTGATTTTCGTGTTACCACTCTTCAAGTGATAAACACAAAATGGGTTTGAAGTGTTGTCTTGAAATTTAGTCTATGAATGTTCTTCACTAAGTGGCTGCAGGTCTAACAAATCTGTCTAGAAAACAGTCATATCCCGTGAAACTAAACCTATCAGTTGCTGGAATCTGTAAAGGAGAGAGAACATTCCATTGAGACAAATGACTCAAATACATAATCCCAACCTGGAAGTGAACTTGATAAAACAGTGAAACTCATTCTCTTTCAGAAATAGACTTGTCAAAACCAGCAATGAAAATCTAGCCCCAGATTTGATCTGATACAAAACAACTGAGTTTTGCAAAATCAGGTGTAGTTAATAAGATAGTTCAGGATTGCCAGAAACTGAAAAGATCAAGGCTAGAATATGACCTAAGTGCTTAGTGAAAGTACCAGCTTGAATCTGATATATTTAGATCATCTAAATTTGATAAGTCTGCAAAGAAAGTGTTACGGTTAAGATCAGAACTGAGATATACAATTATTGATTGTTTCACCATACTCATCATCATTATCATAATTAGCAGCAGCAACAGCAGCACATTAAGCAAGCACTTATGCTCCAGGCCCTTTGCTAATCACTGGAGCTACAAAGCTACAAAGAAAGGCAAAACCTTGGTCTCTGACTTCAAGGAACCTCACATCCTAATGGGGAAGATAAAATATGAACAACTATGTACATTCTCTCTTCCTCTCTCCCATCTCTCTCTCTCTCCTTCCCCCATTCTCTCTCTCTCTCTCATTCTCTCTCTCTCTCTCTCTCTCTGTGCCTCTCCCCCATCTCTCTCATTATATATATGTGTATATGCATATTATATATGTATACACACTTACATGTACATGCATAGTATAACTCAGAGGGAAGCAGTAGTGTGCTGAATAGCTGGATACCCCAAGAACCAGCTATTAAATTTTTAGTGTGAGCATTTACACCTCAAAAATCAGCAAACTACAAAAACTGATTATTTCATTGATTGTCTACACTGAAGAAATTCATGACAAAATATTAATAATGCAGATTAAACTGAAAAGTTTGTCATTCCTACATTTTTTCAGAAAAAAAATATTAATTGTTACACATTTACCAGCACCACTTTGGAGGGAATGTACTAACAGTTGCAGGCTTGGGGAGCAGGCAAACCATGAAGTCTCCTGCAGAAGGTGTGATTTGAGTTGTCTTGAAAAGAAACAGGGAAACCAAAAGGCATATGGAGGGGGAAAGCAGTTGAAGTTTGAGGGACAGCCAGCGAAAAGGCTTTGAGTTGGGGGATAGTGTCATATGTGAGGAAAAATAAGAAGACTAGTGTGTTGCTAGGTTGTGAAGTAGGATGCAAGTAAAATCTTAGAAGGCTGGAAAAGAAGGAAGAGGCTAAGTTGTGAAGGACTTTGATGTGAAGAGCCAAACAGAGTTTATATTTGATCCTGGGAGCCATTAAAGTGTGCGTGCATGTGTGAGTGTGTGTGTGTGTGTGTGTGTGTGTGTGTGTTGGGTGGGGAGGTTTGGAGACTACATGGTCAGAACTTGCTTTAGGAAGATCAAACTATATGTATTTTTATCACTCCTTTATTCAATAAAATCCAATGGTTCCCTATATCCTCTAGGATAAAATATAAAATTTTGTCTTTCCAGTTTCATTCTGTATTATTTTGCTCCCACACTCTGCTATTCAGGCAAACTGACCATGCCTTTATGGCAGTCTATCTTCCACTTCTGTAACATTACACTGGATGTCTCCCATTCCCTCTGCTTAATAGAATCTCTCACTTCCTTTAAGATGTAGTTCAAAAATTTTTCTAATCAAGGTCTCATATCCATTATGCGTGTATGTGTGTGTGTGTATTGGAGTTAAAATTTATAAGACTGAGAGCCATTCTGTAATAAATAAATAATCAATGAATATGAACAGGCAGTAATCAAAGGAAAGGATCCAAGCTAGCAACAAGTATAAGTGTATATACCGACACTTGTTGATATATATATATATATATTATATATATATGTATATAATATATGTATATTTTTCCAAATCACTAATAAGCAGAGATATGCACATTAGGGAGACTCTGAGGTTTCACTCATACCTACCAGACTGCAAAGATAACAAAAGAGTAAAATGACTAATGTTGGGGGGTTGAGGAGAAACAGGTGCACATACACACACTATTGGTGAATCTATGGATTGCTCCAACCATTCTGGAAAGCAATTTGGAACTGTGCCTGAAAAGTTAAAAACTTGTACATACCCTTTGGCTTAGTTATATCTCTCCTTGGCTTATGTCCCCAAGAGATTGATGAAAGTAGAAAAGAACACATGTACAAAAATTTTGTGCTTGCTTTTTTATCGTAGACAAAAATCGTATACTCAGGTGTTGTTCTACTATTGGGAAATGACTAAACAAATTCTAATATATGAATATGATGGGATCATTGTTCTTTAGGAAGGGATGGAATAGACTAGGATAGAAAGAAACTTGGAAGGCTGCTATTAACCTATACAGAGCTAAGTTAGCTCATATAGAAGAACAATTTATACGACAACAATATTACGAAGCAAAACAACTTTGAAACACCACAACTCTGATTAATGTGATTATAAGCTCAAAATCTAGAGGACTGAAGATGAAATGCACCACCTATCTATTGAGAGAAAAGTCATGGCCTTGAAATGAAGTTGAAGGATATGTTTTTGGACATGGATAATGAAGTCTCTCTCTTTTTTACCCCAATTCACTAACTTTTCTTTCCTCCATAAGTAGAATCTTTTCCTAGACCTATTGTTAATATTATTATTATTATTATTATTATTTTACATAGCTTCTTAGTTTTACTATAACTAAAAATCCAAGTTGATAGTTTTTATTGTTGTTAGTTGTTTCAGTCATGTCCAACACTTCATGGAGTTGAACATGACTTTTCTATTTTTTCTATTTTTTAATTGTTTAATTGGAAAAGATACTTTGAGGGAGAGACAAATGCTGACAAAAGTAAATAGATGAACAAACAAATAAATAATATTTTAGGAAGACATAACTTAAATACTATCTTTTACAGGAAGCTTTTCTTGATCCAATTGATAATGCCCTCCCTCCCAAACAACCTTGTTGTTGACAAATTGGAATATATTTGCATTTATTGCTTTTACATTTATTCTGTATATACTTACATATTTATCTTTCTCCTCTCTTTGAATGTAATCTCCTATAGAACAGGAATTATTTAATTCTTTCTATTTATATTCCCATTTTCTAGTAGACTTTTAATAAATGATCGTTGATTGATTGATCATCTTTGAGAAATGTTGAGAGTAGGGATTATTTTCCTCTTTGTATTTGTATCCCCAGAGCCTATCAAAGTGTTAGGCACATTAATAGGCACTTAACAAGTGTTTGTTGTTTGACTGACTGATTGATATTCAATACCAATAACAGCTGTAGTTTTACTATTGTAGTTAGTAACTTTTGTTGAACAGATTCTGTTATAGAACGGGAGGCTCCTATACTTAGAGCCACAAGACCTGGTTCTGCCACTGGCAGCTGAATAAATTTAGATAATTCACTGAACTTCTCCCTACTTTGGTTTTCTCATTTATAAAATGAAGGGGTTCTACTAGATAATTACTAATGCTCTTTTGAGCTCTAACATTTTACAACACATTGTCCCTTCTTAGGAAATTGTTTTAAGTCCTGACAGAAGAGGCAACTTGAACTGGTTGATTAAAGATATTGTTTGTAATGACTGACATTAAATAAAATTTTAAAATCTGCCATGAGTTTTATAATCACTATTTTATTTGATCTTCCCAATAACTTAATGAGGTAGGTTCTATTACTATCCCATTTTCCAGAGCAGAAAATAGAGACTTAGAGAACTTAAACAATTTACCCATGATCTCATACTTAGTAATTGTATATAGTGAGATTTGAACTTAAGTCTTTCTCCATTATGAAATATGGCTTATAAATAATCAATAATATTGTAGGCTCTTGAGTAAGATCCTTAAGGTGGGCCATAGATAGGATCATAATAAAAAAGAGCATTTACCTAGCACTTTAAGGTTTGCAGAGTGCTTCACAAATCTTATCTTGTATTATCCTCACAACAATCCTGGGATATAGATGATATTTTTGCCCATTTTGCAGATAAAGAGACCGAGGTAATGAGAGATTAAGTAACTTGTCTGGAGTCACACAGTTTGTAAATGTCAGTGTCAGGCTTTGTTACATCCCAGAAATTTAGGTTTGTTTCTTTTTCTCTCATGTAATTGTGTCTGTGACTTGTTCTTTAACTTAGTCTTTATTTAGGATTTCATCATTAAGTCTCCATTTTGGTCTGTGTCTTTTATTTGTATTCCCTGAACTGATTACTACTTTTTATTGTATTATGGTCTGTAAATATGTGTTTTCTATTTTTTTTTAACATCTCTGGGTCCTAATTCTTTAACACGTTTTATAAAAAGTAATGTGGGTGCTAAGAAATATTTGTATACCTTAGCAGTTTTAGACACTGCTATAATTCTTTAGCTCTAGTTTCTCCAGCAATTTGTTTAGGGCTGTATTTTTTCTTTTGTTGAATCTCTTTTATTAGACTTATCCAAACTGAAAAAAGAACATTGAACTCTCCTACCACTACTTTATTACTGCATTTTCTTACAATTCAGTTATTTTTTCCTTTATCACATTTGGAGCATACAAATTTAATATTGATATTGGTTTCCTGTTTGTTCTTTTAAGTATAATGTAATTTCCTTGTTTTCATTCTTTTTTCAGGTTTCACATGTCACAAGTTTTGAAGCTACAGTTATGACTAAATTCTTAAGTATGATAAGGAGATGACCTGGGAGTAATTATCAACTTTGGAGGGGTGTGGGGCAGTTAGGTGGTACCTAGGATACAGTGTCAGGTCTAAAGTCATAAGACTCATTTTCCAGACTTCAAATCTGGCCTCAGACACTTGCTAGCTGTGTGGCACTGGGTAAGTCACTTAATCTTGTTTGCCTCAGTTTCCTCATCTGTTAAATGAGCTGAAGAAGAAAATGGAAAACTACCCCAGTATCCCAAATGGGATCATGAAGAGTTGGGCAAGACTGAAACAACTAACACCAATAAAAGCTATCAACTTGAATTTTTAGTTATAGTAAAACTAAGAGGCTATGTAAAATAATAATAATAATAATAACAACAACAACAACAACAACAATAGGTCTAGGAAAAGATTCTATTTATGGAGGAAAGAAAAGTTAGTGAATTGGGGTAAAAAAGATATCCATTAGTGTATCCATAATTGTAAAACTATACCCACTTTCAGATTTCAGCAGATTTTCAGGATGTAAGGAACAGAAGTAAGGTTGTGCTCAATTCAAAATGCATTCCTAACTTGTTAAGTGCCTTTCCGAATTTGAGTGGGTCCTTCTTTTCACTTTTTAAAAGATATAAGATGTTGAATGGGCTCATTTGTACCTGTTGAGTAGGTTAGTCACATATAAAAAGTTAAGTAGGCAGTAGAAACAATGAATTTGCTCCTGGCTTAGATTACATCTGTACCTTTTCCCCACCCACTCATTTGCATAAACACATGAGACTTTGAAGCTTAAAAAGTAGGGAACCTTTTGCCCCAAAGCTGTTTAGTGATTATTGGGCAAACTGTTATTGCCTACTATTGCCTAGCTTGAAGAGATAAAGATTTGGGAAATGTCCTGGATAGTCACCGTAAGTTAGAGAGTGAGGTTCTCTCATCTAGAACACTGAGTCCTGGACAAGTAAAAGTTGTTGAAAGAAGGCTGTACCTAACAATGTTAGCTGACTGAGATGACACTCTTCTCTCCTTCCTGCCTAGAGGGTTATAAACCCCTAGAGCTGAGGTCTTCAGAAAGAAAACCTGAGAAGGCTTCAAGTTATGGTATCCTCTTCCTGAAAGTGAACTGCTATACAAAAACTTGGAGGTTGTAGCTGAGCCAGAAGCTGGAGGTAGTGGAGATTACAGCAGCCCAGTGAGGAGTAAGACCAAGGAGTTTGGTTGAAAGATCCATCCATCCAACATAATTACCATATCCTTCTAGGAGGAAGCCCAAAGTAACACAGATGCCAGGCATCCAATGGGAGACGAAATAAGATTTCGTGTCAAGAGATAGTATCATAGGATTACAGATTTATAGATGAAAGGAACCTCAGACACCTTGGGATAATTGCCAGAGGATCAATGCCAGAAATGTGAGTTGCCTTGGTAGCATATGTTTTCAACATTACTGCCTCAAGACTTTTCATGATGTGTATTTGAGGAAATAAGTAACTCAAGTGTAAGGAAAAATGTTACTTTGCCATCTCAGGAGACATTTTTGCTTTTAGACAATTATATATAGTGGCTGACTATTAAAGGTTTATGCATAAACAGGGGCTCATGAGCTCTCATTTTTATAGTAAAATGAAAAGTTTGTATGTAGTTTTGTGTTGGTATGAAGATTTTGCAAGGTAAGATGATATCTTTGTGATATCATGATAGTATTTAATTCAGCAAGTATTTATTTGGAATTTATCTACAGAACACTATATTAGATGCTAGGAGAGAAACTGACCCTGATGGAGCTTATAGTATTGACACATATGTAAGTAGATATAATACAAAAATAATAAATAGTAACTATGGGCAATTAAAGTTGTTGCCATATTCTTTTGGTTAGTTTCTCTGCAGGTAGGTGGATAGACCATTAGTCAGGAAGATATGAATTCACATCCAGTCTCAGACACTTATTAGCTTTGTGACTCCAGGAAAGTCACTTAATTTCTATTTGCTTCTGTTTCCCCAACTGTAAAATGTAGATAATAACAGTACCTGCCTTTCAGTGTTGCTGTGAAGATCAGATGAAACATTTGCAAAGAATTTAACACAGTGCCTGGAATATAGAAGGTCTTATATAAAAGCTTATTTCCTTCCCTCTGAATAAGCATTTGCAAATAGTGTTATAGTAGAGTAATTTTTTTTAACCAATCTAGGTAGGCTGTTTTCAAAAGTTCCTTTTCTGAATATCTAAACATCAAAATTTATAGTTTTGGTATGAAACATTAAAATTATATTCTCAAAAACCACATATAACATTTTGATTCATTTTAGTTGCTTGTTTGATTTTGAATGGAAAAGATAGTCTGGACTATTCATCGATGTAGAAAACACCCTGTTCAGAAAAAAAAAAAAAAACCTCTTCCACCAATATTATGGTGCAATGCAAATCATTGCTTCATCTGTCACTTATATTCTTAGAGAGTTGCATGGGCATAGAGAATTAAAATTACTTATCCCTGGTCATGCAGTCATTATATTTCAGGAGCGTTATTTGAATCTAGATCTTTCTGACTTAAAAACTTTTCCTTTAGGCACTATAGTATATTGCATCTTTAATTAATTCACTCTAATTAAAATTATAGAGCTTTCACAAACTCATGATAATATGTTTTAGATACTTTCTTCATTTACAAGCCACAACCCACAGTTTTAAAACTCAGGGATATGACAACACTAGGTAAAATTCTATTCAGAGGAATCCTGAGTCATCCATTTGGAATACTGGGTAAATGTTGGATCAAGAAATGAAGCGGGCGTAGGTGAAAGTGTTTATTTTTAACCCAAGGTAAGCCTAACTCTGTTCAGGCAAAGCATGCAGCCCTGGACATTCAAGAGCAATGCCAAGCACGGAGTAACTTGAGCACCATGGCCACAAAGTCTTTAGGCTCCTGTTTCATGGTTTGAGGAGCAACACTGCCTGAGGTTTATCTGACTTTGCCAATAAGGGAGAGTGCCTTGGACAGAACACAATGGTAGAATTTACACTCACGTGATCTTGAGACTTATTTCCAGGCAATGAACATGCATTCTGGGCACCAAGTCGATCACAAGCTGGGATTCATATTCACTTAACCAGTCAAGTAGTAAAATAACAATGTAAGAACTTAGGAGGCAGAGCTGATAGACCACCATGGAGCCATGTAGATTTAACAAAGAAGGTCAGAGAGCCTTCTCTCCCTGGGTGAAATGAGGCCAATGCCTGATGGGCACTGACTGAATTGCATCCTCTATTTCACAGAATCATAGCATGGGAGTAGTGGAAGGGACCTCGGCAGTTATGAAGAGCATCTCCTTCATTTTATAGATGAGGAAGACAGACCTAAATGAATTGCCAAGGTTACTTAACTAGTTAGTGAAAGACCTGTGACTAAAACAGACATCTTCTGACTCTTGGTTCATTGTTTTCTTCCTACTACATCAATTCTAATGTTAATATTTTACTTTTCTAATGACTTCATGGCCTGATGTACATAAAGGTATCTAAACTAGCTAATGATAGATATAATATCTAGAGTATACAATGCTACATACTCAGGCAACATATTAATATTTTAAGTCAAAATGGATGTTTCAGTAGATACATCTTCAAAAATTGAAACACTTTCCTTAATGTTTCGGGAAGAATTCATTACATCAATACTGTCTACTTACTATATGTCTACCATAAATTTTTATGTGTAATAAAATTCATATTCTAATGTGATGTGCTTTAGAAAAATAAAAATATTTTGTCATTATTTTGACATAATTCAAATCAAATTCAGTGTTTTCTTTGTTTCTGGTGTTATGAACTAGACTTGACTCAAAATAATAATGTCTTATCACATATTTAGAGTTGGAGAGACATTAGAGTTTATGCATTCCAACTCCCTCCTTTCACAGGAAAACAACTCCCTTCTTTCAAAGGAAAACAAGACCCAGAAGGGTGAAGGGACTGGTACGTGGTCATATATGCAGCAAGTGGCAGAGCAGGGATTTGAACCTATGTCTTCTGACACTAAATCCACTGTCTTCTGACACTAAAAGTACTATGTTGCTTTCATAAGACAAAAGGTAGGCAAAGACAATTTTGACTTAGAACAAACACTGTAAACGATGTGCCCATTTTATTGTTTCCTTCTTTCCCCTCTTTTTTATGTCCTGTTCTCTCTTTCTTCTTCCCTTGCCTCCCCTTTTCTTCCTCTATACTCCTCTGCTCCCCTCTCCCTTTTCCTCTTTCCCCTTCCTTCCCTTCATTTTGCTTTCCCCTTCTCTCTTCTCCTCTTTCCTACCCTTCCTTCTTTTTCTTTCTTTTTTTTTCTAGATGGAAGTATCATTTTCCCTCAAAGAAATTTATTTCTACAATTTTCCAGTTTGGGTGGATGCAAGCCCTGTTAGGTGCTGGGTGTAGGTTCACCTGTGTCTTAGACGGAGGTGGGATAAAGCACAGATCATGGTCAGTCTGGAAGAAATCAACACTGAGAAGGCTGGTACTGTTGGGGCATTGTAAAAACCAGAAGGAGGGAAGGGCAGAGGCAAGGACTGGAGATCACCAACTTGATGAGGCTGGGCTACTATAGTAAATGCACAAAGAATTAGGGAATGTAGTTAATTGGACAAAGAAACTCTTCCAATAGACTATGCCAGTCACTTCTGATTATTTGTCACAATTTAACAGTAAGATTTTCCTTTTAAAAGGTCAGGGTGGACTGCAATGCCTTCACTCACACTGACAGACTAGTAGTCATCCTCACCTAACCTTCAAGTAGCCGAGGAACTAATTGACTATTTGCTCCATCTAGGAATGGAGAAGTTGACTCCTGGTAGGATGTTTGGATGCATAAAGAATTGCTCCTTCATAGAATCACAGGATTATAAGATCTAAGAGTTTGAAGGGGACTCAGAGGTTTAGCCCCCATCTGAAAAAAGGAACCTTTTCTACAGACATGAGCCTCCCTTTGAAGACTTCTAGGAAAGGGGATAGTGACATTTTCAAGAGTAATAATAATAACTTACAGAAAACAAAAACAAAAGCAAAAACAAACAAACAAACAAACAAAAACCATGGGAGTAGTAGACAAGTGCTTGTACAAAGTCTGAAAAGGGGAATTATATGACATAGCTCTTTAACCTTAAACTTCTGTGTGAAAGAGAGGAGTATTTTGACAAGGTCTAAATCCCCTGTTTCCTCATGGGAATGGCATTAGTCCTCTAGCTGCATAGCCATCCATCCTCATAGAGGATCATCTCCTCCAAGAATCACATGATTAAGGACAGTTTATCCTTCTGGGAAGCCAGTGCTTCCAGGATTGAAAAATTCTTTGGTTCTTAGGAACACTAGAACACAGGAATACCCAGAAAACAATCACCAATACCAGAATTATCCATTCTCAGCATTGGTAGTATCTGATCTGTGCTTAGACAAGAAAGAAGAAAAGCAGAATGAAATAGCCAGTGATTCAGGTAGCAACATTTAAGAAAGGTTATATCATCTCCTAACTATTAGTCACTAGCCACCAAAAAATCCAGCAGATTAATACTCTCCAGTAGAGTAATAGAGCAATACTCAGTTGGAAGTACATGTCCATTGGTCATAGCATGCCAGAAAGAAGATAAGGCTCATGCTTACCTTCAAGAAAAATCCTTTTTTTCCTAAATATATACATGTGATCTCACAAAAATTATTGAACAAAGGCTCCCCTAATCATCCTTGTTATACTACCAGACATAAATTTGATAAGCATCACATCTATTCTTTTATCTGAGTCACTTAAAAGAATGTTGAATTATTTTCAGTAGGATGAAAATTTTAGCTTGCTGTTAGTGTTATCTCCCTTTGTGACCCAGTCAAAAGTGAATCCTACTCACATACCAAATTCATTGATATCCACTATGGTATAGTGTGTAGGTCAGGGTTATGTCCCTGACTTCCACATGTACCAACAGGTAAGGTCCCCAGAAGGTAACTGACTTTTTCATTTTCAAAGTTCTAGGGATAACTGTGAGGGGTTAGGAGTTGTTTTTCTTAGTATCTTCACTTATGAGCCCCCATTATGTTCTGCTCTCATTGATTATCAGCCAGACTTAATTAGCCTTTAGAAAGGGGTGTTGACTGAACAGGTATAATAAGGACATTTGGTACAAAAAAAATCCCCCCTCCCCAAAGTCTGGTACACAGTATCCCACAATTATGCACAGGATCTATGGGAAAAGTCCACTCTAACTTTGAGCGCAACTGTGGTAAACTCATAGCTCCTAGTTACTAGATAGCCTTTCCTTCCTTTGTGGAATCCCATGAAGTTCCCCTTATGTATTGCTCTTTGCTGTATTCCATGAGTTGGTGCCCTTCTAGGATGATTCCTTTCTTTGATATGTCTAATTTGTCCTCAGATATATCTCTCTGATCTGATAGAAAGTCTCCGTTGTTCCAGGAAAACAACTGCTCCTGCTGATGGGAAGTTCAAATCTTCTGACCTTTTAAAATTTGCAAAGTCATTCTCCAGTAGCTGGAGGAAGAAGAGAGAACTCAATCTTCCCTACCCCTCCCTAAAGGCAATTCCCTTGACCACTAGACTGGCCAGTTGCTGGAATACTCTCATTTTAATATTCATTTTGAACTGGTTTTCTGTGATATCCATAGCCACCTTCTTTCAACCAATCCCAATAAATTTGCTGTGTGGAATCATCTGAACTCATCCAATGATCAAACTATTTCTCTCATCTCAAACCAATTAAGAACTTGCTCACATATATTTTATACTCTTGACTAATTCAATAGAGATGTCTAGGACTTTTATAATTATATAAAATGGGGTTTATAATGTGAAATTCTTCCCTTACCAAAGGTTATAAATATGTACTCATTTGAAAAATACACCTTTGATATTTTGATTCAAGATGGTCAACTAGGTGACAAATAACTTTTGAGGTATTTTATTAATTTGGACTAATTTGTTATATTTTTAAATTGCTAAATTTTCTTTGGAATAGACAATGTCTCATGGTTAAGAGAGAAAGAAACCTAATTTCCTTTGGTCAGTCATAGTGCCTAAATGGATTGCTGGTTTTAAATTTAGAGATGGAAGGAAACTTAGAGTTCTAGTACAATCCTCTAATTTCACAGATGAGAACACTGAGGCCTGGAGTGATGAAATTACATGCATAAAGTCATAGAGATTTTTTTTTATCAAAAGACTGAGCCCAACAAAATTAGTCCCACAAACATTTATTAAGCACCTACCTTGTGAAACTCACAGTGCTAGGTTCTAGGTATACAAATACAGGGTCTGCCTTCAACAATCTTACATCATGCTGGCAAAATCCTGGCTATGATACTGAGTGTATCTTTTTGTAGAGTCTTCAAATCAACATTTAGTTAGGTAGAGTTTAAGTTCCATAAGGGCAAGACCTATTTCTTTCTCTGTCTTTGTCTCCCCAATGACTAGTGTTATCTAGACATATTTTAGCTCTTATTACATTTTGTTTAAATTAAAGTGAGTGGTCAAATTATTTCCCTTCCCTTTTTTGGGGAGTTGTTATTCACAACAGATCACAGGTAGGGGTGCATGGTGAGGGAGAAGGGTTGGGAGAAGGGAAATTTTCAAGGACAACTGTTGAGTTTTATGGTTGAACTCTTCTATCTGTACTGAAATTAAGCCCTTCTCTTTGAACTCCAAAGTTGGAAAAACTCCAGAGTACATTAGCTGAAGTAGTTAGTACAGGATTTTTCATTTGTGTTGTATTTTATAGCCATCAATTTTTGTTTACAGAATCACTGTTATAAAGCTTGTATTGCCCCACTGACATACTGACAATATCTGACATACATATTTATCTCCATCTATCTCTATGTCTGTGTCTCTATCTGCATATATTGTTAGTTATTATTATTACTGACAAGTGTGATGATACGAGGGCCACTTGTATCTAAACAGATGTAGATACAACAATAGACTTTCACACAGTGTGGGCTGAGCCTGCATGCCTGGACAAGGATCTAAGTTACATGCTTATGGTTACAGATAATATCTCTATGTAGTTATCTCAGTCTCTGTCTCTATCTTTGTCTCCATCGCTGCCTTTTTATTTTTCTATTTCCATTTCCATTTCCATCTCAATCTCTGTCTATGGCTATACTTTATATACATACTGTATATAGTACACATACTGTATATAGAGGTTACTACACTCTAAATTTAAACATATATTATATGTAAAACACTGTGCTTAACATTGAATGTATTCTCTATAATGCTTACTCACAAGGCATTCTCCAAATTAATTAATGTCACCAAATTTTTCAAATTCTGTGAGGAATATATACCACTGATAGTACTAAGAGCATAAGCTAATGATATTAGATTCAATGGCTGATAACAGATGCCCTAGAATTTCCATGACTCATAATTCAAAGCATTTTCATTCTTTTCCTATTAGCACATTCCCTCCCAAGAGTTCATTTATTTAGCTAGAGGATGGACTTCTAATACCCAGTTCAGGAGTAAATGCCAGCGACTTTGTCCTTCTCCTCACAGCATCATTTATCAGATTCTCTTCTAGTTTTCTCTTGGCAATTCCAACCAAGAAGGATAACCAAAGTAAAGCCCAAGTCAAAGTCAGCTCGTATGTCAGTAAAGGCAAATGTTTAAGCTGCAGTTGTTCTTCAAAGAATACTCTCAATTGCTACCCTACCTCATGCACAAAAGGAACTTTGTACCAATATTTTTGTTCCTTTACAGGTGCTGCATTGTCGTCATTTGGACCAATGCCAACTCCTTGAAGGAAGGCCTGAAGCCCAAACATCGGCATTTATCCAATTGCTGACAACTCAGCACCTGTAAAAAGCAAAAGAAAACATTGGGGAGCGTAGAGAAGGAGCATATTCCAAGTTCTGCCAATGTACTTGGCATCCCTGGGAGGCCAAGAGCAGCCCTGCTGGGTAACATGAGAACAGTTTAAATCAACATGCATTTTACAGCTCCAAAGACACAATTGAGAACTTGAAACACGTATTTTATTGAGATTGATGACTATCTCTGGGCAGTCTAGGTGCAAAGGCTCTAAAAAAAGAATCCTCTGTGTGGATTATTTACTGCTTGGAGAAATCATTTGATAGGGTTGTTTTTATTTGGAGTTTTTCTCTCCTTGACCACCCTCAGAAGCCCATTTGGGATTTGGCTGCTTAACAATTCTTATTTGATTTCTATCCAGGATCAGTAGGGAGAGAGCCTTCAGTCACGAAACAAGCAGGGGCAGGCTAGGCTAGGATAGAGATCTTTCAGTCACTTCACAGAGGGGTTTAAATGAGTTGCTGGTGATGTTTTTTCCATCTTTGTCAATCCAGAAAAAGTGTAGTTAACAATTCCCTGTGGTGATGAGACTTTCCTCAGTGGTAGGAGTAGAGGTGAAGGAACCCGAGGAGAAAATGTGTAAGAATTCAACTCTAGGGCCTTAAAAGTTCAAGAGAGAGAGAGAGAGAGAGAGGGAGAGAGAGAGAGAGAGAGAGAGAGAGAGAGAGAGAGAGAGAGAGAGAATGAACAAAATGAAAATGATTTAACTGACATTTCACCAGGACACAAGAGTTAGACCACTTTAATTTCTGTTTCTGATCATTGCTCCCAAAATTAAGCATGTAACCCCATCTGATCAGTATGGATCACCACCACTTTTTGAGAGAATTAGGAATTGAAATCCGAGTATTAATAATAGGATTCAATTTTTTATCTTCTGCCTGACTTAATGAAAATAGTTCTGGATCCAGAGTCACAAAGCCCCAGAGTTAAATCCAACCTCAGACAATTACTAGCTGTTTGGCCCTGAACAAATTACTTAAGTTTTCTGAGTGTCAGATTCTTCATCTGTAAAATGATGCTATTATTGCTTACTTTACAGGATTCGTGAGAAGCAAATGAGAAAATGTTAAATAAAGTAATTGTCTTTTAAAAATAATACTATCTAGCATATTAATAAAGTTTAAAGTTTGCAAAAGTCTTTACATTCTATCTCATTTGATCCTCAAAACAGCCTTGTAAAGTAGGTACTCTATATTTATACTGATTTTGCCGAAAAGGAAACTGAGTTTGCAAGAAGTGGAATTTGAACTCAGTTCTTTGTGGGTCCAGTACTCTTTCTGCTGTGACAAATGTAAGCACTTTTAATATTTATTTGTAGTTTGTATGGTCATCTGCTATCTTCTCCTAAGTTGAGATTTGCCATTATTTTATATTCCACTAGAGACTGTTATTTTGTTTTATTTTTGGGGGGGTGGGGGAGGGTTTACAGATTTCATTGCTGGTAAAGGGAGGTTGAGGTGAGGGAACTCCATCTGTTGATGCATATTTGTAATTGCTCTAAAACCTGCAGTTGTAGAGAGCTACCTTGGGGAACTGAGAAGCTAAGTTACAGGTCAGTTTGTGTCAGAGGTGGGGCTTGAATATCCTCTTGCTTCTAAGGCAGCTCTCTAAGACTGGATAACAATTGCCTTTATGTGTTGTCTCCCTTCATTAGAATGTAAGCTCATTGAGGGCAACAACCAGCTTGTTAGATTTTATGTGTTCCTAATCCTCTCGATCTACCCACCTATCATGGATAATATCTAACAAACACAGACACAGACACAGACACAGAGGATTTTTGTTTTGGAACAATGATACATTGGTTTAAGGAACTCTGAATGAATGAGCAGGCTCCCTCTATCAGTGAAGATTAGCTCCTGCTCTGGAACCTCTGGTATTAGGAGTTTCCTGGGTCACCAAACCTTAAATAACTTTCCCAGGGTCATATAGCTAGGATGTTCCAGAGGCAGGGCTTGAACCCAGATCTTCTTCTCTCAAATATAAAATGCAAGTATGTTCATTAATCAACCTGTTAAATGGTTTCCATATAATGAATCTTTTAAAATACACCTTCTATGGAGTGTTTCTATAATTTACAATTTCAGACCACAGTCCCTTTTTCTATCTCTCTTTCCAAAAATAAACAATGTCTACAGTTCACAAGGAGGAATCAAACAACAATATCACTATAGATACTTTCCCACCACAAGCAAGTTATCCCCATGGTAACTTTTAGGGAGGTCACTCACTTCAGCATTGCTCAAATTCACCCAATTTATTTAGGTTATAATATTAAGTTCTTTGAAAAGAAAAACTTTTCCACCTCCAAAACACCAGTCCATTAAAATTTCAATTCTATATTTATACTGTTTTCTTTTTGAAGTGAATACTTTGTAATAAACTCAACAGCAATGACCTTGTTTTCTGTAACATTTTTCCATGCCTAACACATTCGTGTGCTTTCTACATGTTCTTTTCCTTTTTTTATATATAGATTGCTAATCTCTGCTCTTATTAGATTGCTCAGCATTTCTTTTTAGCCTTATTATGCATGTTACAATGCTCAGAGCATGTAATGTTCTTTTCATTAAGGGAAATAAGAGTATTCTAATGTCTGCCTCCTACATTATCTAGTTTATTTAAGAGGTGATCAAATGAAAGTGTCTGGTACTCGGGAAGCAATTTTATTTTCACCTATTAATTACAGTTAATACACAATTTCTCATGTCAAAAGAATCAAAGAACATAGTATTTACTATTACATGGCTCCAGTTTACGTATACGTTACCAGTCCAATAATGGGTGTGAAGTCCCCAGGAAACAATTGAAATACAGGGACTTGGTGTCAGAGATAGTACTAAATTTGGCAAAGCACTTCCTCTCCTGTGAGTTATTTTCAGGTTAGTTTATTATATAACCTGTGCTGCAGAGCGAATTTTCATTTATAAGAGTATGGGGGTGGTCAGTGGGAGGAAGGCAGTTGAAAGTGAAAAAGTTGGCCTGAAAAGATGGATGAGTAACAGAAACAGATAGATTGATATGATAATTTAACTCATCCTGCCTGGACACTACTAAGCCTATCTAAATTGACATACCTTAATATTCATCCTTATGTATTTGTCTCACCAATTATCATTTCTATATGCTCATATTTATTTCATATATTCCCCAAAGCATATGCTATTGGTAATTTGCAGCTTTCCTTCAAGAATTCACAAAATAAGAAAAAGGATTTGAAAGCTTTCGGAGGAGAATCATCCAAAAATCTTGTTGGGAACTGGCCAACATCCAGCATACATGTGGTAGTCTTTTCCATCAAGAGCAGATGTTTTATTTATTGTATATTAATGATTCTAATTCATGAAATTAAGGCTATTGCTGAAGACAAATAAATACATTTCAGCTTTTGGAATCATGAGCAATGCTTTTGAATTATGGTTCTTTTGAAGCCTCTATTGAATTAATCATATTATCAAGTGTTTTTATGCATGAGCATTGTCAACTATAAATCATTTGAACCTTATATTTTCCTATATTCATTTTCAATGTTATGTCTCTTTCAACACATTGAAATTAATTACTCATACCTCCAGAGCAGCAAAAAATTCAAGGGATAAATGTCAAATTGGCAAACAGTATATGGGGTAACTGTAATGAAACATCCAGGTATGTTAAGCTGATCCACAAAATCAAATGTGAAAAAGGACATTATCATGTAATGAATTTTTCATTTGTTATGGAAAAATTAATAATGAAAAAGGTAACAAAAGCTATCCTTGAAACAGAAATAATATTTTTATACTAAAATTATTCCATTGAAGGTTGAAGTAACCTTGGAGATTTTATTTTTCATGTCAGTTGTGAGAGTTTATGGACTTAATTGGACCTTTGAACAGAATATAAGTATTTAATCACCTCTCTGATTTAGAGAAGTAACTTTAAGTTGTCTTAAGAGATGTGTGTGTGTGCGCATGTGTATGTATGTATGTATGGATATATACACATACACACACATAAACACACACACACACACACATAGTGAGCTCTTTGAGAATAGGAATTTTTCCCCCTTGCTTTGTGTTCTCAGTGCTTGGCATAGTGTCTGGCACATAGTAGGCACATAATAAATGCTTTTTGACTTGATTTGGTGATTTCATCAGGTCTCATGGGTTCAATTACAATCACTTTGCAGATAATTTTCAGGTCTATAAATCCATCTATACATAGTTGTTCTCCTAGGCTTCATTCCTGTATCACTAACTGTCTTTTAGATATTTCAAACTGGATGTCCCATTGGTATCTCAAACTCAAAAATGGTATTCATCTTTTGCCTCCAAACCCACCTCCCTTCTGAACTTTCCAGTCACTGTTAGGAGCACGACCATTCCCCCGAGTCACCAACTCCAACATCTTTGGTGTCATCCTCTAATCTTCAGTCTTATT
The DNA here is from genome assembly GCF_900497805.2 of Vombatus ursinus. Taxonomy (NCBI): domain Eukaryota; kingdom Metazoa; phylum Chordata; class Mammalia; order Diprotodontia; family Vombatidae; genus Vombatus; species Vombatus ursinus. The sequence continues at coordinate 1,414,059 of NW_020954592.1, read as the reverse complement.
CACCCTGCACGTCTGATCCTTTTTTCAGATCTTGCCATTTCTGTTTGTAAAACAATATTCATTTTAGCCATATATTTCCACAGCTCTACACTCACACTGTTACCATCCTAGTTCGGGTTCTTATCACTGCTTATCTAGACTATTGCAATAATTTTCTAACTGGTCCCCCTGACTCGTGTCTTTCCTCACATTAGTGCATCCTTTGCTCGGCTCCCAAGGTGATTTTTCTTAAGCTTAGTTCTAACCATTTTACCTTCCTACTCAACAGGTTCCAGTGGCTCTCTATCATCTCCAAGATCAAATACAAACCTCTCTCTATTACCTGTTTCAAGGTTTTTTATAACCTGGCCCTTTCCTACCTTTCCAGTTTTCTTGCGCTTCACTATGCTCAACACACCCTATGACCCAATCCATATGGGTCTACTTGCTATTCCTCAGATATAACCATTCATCTCTCGACTGCATTCCTTCTCAGGGCTGAATTTTCTCCTTTCTCACCTCTGCCTTCTACTTTTCCTAGTTTCTTTTAACAGAGATAAAATATTATTCTCTTCAGAAAATCTTGCCTAGTTCCTTCAGCAGCTAATAACTTCCCCCATCAGATTTCCTTCCAGCTACTTGTATGAACCTAGCTACTTACATGTTATAGCACCTGTTAGAAAGTGAACCCATTATGGGCAGGAATGGTGGTGTTTTTTCTTTCTTTGTATTCAAAGTGTTTGGCACATAGGAAATTATTCATAAATGCTTATTGACTGACTGAATCAACAAAACTAACTTGAGACAGCTGGAGACCAGAAATGGAACCATAATCACTGTTCTGCAGGGCTGATATCAAACACTTAATATAGCATAAGTCATGTGAGAGCCCAAAAGAAAGCTCAAAGTTCTTGTATCACATCAGTGGGGAGCTAAATCAGTTCTCATGCTTTTTGAATAAAAACTGCTGGGTGAACATCTGCCTTGCTTCTTTTCAAGGGGCTGGAGGAAACTCAATGTTTGGACTTGTAGCTTGAGTACTGTTGGGGGTTTAGGATTATTATGTGCTAGGGAATATAAGTGCTATGTGCATAAATGTTACTTGCATAGTCATATGTGCTGGTCTGGGCATGGGTTTGGAGGTGTAAAGTAAAGGATTATTTATGAAGTACTCACTCTTCTGGTCTCCCCCTTTGAAATAGAAGTGTTTCTGGCCAGGACCATCAGCATTGTTTCCCTTCCACAGGAAGGAATCCCTTAGTCACCACCCTTATTTCCACCCTTGTAGAGAGCTTTTTCTGCACATGCATTGGGAGAGGGAGTGGTGGAAGAGAGGATTGAGTGAAGCCCTGTGTTTCCAACTGTCCAACCTTGTCACAGGTAGCAAAAATGACAATGACTCATTTTTAGCTTAAGGCAAAGAAAGGGGAAAAAACCCTGGATTTAGTTTAATTCTGCTTTTTAGAAAGTTTACACAAAATCAGTAACCCAAAATTGTAAGATTTTCTCTTTCATTTTTTTTTTACTGAAAGCTCCCATTTAGGATAAAACCCTAGTGTTTTAGGCAGAGGGTTGAGATTTCTGTCTTACTTTTTGTACACCAATAACTATACTATTTTTTTCCCTTTCAATTCTTGTCTTCACAATTAAAAATAATCCCAAAGCATTAAGATCAATCTTATTTTTATCTAGTTAAAGCCAGTTTCAGCACTAATTAAGACAAAAGGGATAAACATAACATTAAAGAACAAAAAACTTTGGAATATGAACTCATTCTCTCAGAGGAAGAGAGAAAAAGGAGAGGGGAAAGGAGAATATCATCATTTCTGTCGCAGTAGAATCAAGCACCACAGTCTATTGTCCTAGACATAGTTGGTATCCTAATGGCTTAAACTTTTGATTGTCATGGCAAAATAAGCCAGTCTCTTCCATCTCATCAGTAACATGAAAGTAAAACTCCCTGACTCAAAGTCTTGAGGCTATTGCTCAGGTCAAAGTCCTGGTGTTGAGTCCTGGTGTTGAGTCTCACTCTGAGTTCAAGCTGAACTTGAATTGGGAACCTATTCAGCTCCTATTGAAAGTTCTGAACAACCTGCCAACCATATTCCCAGCTCAATATCATTCTCTAGAGTCATGGTGTTCATTCTTATCACTGTGATCCCAGACTGACTTCAATTTTTATCATGCATTTCTCTCCGTCTTTGAAGTAGTCAGGTTATACTTCTTTTAGTCGTTACTAACAGAATATCAGAATTATTGATGTTCAGAATTGGGAGGGACTTCAGTGGCTATTTAGTTCTATCTATACCTAAAAATGTATCCTCACTACAAAACAACCAACATATGCTGGTCACCCAGCCTTTTCTTGAGGATCGCCAGTGGGAACCAGCTGTTTCCTAAGGCACCTAATTCCAATTTGTTTCAAGCCTAAATTTGCCTGTTTGCAACTTTCACTTATTGCTTCTAGGTCTGTTCTCTGCAGCCACAGAACAGTCTCTTTCCTACATAACAGTCTTTCTTTCTTCAAGTTATCATGTTTTCCATGAGTCTTTTCAAGCCAAAACATTATTTAATGTTTCAACCAATCCTTATTTGGGATGAGCCTAAAGACTTTCACCATATTGATAATCTTCCTGTATAAATTGTTTGAAGGCGAGGACTATGTTTCATCTGCCTTTTTTAATCTCCCATAATACCTAGCACAATCCATCTCCCAAGTCTGCACATTTTCCCTGGCAATCCATAACATCTAGATTTTCCTCCTTATCTTCACCTGTCTTCACTAGGCTTCCTTGGGTTGTTTCAGGTCTCAACTAAAATCTCACCATCTCTGAGAAGCCTCTTGTAATTGTCTAATCCTAATGCATTCCCTCTGAGATGATCTATTTATCACACATTCATATATATACACACACACACATACATTCACACATTATATATATATATGTATTTGTTTACATACATGTGTGCATATATATACACATAAGCCTATATACATATATAAATGCACTTATATGTGCAGTTTGTACAGACATTTTTTGCATATTGTCTCTCCTATTAAATTGTGAGGTCTTTGAAGTAGGAACTTTTACTAGATTGTAAACTTACTTGAAGGCAGACACTGAGTCTCTCTTTTTTTAATTTCCTTGAGTGCCTAGCACACCCCAACTCTGGCTAATCTCCATGCCTGGAATCTGTTTCCTTCTTGTCTCCATCTTTTGGGTTTCCTGGCTTCTTTCAAGTCTCAAATAAAAACTCACCTCTGTAAAAAGCCTTTCCCAGTTCCCCTAAAGCCTTCCCTTTGAGATTAACTATAATTTGTCATATGTATGTGTATAGAATGTACACAAATATAGCAACGTGCATATATACACATATGCTCATACATAGAAACTATAGCTGTACATGTATACACAAAACTACATACATGTACACATATATTATTCCATGTATGTATGTGTAGTTTGTACAGAGATTTTCACATATCTCCCCTATTACATATTTTTTTGATCCATTGTATTGTGAACTCTTTTGGGATAGGAACTTTTTATCTTTGTCTTTGTACCCTCAGTGGCAGAAATAATGCTTAACACCTAATATATACTTAATATACTGTTGAATTAAATTCAGTGACACACATACATTTTATATGTGTATGTAACATCAATTAATTCTAAAAACCATCTAAAAACCAAATGTGCATGTGTGTGCACGTGTTTATCTGTCTGTCTATCTGTCTACATGAATCAGCAGCATTTTCCATATTCAGTGAGAGATTCTTTTAGAACTTTCTTGATGGAATCTGTCTCATCTCAATCTAAGGCAATTACTTGCTTTGCTACCACTAGGAATTGCAGGTTCTATGTAATAAAACATAAAAATTCATTAATGCCAAAGCGTTATATTATAAGACATCCTCAGATTTTGGAGCAATCTGACACAAGACTATGTCTGATGTCAAACCAAACTGACTGGTATCAGTGAAGCATTCTTAGACTCTAAGAGCATGTCTGCTGTGAAGTTGGTGGAGTTGCTTTCTCAGATAGCAATATGAAAGATTAATTTATAAAACAAACATTCCCTGTCATATCTTCTGTGTGTGAAGTTTAAATATAAACTAGATGTGCAGTCCATTTTAAAAAAGGAATATTTCAGGCATTGTGTATATTTGTATATAGAGATCGGTTTTTGAAATTATTTAAGATGTCCATTACTTCCACCAAAACAATTTTCTGTGATTTTATGTGACCAGGTCAACCCCTCCCCCTACCTCACATATGTCCAAATTTTATTTTCCTGAATATCTTTAGGATATTTTTACAATATCTTTATAATACTTTTTAAAATTTTTATAGTAATTTCACACCTTTCTTTTTTTACAATATTTTCATATGGAATTAGGAAAAAAGAAGAACTTTAGGGATGGATTAAGATGTGTCATTTTTAGGATCTATGAATTGTCACTAATAAAAATTGGGGATCTTACAAGTATTCTCTGAAACCTGTCAGGAAAAAAAATCAGATTTGGTCTCTGGAGTCCATTATGAACTCTATTGCCTCAGAGAATCTTGAAATAAATCAATAAAATGTAATATCAGCATATATGCTCATATATATCTATGTATATATGCATACATATATAGTCTTAATTAATTTAATAATAAATTTAAACAATGCATTTGATAGATAACCATATTAACAATGATTCCATCTCCCATTATTAGTCTAAACCCTGTCACATGGAAAATGAAGCCCTTAGTGATGTTGATCAGAAGAATACTTTTATATGAAGCTCATTAATTTTAAGGCATGGTGAAGAGGAACCCCTTTACATGAATTACATTATTTATGGAACACTGAAGAACTTGGAAAATCTACAATGGTAAAACCATTATTTCCATCCATAAATATGTAATCACATTTTATGGATTTAAAAATTCTAATCATCCAAATCATTTATCATAATTTGGGCTTTGGCTTTTGCCTCTGTTTTTATATACTTGTTGTGATGCTTGACAAACATTTGACCTCAGTGGTGTTTTACAGAACTGTAAAAAAATACTCAGAACACTTTCTGCCCCACTCCTCCCCATGTAATAAGATGTGGAAAAAAGCATAAAATGAATGGTATAGATCGGTACACAATTATACTCATCAAGGGTAGCTTGGTGCTCTCTTACTGGCCTACAGCTTATCTTTGATAACTACTCCCAATCATTATTTTTGTTTTGTCCTTCCAGGTCCAAAGATGATTGTGAGTGACAGAAAAAAATAACATAAGAAGAATACTTTACCTAATGCTAAAATTTCACAAATTCCCTTGACCTACCAGTTTAGTAAGTATCAAGAAAAGAAATAAGTTTTGTCTGATAGATCTATTCTTAGTGAAGCTATGTCCATTGCTTCATTAGACAGCAAAAGAATTATCAAAAAAATTTGTCTAGATTTTTTTTCTAGTAATATTGGCAGTTCTTTGCAATAAGGGAAGTCTTTCTTAAGTCCTTTGAGATTTCTTTTAAGGACAAAAGTCCTGATGTACCTTGTTGCATTTAAGAGAATGGGACTTGGTATACAATTCCAGAGAGTAAGATTTATCATTTAGCTTTCCTGAGACTCACCATTTTGTGTGCAAAGAATGACTAGCAGATGCAGCATATCATTCCTTTAGGAGAAAAAAAAAACACACAAAAACTTCAAACCAAACACATCAAATTGACAAAAATAATGAGTTTAAATATGATAATATTCTGCACTTCTTCATATGTACTAAGTTTAAAACCCCTTGCAAAATTATAGCAAGATTAAGGAAAGACAGTGGGAAATAATTGCTGTCTACTAACCTGAGAATAATCCCAAGAATGAGTGTCTCATGAATTCCATGTCCATTTTCCAGTCACAGTGAGTTTTCACCTCATTCTCTCTATTAGAAAAAAAATAAGAAATGTAAAACATATTTACTAATCCAACCATGTTTACTGAAGCACAAAGTTAAGTGACAAAAAAATTCTATTTCTATAACACATCGAGGTTTATAAAACACTTTCCCCATAATTATGTGAGTTACATTATTCACATTTTAAAGAAGATGAAACAGAATTACAGAGAGCAAGAGATTTGTTCATGATCACATGACTTATAAGTGGTGAAGGTAGGATTTGATTTCAGGTGCTTCTATAGAAAATCCTGTGACCTTCAAATTGTACCATGCTGTGTACTTAAGTAGAGAACTTAGGCAATTATCTGCATAATTCAGAAAAAATATATTGTCTTTGCCCTTGTGTACACACATATGTATATAAGTGTAAATGTAAAATGAAAGGACATTAGATTATATTTTGCCACACAGAAAAGGGAGCAGAGGCAACAGTGACATGAGGGGTTTCTACATTGGTAGGTGGGCACTAACAGTTTCTTCTCAGAAGAGGAAAGAAGAACTGTTCTCCTTGCCTCTAATATTTCCATCTGAACAATTTTTGGCTTATGTGAAAGGGTCCTTGTTTTACTCCTGTTGCCCACTAGGCATTTTTCTTTCCTTATTCTGAATGGATGCAAAAAGTTGATATTGGGCATCCAAATGACCTATAGTATGACCAGGGCAAGTGTCAAAAGCTCATTCTGACTACCTTGTCTCTCTTACCTCCATTTTAGAAGCTTCAACCTGGAAAGACTTGAGCAGATTAGCTTTGCCTTTTTATATCAGTGTGTCTAGGGAGAGGGTGAAGGGAGGAGGTGTGTAAATATTCAATGCCTTCAAATCATTAAGATTACTCTGTGGGTTAAGCCTTTTAATTAGTTTTGAATCCATTTCATTTAGGTTATATCTGTCCATCTTTCCCCTCAAGAATAGCATGAAATACTTTATCTAATGCTAAAGTCTAACAGATCCTTTTGACCTACCAGTTTAATAAGTATCATAAAAAGAAATAAGGTTTGCCTGGTAGATCTATTCTTAGTGAAACTATGCTGGTTTTTTTCTAGAGGGCCATTAACCAGCTCTTAAAAACGTAGATTTTAAAATTTTCTTAGTAATTGAAGTCAAGTTCACTGACTTTTAGTTTGTTGACCTTTTAGGTTGCAGTCTCTTCTACCTCTCAAGTTAATATTTGTCCTTCTCTAATCTTCTACCATTTCTTATGCTCCCCATGAACTTTCAGATTTCAGTGACAGTGACTCAGCAATCACATCTTTCACACATTTTAGTACCCAAGGGTGAGTTCAGCAGCATAAAATGAATGGTATATAATGGACAATAAAACTCATCAAGGGAACCTTGGTGCTCTCTTACTGGCCTACAGCTTATCTTTAGTAACTGCTCCCAATTCACTGTTTTTCTTTTGCCCTGGCCTATAGCTTATCTTTGATAACTGCTCCCAATCATTATTCTTGTTGTGCCCTTCCAAGGCCAAAGATGATTGTGAATGACAGAAAAAAACATAAGAAGAATATTTTACCTAATGTATAGTTTCACAAATTCCCTTGACCTACCAGTTTAATAAGTATCAAGAAAATAAATAAGGTTTGTCTGATCTATTCTTGGTGAAGCTATGTCCCATTGCTTCATTAGACAGGCATTAAGTGTTGCATAAGAAAAAAAATGCTGAATTTGGAGTCAGAGGGCTTTGGTTCAGGTATTGGTTTTGCTACTCCTTAGGGAAGTCACCGTACTTCTCTGGACTTCAATTTCTTATCCATAAAAATTAGGGTTTTAGATTAGATGATCTCTAATGTTCCCTTTTAGTCCCCAATCTATCATCCTTTGATAATGGTATAGAGGTAACCCTGAGTTCATAAGTCCATATGAACACTGCACAACTTTGGACAGAACAAATTGGAAAGTCTTTGAATATGGCAATGGGGACAGATTGTCCACTGTCCGAGAAACAAGCTAACTAAATGTGAAAGGATTTATCACAAGAAATTTGGACATCAGATGGTGAATCTTTTATCCGAAATGAATCATAGATGTAGATAAAAATAGAATTCTGTGGCTCTTCATTCCTTCATGGAAACACTGGTTAAGTAGTGAAAAGGAGGACAGATGGTTTTTAAAAATCAGTTCTTTGACCAACTACAACCTAATTATTGGTCTTCTTAATATTTGTCTAATGGATCAATGAATTGACACATTATTAGAAGAAATGAATTATACTAACTTAATAAGGTCAGTATATAAAGTAAGTCAGAAGACATAAAAAACATAGTTCTGGAAGAATGGTTCATGAACTCTGTTGCAAGCATAAGTCTAGAGCCAGCACCCTCTTAGTTCAAGATCAATGTTGGTGCAACATGAGGCCCTCACAAGTCACTCAACATTTAACAAAGAAGTTTGCTTTGCTCTAACACAGCAAGGTTATACAACAAAGATACAGTAGCATTTAGCTTCTCCAGACACTGCTCCCCTCTTCTGTATCTAGAAATACATCTCAGTCAGTCATTAGGGTAGAATCATTCACATGGTGTGGGGAACACCCAAAGCCTGAAAGGATCATCTGATTCATTGCTGGGACCTTTTATGCTCCCAGATCAGGAAGTGAATCTGGGAAGCCAGGACCAATGATATTGAATCATAAGGATGGATAAAGTTATATCAGGTTTAGGGAAAGAACATCAGGAAACTACTGGTTCTATCTCAAGTTCTCTTCAGAAAGACAAAAACCAAACAAAAATAAAATGATTGGGCTAATTTGTATTCATCAGCAGATCTGGATTTATCAGAAGACAGGAAGAATCAACAATTCATAGGTGAACATGTATAAGAAGAATGGAAGAGTAGGAGGGGACTAGGTTATGAAGGGCTTTGTATTATGAATAAAGGATTTTGTATTCCATCCTGGAGGTGATAGGGTGATAGGGAGCCACTGAAGATTATTGAGTTGTGGGGGCATGGGGAAGCACTGACATGGTTTAAGCTGCACTTTAGGAAAATCTTTTTAGTGGCTAAACAGAGAATAGATTGGAGTAGGGAAAAACTTGAGGTAAGTAGACCCACAAGCAGGTTATTGCAATAATCTAGGTGTGAGATGATAAAAGCCTGCTCTAGAATGGTAGTACTATCAGAAAAAGAGAAAGGGGCATATTTAAGAGATATTGCATAAGTGAAATCAGTAGGTACTAACATTTATTGCAGATAAAGAAGCTGAGAAGATTTATGAAAACTCTAAAATTCTTTGTAGGAGAGAAATGCTGATTTACTGATGTAGGAGATTACCTTGTTTATTTCCTTTTATGTGTTATAGTTAAGGATTCTGGAATGAACAAAATATAAGAAGTCAAACCACTGTGGGATATTATCATTAATATAAAAAATAGGATGCCTTTTTAATTTCCCCATTGTTAGACATTTTTCCATAAAAGTATTATTTTCAGAATTGTCTGTCTACAGCTCAATCACTGATTGGTTAGAGACAAGTAAATGCTAAATTAGGAGAAAAGATAGCTATGAGAAAACACTATATTCAATTATATTTTCCACCTGACTTTTTTGAGGTGATTTTTCAAAAACACTTGTCTGATGTCATAGACCTATATGCATATGTGTGTGTGTGTGTGGACACACACACACATTTATGTGTATGTATATACACACACAGAAGAAATTACATAAGCATGAGCAGATCTGGGCTTACTGAAAATCACTTTAGCTTTACTATTTTGGAAGATGGATTGGAGGGGGAAATATTCACACATGTATATATACACAGAATATGCATGTATATTTATATACACACTATATGTATATACAATATATGTGTATATTTATACACACATATACATATGTGCATATAAATATAGATATATCAATATATCTATATATACTATTCATATAGCTAAGTAGATCTAAGCATAAATAAAGATATAAATAAATATAAATTATATATATATACATATATATATTTCCATAGAAAGGCCTGGTGTGTGGTCTTGATCTACTCTTATGACGTTTATTTCAAGATTACCAGAAGTCATTAGAATTAGAGTATACAATGACCAGAATAATGTTTCTCAAATTCTTATGTTGGCTTACCTCTTTCTAGATTCCATGTAGATTTTCATTCTTTTGTCATGACTTTGTCTCTGAATACTATATCACAGCTTATTTTATATTTTGCAAGTTTTATACTCCTTAACGAGTTGTGGGAGACTCTTTTTTCTCCCTCTCTAAGTATGAGAGGTGCTTTATTCCTTAATTATTTTTGGCTAGCACCACTATTCTCACCATTTATAAAATTTGAGAAGCCCTATCTTTTCACTGGCAAAAATATTTAATCATCTCCTGTGCTAATTCTATAATTGATGATCATTCATTGAAGAAGAAATCACTAAGTTCTTTGTATGTGCCTTTAAACCACTGTATCAGATATTGGAAATACAAAAATAAAATGTTACCTTCTCTGAAGCAGCCTAAATTGAGTGAAAGTACATGGATCAGAGTACTTAGAGGAAGGTAATGAAAAATAAACCTGAAAAAGGTAAGCTTATTTTGAGTGGCTTTTTAATGTCAAAAAGAAGAGTTTGTATTTTGTTCCAGAATTAATAAGAAGCCACTGGAACTTTATGATCAAGGCAATAGCCTGATCAAAATTATGCTTTAAGAATCTCAGTTTGTAGATGATGTATTGGAGAGGACAGAAGCTGGGGCTCAGGTAGGAGGCTATTAAAATTGTCCATTTTATATTGAATTGCTAGTTCCAATTTTAGAGAAAGACATTTTCTTAGCTAATCTCCAAGTTCTGAGTTAGCGTCTAATTTTAGTTCCTAGAGCATTCCTCCCCCTAACATCAAAAACCAATAGTCATAGCCTAAACACAAATTTTCTAATACCATGTTGCCATTTTGTACACTTCAATAGAGAGAAAATAGGGAGCTAATGGAATTGACTGAGCCAGAAAATGATATAAGCATGGGCTTATAGACCTGTGCTTACAGAAAATCTCTTTCATTTATGACTGCGGAAGATGGATTGGAGTGAGAAAAGGTGAGGCAAAGAGAAAAATTTGAAAGCTGTTGCAGTAGTCCAGGTGAGAGGTAAAGAGGGTCTGGAATAAGTAGAGACTACATGAGTAGAGAAAATGGTCATATGTAATAGTTGTTGTAGAGTCAGAAATGGTGAAGATTTGGAAGTTGATTATGAGAAACGGTGTGAAGGAAAGTGATCTAGATCTGATTAAGCATAATACAGAATTTGTTAATCTGAGAAACTGGAAACATGATATGATCTCGACAAAAAGAGGGTAAAGTCTGTTCTGGTCATTGTGCATATAGTTTACCTGTTTTTGTTTACTTCATTTAGCATTATTCCATATGCCTTTTTATGCTTGTCTGTATTCATCACATTGCTCATTTTTGTTTAGTCATTTCTTAATTAGTGTACATCTACTTTGTGTCTAATTCTTTGCTACTGCAAGAAGTGTTCCTATAAATGTTTTACTGTGTATTGAATTATTCTTTTTGTTGCTGTTATTAATCTCCTTGGTAGCATATGCCTACAAGTGATATTTCTGTCAAAGGGTATGGACATTTTGGTCACTTTCTTAGCATAATTCTAATTTTTTTTTCCCAACTCATCTAACAGAGCATCACAGTTGCTTTAAAAAAACCCAATTGGATTGTGTGTGTGAAGATAGAGCTTAAGTGAAAATATCAGCAAGTGGTTCATTTCATGTAAATAAATACAAATTAGAATATTTCTAGAATTTAATTATATCAGAAATCTCTAAATGTTTAAAATTCCTGATGCAGTCTGTTTGCCATCATCTCTTCAGTTATGGTCATGATAAAACAAAAATCTTTTCAACCCATTTACTTAATCAGATTATACTAAATCCTACAATGGAGGAATTGGTTTCAGAGATTAAGAGCTTAAAGAGGAAACAGACACAACTTTAGATGGAAAGGAATACAGAGGCTGACCTTCGAATGGTATTTAAAAGAGTAAGAACATTTGTAATTTAAATCCACTGAGACTACCATAGGATTTTCTAATGATTCAACATATTAGAGGTGATTGAAGACCCCCTTAATCATAGGTGAATTTAGAATTTATGGACTCATTGTACCTTGCCAATAAAGTATCTATATTTTAAGTCAACTAAATTAATTCAGCCTAGTCAGTTTTTGACATCTTTTGTTTTTGTCATTTTGATAAGCTTCTCCTCTTCCCCACTTAATGAATCTTCCATAGTAACAAAGAAGAAAAAAAAAGCAGATAAATAAAATCAACTGAAATATTGGCAGCATCTGACAATATAGGTAACATTTCATATCTCTTCTACCCCACTTCTCCAATGAAATGAAGGTGCTTCCCCCACCTCATCTCTTCTCTGGTTATTATTAGTCATTGTAACTATTTAGTGTTTGATTTAATATTGGTGTTCTTTTCCTTTACATTGTTATATTGATCATACATATTTTTTCAGTTCTACTGGTTAAACTATATCCATTTCATAGGAATGTAACCCCAGTCCCAAAGTCCATTTTTACAGGATTCTGTCCTTATTGGTGGAGATCAATACCCCAGACACATCTAAGGGAAAAGGTGGAATTTTGTGGGAATGGGAGACAGAACTTTTAAGTCTTCAGGTCTGTTTCAAGTCCTTTCAGGTCTACTAAGTTTCATCAGATTCTACAGTTGTTTCAGGTACTTCTGGCTTCCAGATTCAAGAGAGAAGATGGAAGATACCATCCCAACTTCAGTTTGCTAAAGGAGAAGTCTCTGGAAAGCAGCTAATATAAGAAGAGCTAGTTGTTTCTATCATGTCCCTGTCCCCAGCTTGCTATATTAGAGACTTTAGGGATCTTCTTCAGTAAGATCTAGGACTCTTTCTGTCTCTCTCTGCTTCTCTGTCTCTGTCTCTCTGTTTCTCTGTCTCTCTTTCTGAGTTTCCTTGTTCCCAATAGGAGAGTGCTTTCACTTTGTATTGTGTAGTACATATTCTCCTATGCATACTTTCTCTGATTTCTGTTTTGTTACTAAAATTTGGATAAATGGGTTTCTTTGATAATTGCTATGTGTTTTCATTGTGGAATGGTATTTGATAGGAAAAGACTCCAGCCTTGGTTATAAAACTTGGAGCCCTCCTTCCCTTATTAATAAAATAGTAATCAAAAGTTAACTTGAACCTAAAAATCACAACCCTTGTACTAACAATATTTAAGGGAGCAGATAGATATACTTCTAGCCCAGAACTTCCATTCTCTGAGAAGAGCAGAGTTCCCAAGTCTCCTGGCTCCAACTTCTGGCAACCCCTCTTGGTGTAGCAAGCTAGGGATAGAGACATGATGGATGCTGTCAGCTCTTCTCATGTTGTTTTCTTCTCAGTCTTTTCCTTCAGAAAGCTGAAAAGGAGTTAGCCTTGTCCATTTTCTCTCTTAAAGCTGGAAACCAGAAGTGCCCAAAGAGATAGCAGAACCTGAAAACATTGAAGAGATTCAAAGTGACTCAAGAGCTTGAAGAGAACCGAAGAAACTCTCTTCTCTCACTAACTCTGCCCTTCCCTGGAGTTGGGGGAGCAGGATATTGATCTCCCTCAGTAAGGAAAGAGTCAAATATAAATGGATTTTGGAACTAAAATTACATAAATCTTCCCATGCTCTTCAGAATTCCTCAAAACTTATTGCATAGTACTTCATTACACTCAAGTATTATGATTTGCATAGATATTCCCCAATTGCTAAGGGACATTTAAAAAAATAGTTCTTCACTATCACAAAAGTGCTGCTATAAATAATTTGGTGTCCTAAGGCTTATCAATGAGATCTCTCCATTAGAGTATGAGTATATTAGTCACTTTCCCCCTCAGTAACATTTTTTTTTTCTGGAATGTTGGGATCTATCTATTCCCATCAACACCAACCATATATTAGTGTGACTATCTTCTACTACCTCCTTTAACATGGATATTTCAATCTTTTCTCTTCTTTGTCCATTTGCTATATATGAGGTGGAACCTGAAAGTAATTTTCATTTCTCTATTATTATTAATTTGGAGCAACATTTCAAATTGTTGTTAATACCTGGAAATTCTAATGAATTTTCTTAACTCCCTACATCACTTATTAATTGAGAAATGGTTCTTGTTCTTTTATCTTTGTGATAGTTCTCTTTACATCTTCAATACCAGAATCTTCCATTGTACCCAATGGAATCCCCTTTCTATACTTAGTGATTTGCCCTGCAAATTAGACTTGTCCTTCACCCATTTATTTTGTATTTAATTATCTATGTACAAGTAGTTTCCCTCCCATTGAATATAAACCATTTGAGGACAGAGACTTTTCTTTTTATCTTTCAATATCATAGGTTTAATTATTATCTCCATGCAGATGATTTCCAGATCTTTATATCTAGCCCTAATCATTCTCTTGAGCTCCAGGCCATATCATCAACTGCCTTTTTGATTTAAAAAAAATTTTTTTTCTTTTCAACATTTACTTCCACAAGATTTTGAGTTTCTAATTTTCACCCCATCTCGCCCCTCCCTCCACCCCAAGATGGCACACATTCTGAATACCCCTTCCTCTAGTCAGCCTTCCCTTCTATCTCTCCCCCCCTTCTTTTATCCCCTTCCCCTTCAATTTTCCTTTAAGGCAGGGTGGATTTCTGTACCCCATTTCCTGTATTTCTTATTTCCCAGTTGCATGTGAATACATTTTTTTTAAACATGTGTTTTTAAAACTTTGGGTTCCAAATTTTCTCCCTTCCTCCCTCCGCACCCACCCTCATTGATAAGGCAAGCAATTAAATGTAGGTTATATATGTGCAGTTATGCAAAACACTTCCATAGGAGACAGGCTGTGAGAAACTCACTCTATTTCCCTTAATCCTGTCCCACCCCCCCACATTTATTCTATTCTTTCTTTTGACCCTGTCCCTCCTCAGAAGTATTTGCTATTGATTACCCCCTTTCAAAATCTGCCCTCTTCTCTATCATCCTCCTACCCGCTTATCCCCTTCCCCCCTATTTTCCTGTAGGGTAAGACAGATTTCCATACCCAATTGAGTGTGTATGTTTTCCCTCCTTAAATGAAATCCTATGAGAATAAGATTTACTCATTCCCTCTCACCTTCCCCTGTTTCCCTCCACTGTAAGAGCCTTTACTTTTCTGGGTTTTTTTTTTGTGAGATAATTTACCCCGTTCTACCTCTCCCTTTCTCCTTCTCCTAGTATAATCCTTTCTCACCCCTTAATATTATTCTCCAGATATGATCCTTTCATCTTCAACTCACCCTGTGCCCTTTATCTATCTATCTATCTATCTATCTATCTATCTATCTATCTATCTATCTATCTATCTATCTATCTATCTATCTATCTGTCTGTCTGTCTGTCTATCTATCTATATTTATCTATATAAACATACATACAATTTTTTCCCTCCAACTACCCTAATACTGACAAAGGTCTCATGACTTACAAATATCATCTTTCTATGCATGAATGTAAACAGTTCAACCTTAATAAGTCTGTTATGATTTTCTCTTTCCTGTTTATCTCTTCATGTTCCACTTGAGTCTTGTATTTGAAAACCAAATTTTCTATTCAACTCTGGTCTTTTCATCAAGAATGCTTGAAAGTCCTCTATTTCACTGAATGATCATTTTTACTCCTGAAGGACTATACTCAGTTTTGCTGGGTAGGTGATTCTTGGTTGTAATCCTATCTTTTTTGCCCTCCAGAATATTATATTCCATGCCCTGCTGTCCCTTAACGCAGAAGCAGCTAAATCTTGTGTTATCCTGATTGTGTTTCCACAATACTTGAATTATTCTTTCTGGCTGCTTGTAATATTTTCTCCTTGACCTGGGAACTCTGGGATTTGGCTACAATATTCCTAGGAGTTTTCCTTCGGGAATCTCTTTCAGGAGGAGATCAGTGGAATCTTTCAATTTCTATTTTGCCCTCTGGTTCTAAAATATCAGGGCAGTTTTCCTAGACAATCTCTTGAAAGATGATGACTAGGCTCTTTTTTTGATCATGGCTTTCAGATAGTCCAATAATTTTTAAATTCTCTCTCCTGGATCTATTTTCCAGGTCAGTTGTTTTTCCAATGAGATGTTTCACATTGTTTTCTAATTTTTCATTCTTTTGGATTGTTTTACAGTGTCTTGATTTCTCATAAAGTCACTAGCTTCCAATTGCTCTATTCTAATTTTTAAGGAAGTATTTTCTTCGGTAATTTTTTGGACTTCCTTTTCCATTTGTCCAATTTTACTTTTTAGGACATTCTTCTCCTCATTGGCTTTTTGGACTTCTTCTGTCATTTGGGTTAGGCTATTTTTTAAGGTGTTATTTTCTTCAGTACTTTTTTGGGCCTCCTTTAGTAAGCTGTTGACTTGTTTTTCATGATTTTCTTGCATCACTTTTAGTTTTTCCTCTACTTCTCTTACTTGCTTCTCAAAATCCCTTTAGAGCTCTTCCAAGGCCTGGGACTGATTCATATTTTTCTTGGAGGCTTTGGATGTAGGAGCTTTGACTTTGTTGTCTTCTTCTGGTTGTATGTTTTGATCTTCTTTGTCACCAAAGTAAGATAATATAGTCTGACCCTTTTTGCACTGCTTGCTCATGATCCCAGCCAATTACTTGAGTTTTAAAGTCTTTGTTAAGGTAAGAGTCTGCTTCCAATATGAAGAATGTACTGTCCCAAGCTTCAGGGGTTTGTACAGCTGTTTTGAGAGATACTTCTAGGGACCTGAAAATTTTCACTTCTTCCAAGGTGGTATGATAAGAGGCGAGGTGTTTCCTCTCCACCACAATAACAAGCTCTACCACACCAGCATTCCTCCTCACCCCAGGACCACCCCTCAGAACTGTGACCCAGATCCATGCACAGGTAAAGCAAGAGATTCCTGCAATCCCCCTCTGATCAGCCACTTGATTCCACCTCAGTCTGTGGGCCAGAAGTTCAGGAAATAGCTGCGGCCCTGGGCTGTACTCGAGACTTGTGGCTGAGACCCAGCTCCTTTCTCACCGCTGTCACAGACTTTTCCCACTGACCTTCCAAGTTGTCTTTGGTGTTCATGGGATGAGAAGTCTGGAAACTGCCACAGCTGCCTGAGATTCAGTCCTCTGAGGCCTGCTCCAGGGTCGCTGCAGCCTGCGTGCCCACACAGAACTGTGCTCCTCTCTCCGCCTGTTGCGAGATACCTTTCTGATCAAACATCCAGGTTGTCTTGGGCTGGGAATTTGTTTCACTCTGTCTTTTTGTGGGTTCTGCTTCTTTAGAATGTGTTTAGAGCCATTTTATAGGTATTTGGAGGAGTTTGGGGAGACAGCTCAAGCAAGTCACTGCTTTCCCTCTGCCATCTCCCCAACTGCCTTTTGGATATAGTGAACTGGATGTCCTTTAAACATCTAAAGATCCACATGTCCAGAATGGAAATTACCATTTCCTTTAAGCCAGAGGTTCTGAGATTTTTATGTGTGTTATGGACCCCATTTGGCAAAAGGCTATGGATCCCTTCATAGAATAATGGTTGTAAATGCATGAAGCCAAGTACTTAGAAAAACAATAAAAGAAAACAATTACATTGAAATTTAATAATAAAATTTTAATTTTTCTCATGCAAGTTCACACACTTTGGGTCTATAAATAATGAGTTAAGAACCACTGCCTTAAACCTACTCCTCTTTTGAAATTCTCTTTCATTGTCAATAGCCTTATCATCTTTCTAGTTACTTAGCTTCTCATCTTCAGAATCATTCTCCACTCTTCACTTTTCATTCATCTCATATATCCATCAGTTATCAAATTTTGTAATTTCTTTGACCATAAAATCCATTATTTTCATGTACACAGACCTCCCTCATTCAGTTTCTCATCATTTCTTGCTTTGAGTATTGCTTTAGATTTCTAATTATACCTAATCTTTCTCTCTCTACTGCCATAGTGGATAGAGAACTAGAATTGGAATCAGCAAGGACTGAGTTCAAATACTACTCTAGATACTTATTAGTTGTGTGACCCTAAGTAAGTTACTTAACTTCTTTTAGCCTCACTTTCCTTATCTATAAAATGGAGCTAATCATAGCATCTACCATGTTGAAAGGATCGAATTGGATAAAATATGTAAAACACTTTTTAAACCTTAAAGCTCTAAATAAATGATTTATTTATGATTTACCTCCTTTTCTTTCTTTCTCTCTTTCTCCTCCTCTTCTTCATTTTTATCAGTGTGGACGAAACTAACAAAGTGATTTTCCTAAAGTGAAGTTCTGACCATGGTTCATGTGCTATGAGAATTGATGAACAGGATGCTTTCAGGAAAATGTGGAAGGACTTACATGAACTGATGCAAAGTGAAGTGAAGTGAACCAGGAGAACATTGCACACAGTGACAGCAGTATTGTATGATGATCAATGGTGAATAATTTAGCTGTTCTAAACAATACAAAGATTCAAGACAATTCCAAAGTACTTATGATAAAAAACACTATCCACCTCCTGAGAAAGAATTGATGGAGTTTAAATTCAGACTGAAGCATATTTTTTTTAAACTTTCTTTTCTTCTTTTCTTTTTTGCTCTGTTTTTTCTTTCACAATATGATTAATATGGAAATTATGGAAGGGGATTAAGAGAGGAAGATAATTTGGAACTCAAAATTAAAAAAAACAAATGTTAACAGTTGTTTTACATATAATTAGAAAATATAATATTTAAAAAGGAATTAATTGTCATAATAGGAATAGAGACAAGAGAAAGAAAGAAGAAAATCCCAACAGGGAAAAAAATCAGAATTTTGCAACTGAGTGGATATACAGAATGAATGAGAGGGAGTAAAAAAATGACAGAAGGCTAAAACTTCATTCCCAAGGGCTAACCTTTGGAGTTTATTCATAAACCCTCTTATTCTTTGTTTTTTTTTCTTTATCTTGTAGCTAGTAATAATAGTAATAATGGCAAGTGTTTATATAGTACTTTAAGGCTTGCAAAGTGCTTAACACATATCAACTTAATTGATCTTCACATGACTGTACATTTATAACCCTATATCAAATTGCTTTCTGTGTTAGGGAGGGGTCAGAGGTGGGATAGAGGGAGAGAATTTGGAACTTAAATTTTTAAAAAATTAAAGTTAAAATTGTATTCACATACAATTGGAAAATAAAATCTTAAAAATAATTTGCAATTGAATAGGGGTATGAGAAGGTGAGAGCTAGCCTTTAGCTATGTTAAGGCATTTTATAAATTATAAAGCAAAAAACAGACATTTAAAAATGAGTTGCGGATAAAATGTGCTATATTTTACATAATTTTATTGCATTTTAAATTTTTTTAAATAAGAATACATTGTATTCTTATTAAAATACCATTAGCAATGTTTTAGTTTATTGTTAATAAAATTTTAGTGAGAGCAATGAAATTGAAATTTTATCCTTATTTTGGAAAACTTTGTTTTAATATTCTTTGATAATAGTGATTCAAAGATCTAATTCTTATTTCAGTTTATTTCAATGCTTGGTTTTAATGGATAGTATAGCTTAAAAGCATATCTGCCAAAGATACATAGATCTGAATAGAGGAAATGCATTGTTAGCTGTTTCTATGAAATAATGATACCAAGTTTTCAGTCCCATCCACTATGGTAAGATTTTCTGTTGAAATTTGTCTAGCAAATTTTCATTTTCCCCAATGCAGTCTCTCTCTCTCTCTCTCTCTGTCTCTCTCTCTGTCTGTCTCTCTCTCTCTCTGTCTCTCTTTCTGTGTGTGTTTGTGTGTGTGTGTTGCAGGGGTGGGAGGGCAGGGTGGAGCATACAGTTTCTGGAAATCAGGTCCCAGGTTTAAAAGCTTACTCTTCTGGATGAGGAGAAATGTGTGACAAATTGGCAAGATGTCAATGTAGGCCCTGGTTTCTTGATGGTAGACAGCCTTTTTCATTTGTTTCCAAGATGTCAGATGGGAAGTTATAGATCTTAGAGAGTTCTGTGTTTGGTTATTGCTACAGAGCTGACTGAGATTCTCACTTTTTGTTAGTTGCTTGTTTCTAATCTTTGTCATGCTCTTGACCCTGTACCTATTCTTTGGGATTTGTGTTGCTGCAGCTCTTCCCAGGCCTGACATAGACCTCCCTTGCCCTACTAGGAGCTAGGAAGAGAAGAGCCCTGACAGTTAGAAAATAGTTTAAGTTGTTGCTGAAGTTAAAATAAGGAGTAGGAGAATGGAGGGAGGATAGGGGTGCACAGGGAACAGGCAGGGAATGACTTCTGCCCACTGCTTGAGGAAGAGGACACGTGCCTAGAGAATAACTGAGGTATATGGTACCCACAATTGTGTCGAAGACTGACATTGCTCTCTTCACTTCTCGTATTTTCTTCCCACACTTGGATGGATCATCTTGTACGTGCTGGGGTGTCCATACCACATCTTGAAGACAATGACTATAAAAGATGTCATCAGAGAGCTATATTACTGGAAAACAAAGTAGATCTCTCATGGAGCTAGAATGAGAGGTAACTGAAGGAGAGTCCACATCTCCATTGGCTTCTACACAATGTCAAGATGAAGGCTCTTAGCATATTGGGTGGGCACTTTATAGAGACGGGGACAAGAGTTATGAAGGTGAGAAGACAAGCAATATGCATTATTGGAGGGATTGCTTTAATTTTAGTATCTCTCTATAGACTTAGAGACATATCTTATTCTCATTTTGTACAAAAGGCATTATGGGGTAGAGGGAATTGACAGATTGGGATTGTTTAATTCAAGGAAATATAACTATGGAAAATTACTCTCAAATTTGCACCACTATAATTGAGTAGCAATGGTTACTGTTATTTTCTGACATTAATCATCCTTTGTCTTTATTGTTACAGCCATGCACCCTGAAATTCAGCAGCATTTAACGATCATATCCAAATGGATGTATAGAAAAAAAAAGTGGTGTAAAACAAATAGAGTAAAAGGACAGCAGTTAATTTGAGGATGGTACTTTCATTAGTCCCAGAGGTGAAATCTCTAGCATGACATGGGTAGTATAGAGAAATCCTCATATGAGGGCAAAAGGCACAATATAACAGGGAATATAGGTCTTCCTGTGCCTTTGTGCAAAGTTGGTATTTTTTTGAACTGCAGAAAATTCTTAGATTATGAAAAAATAGCTATGCATAAATGTAAGCTCATACTTCAAACCCAATATAAATTAATTTTTGATTATTTGATATTTGGAATCATTCATGTTATTTTTTTCCTTGCAAAGTGGGAAAAGATTTGATATTATTTAAAACAGTACTATTTTTACTATAGATTTTTTGAAAGTGTTCCATTTCTAAAGTAAAATAGACTAATCACACACACACACATACACACACATATACACACATATATTTAACTATTAAAATAAGGAGTTAAAATTACCCCTTTAAATATATGCAATGTAATACATACATATATGTACATATATGTGTATATGTATGAGTATATACATACTGAGTATATACACAAATATAAATGTGTATATATATACATATATGTGTATATGTGATATGTATATATATATACACACACACAATAGAGACACTGGAAAAAGAATTTGTGTGTATATACATATGTACACAATAGAGATAGTGAAAAAAGGAATTTAATAAGAGAATAGATCTTTTTATCTGTTTGGGAATATTAAATCAGCTTAAAGAATACATATTCATTTTCATAAGTCTTGATTTTATCACCATGATATACCTTTAGGGATGTACTTTATAGGCTGATCTCATTGAAAGCTGCAAGGGGAATGAATTTAAATTGAAGAAGTCCCCACCATTCATTAAATGTGACTTGTTAGCTTAACATTTTTGGCTGTGGTGAGTAAATGCTATAAGACAAGAGAGCCAGGTGCTTCTCCTTCTCTTTTTCTGTGATATAAGATATGTATTACATATTCCCTTGCTTCCACTTGAAATGACAAGAGTGGAAGGTCAAACATCTTACCATTACCTTGTAACCTTGACATCCTGATAGTGGGATTCAATAAACAAATGTGTACTTGGAATCAATTTCTGGCAGAGAGTTTGTCCCTGAAGGGGAACAGCGAATATTTGTACCATGAAAGAAGACCTAGAAAGGGTCATGCATGTCTGGTAATGAAATAAGATGATATGTTTGTGACTATTAGACTGAAGATATTATCCAGAAAAAATACTTCAAATTTTCCCAAGGTTGGTGTTAGCTGCTGTTACTTGTCTCTAGTTAAATTGTTCATTTCTTTTGTGCATGTTTTTTATTACTTTCTGTTAGTTCAAGTTTTTTTTTCTTTTCTACACATACCCCACCTTAAAAATGAGATTATAGTTGAATAGAATTCCTTTAGGAATTAGATTAAAAATTCCTCAAGTATGGGGGTCATATAACATTCTTCCTCATATCCCTAGCATTTAATAGAATCTTCTACACATAAATGTTTGGTCTGGACCTGAAAATTTGTGGGTGTAATGAATTCCTGATATGGAAATCGTCCTTAACTTGATGCTGATTGGCAATCTGCCTGTAGCATATAGTTGTGGAAAATTGTCTGAGGCACTGAAAGATATAGTAACTTCCCTCTAGTCAAAGTTAGATTGTGTCAGAGGTCAATCTTGAACCCAATTATTCAGACTTCCTAATTTACCTCTCTATCCATAATTTCATATTGTCTTTTGCACATTTGAATAGTGAGAATTTCTTAAATTTAAATCCAATATCCCTGAAATTTCCAGTGATAGAAACACAACGAGGCATAATAATAAATGTTTGTTGGGGAGGAGGATGATTTGGGAGAGCTTTGACCAGGATATTCTTAAACAGTTTTCTCTTAAAACTGTATTAGAAATATCAGTTCAACTTGTGCCCACTCCTGCCACAGTATACTTTTATAATACTTTATATATATATATACATATTTATATAATATTTTTATAATACTTTATATATACACAGTATACCTTTATAAACTAGGTGGGATGTCTTGGGTTAAAATAAATTATTCATTTTTTCCATTTGTGAACTGTCATTAAAGGAGGGGAAGTTTGGGAGGTGAGACAGAATAGTTCTGAGATTTGATTTTTCACTGAGAAGTCTGAATTAGTTGACTAACTAACCTAATTATTTAGGCTTTTGCTTCAGATGAATTAGGAGCAAAAGAATTTGCCACTTATGATCTGTAATTTATCCAGAGGCTATGCAAACAATTCATTAAGAAAGAAAAAGGCAAAATTACAAATGGTTGTCTTCATCGTGTACAATGTATTACCCATAGTAATAAATGGCTGTTCAGCATGGCATAAAGAAGATCATTAAATGTTTCTTCTGTTCCATTTGCAAGAAATGTGAATTTAGATAAGGCATAAGCAGCTCATAAAAAAATCTCTCAGTGTAAAACTGCTTGGTTTTAATGCACAATTAATGTTCACTGAGCTGTTAATGCTTTGTCCTAACTGTGATAGAATAAATTCTTCATCTTCTCTCTTACTTTCCAATTACTTTCTTTCTTGCTTTCCTTAAGCCTACTTTCATTTCTTGCCATACTGCTTTAGTAAGCACACAACTGTAACTTTTACCTCTTTTGATGTTGATTTCTTTTACCAGGCTGGTCTAGTGCAATATTCTGAATCAAATAACTTATTATTTCAGTGCCCTATAAGACATTGCCTATTGAAGAGGAGACCGACTTACTCCTAAGGAATATATATGTCAACTACTGTCAGCACCAAGAGAACCCTACTCTTTGACTCTGAGATGGAAAAGGGAGTGGGGAGTAAATGGAAAGGATCTTCCCATAGTGGAGAGTAGAGATACAGGTTTCCTTGCCTTTGTGTAATGGAAACATACAGTAATTGACACAGGAAGTGGCAACCTATCGGTTATTGCCACCTGTTTTTTTTTTTTTTCAACCATGGATGCAAGGACTCCTAGATACGTACGGGCTTCTCCTTGAAAGTGCAGATTGTGGGCAACTGTTACTAGCCTCTTAGGTAGGATTTTCATTTAGCCAATGATAAATCAAGACATGTGCCCAAAGATAGAGCTGAAATTGATCCACCTTCACAAAGGAGGGGTCAGCCATAAATTAGACTAAAGAGGATAATTGGAATGGTCTGATGGTTTAAACACATTTAAATCAATAAGTTAGTTTCCAAAAATCTATATTTTTCATCATCCAGACAAAAATCTGTTCTAAGGTATTCTTCTTATGAAAGCTGATTTGAACATTTCTTTTAGTAAATTATTTGAAGTGAATATATCCATTTGTGATGGGAAAAGGAAAAAAAAAGAAAAAGACAAAAATAGTTTCTCTCTCTACTTTTTTTCCAGTTAAACATATTTTTTCTTTCAAAAATTCAACATTTTAAAGTAGCAATGTGTGCTGAATATTTCCTTGTGCAGTCTAAGTGAAATCTGAAAGGCTTTTCTAATTCCTGAAGCTTTTGAAAATTGGTCAAATAAGAGGTTCTTCAAGTATCTTTTGCACTAAGTTAAATCCCACCACAGGTCTACCACAATTGTCTTAGTTCACATAGGGAGTTGGTTATAACAGAAAAATAATTGTGATTGAGCATTACAAAAACATTATTGGAGAAAAGAAAGGATTATTTGTCATATTTGACTATGAATGTTTTCAAATGAATAAGCAAAGTATGAAGATTTAAGATAGGACATCAGCTTTTCCTTCTCCCAAACCCAGCATAAATCTACTTTCTTCTATTTTGAAAGATACAATAAACCATATTTTCTGCAGCATGTTTTTGCTGGACCATAGCTTATAATACCAAAATGATGGACTCTTTTCAAGGGATGGAATGCATTTCATTTAACAAGTTTGGCAATGGACTTAATAACATAATCAAGGGGATTTTTTGGTTGAAATTTGAGGGTGAGAAAGATAAATGGCCAGATAAAATTGTAAAACTAGTCAGTGTTGAGAATAATAGGCATAACAAAAAAAGAACAAATTTAGTGGAGGAGCAATCCAATAATTTTCAAGAGGTAAAAATAAGGGCTAGGGTTAAGAATAGCAGATGTAATATACAAGCTTGTATAGCAAAACAAAGTAAACTTGAAATTTCAAGACAAAGAAACAAATGCAACTATATAGGTATTATTATATTACCAGTGGTAATTTACAGTGATAATATTTGTATACCTATCTGCCTACAGGTCTTATAAGTGTAATGAAGAAATGGAGAGGAGTAATTTGATCATAAAGCCAAAGGATCAGAGGAATAACATTGTACAGAAGGAAGGCATATAGTTTTAGGGAAATTAATTAAGTTATGGGTATAAACATGGCACACTTTTTTGGTTGTGACTAAAAAAGGAGAGAATCATATGAGTTATGATTTTGAGAATATACTGCAAACAATCCGGCTAGATGGAAGATAGGAATATTTTCCCAATAATTACCTCAAGAAGAATATAATAATGATGTGGGCCTCAATTGCTTTGACATCTAATACAAATCTCATTCTGCTAAAAAGCTAAGAATGTTGACTGATTGGCTTTTCTTCCCAACCAGTTAATTTCTCAGAAGGTGTTGAAATCAGTAATGGAAACTGGTACTCTGCATTTTTTTATCATTTAATCCTAAAGGAAGAACTAAATGTAAGCAACAAGAAGATTATAAGAAAGTAATTGTTTTTGCTACTCTATCACTGTTAATTTTAGAGGTATTATGATGTTGCAGAAGATGTCTGAACTTTGAATCAAGTGAAATCTGGGTCCAAGTCTTGTCTCTGAAATTTACTAGTAGTGTAACTTTGGCCAAGTCTCTTATCCTCTCAGAAACTTAGTTTCCTCATCTGTATTTATTTCAATTCTTTGATGAATCTCATCAAAATGGATAGCCTCTCCAATGATACTACTCAATCATTCATACCCTTTATTCCTGAGTAAACTTTGACTAGGTCCTTCCATAAATCCTGTACAGGATATCTCTAAGATTCTTGGGCCTCTTTCAGTTTTGTTGACATTGTATGTGCACCAATGGAGTGCGTAGTTTGTCTTTCAGTTAGCTTCACTCTTCTATATGACCAGACCATGTCCTTTTTTTTTTTTTTTTTTTTTTTTTTTTTTTTTTTTTTGCCAAAAAAGGCCCTGAAGAGATGTTTTCTATAGTTGTAATGGAAAACTTACATAGGGCAAGTATTCACAAGATAATCAGAAGAAGCTATACAGGACACTCTCAAGGTCTTTCTTATGAACTTTGGAATTGATTGTGGGACATGGGGGACACTGGCACAGGAACACTCAACATGGCATGCCCACATCAGAGAAGATGGTATGTTTTATGGTCAAAGAAAAATTGAAATAACTCAAAAGATGTGCAAGATGTGCAAGTTTAGAAAATCTACCCCAAGTGTTCACATGGACTATTTGTGCCTGACCTTTGGTAGAACATTTTGAGGTCATATTGGTTTCATCAGCCACAGTCAAACACATTAAAACTAGACTCTAGCATAGTGATGTAATGTTGTCCTCTTCAAGAAGGAAGGACAACAACCAACTATTTAATAACCTAAGTGTGGCCTAAACCAGATCAAGATGTAATTTGAAAATATTTAACCAAATAGATAAAAATAAAATAAAATATAGATTATGTTGATATGAGGTTCCAAAGTCAATATATGCCCATAGGAATACAGTACAGTTTGGTTTCCCCATTTCTGTAGGAGTTTGACATTACTGATCTGGTTGACCAGTGATGTTCCTTTATGCTGCTTTTTTAGTGACTTTCAACTTTAATTTTTAGAAACTGAGGCTTCCATGATTCATAACCATGAAGCACTACTGGAAGAATGTTAATATTAAAAAGATAACTATTATTTTAAGGACTGGCTTAGTGTCATTACAGGCACTGTGCAGTTTTTCCCCAATGTATTCATTGTTTTCTAAGTCTGTCATATGAGTATATCAGTATATCAAATACACACACAGGTATATATTGATGAATCCATTCTACCTGTGTAGAATGTCCATGCAGATGCATGTTACCAAAATACAATACAATTTTTTTCATGTGCTGATATTTTCCTGCATGAATATTTAAGGTAAACTCTGGAGTGTTTATGAAGTTAATTTAGGAGTCTGCAATAGTTCATGGTTTGATAATGAATATAATTCCATTTGCAAACAGGATCAAAATCTCTCTTCCATTATTACTCTGGGCTAAATATCCTTCATAACAGTGAAAAATATCTTTGGAGACAAGGTCTCTATGTTTTATTCTCAACTTGATATTAAAAACCAGAGACTTATTAAATGAAGTTATTGCTGCTAATACATCTTTCAAGGAAATGCATATGATTTTGACATATATTTGGAAGGCAACTTATTGGAAGAGAGTTTATAAGGTAAAATTTTGTTCTATTATAGCAAATTATTTTAATGTCAATAAATAATTGCCATAGTGGGATTGTGTATTTTACTTCTCCCTCCCCTGAGATTTTATTGAAATTTAAAAAATATCTCTCTGCCAGATTCAATATAACTTCTGATTGCTGTTGATTACTGGGAGTGGGGGAAGCAGGACTACAAGTTTTATATCTAATAATTGACTCCCTTCCTACCAAATAGCAGTTCCATGATGAATACACATGGGAATCAACAGAGAAACCTATTTATCCAATTTGATAGCAAAAGAGAAATCAGAGAAAATAAATGTAGGAGAATGTATGCTAAACAGTGAAGGAGCTCTCTCACTGGGAGCAAGATAACTTAGCTTAACCAAGAGAGAGACTAATAGATTTTAACCAAAGTTCCCTGAAGTCTCTAGTGTAACAAGCTGGGGGTAGCGATGGACACTGCCAGCTCGTCTTAGGTCTTCTCAGAATATTTTCTTTCAGCAACTTGAAGTGGGTGTGGCCTCATTCATCTTCTCTCTTGAAGCCAGAATCCAGAACCATTTAGGGCAACTGTCAGGCCCAAAGCAACTCATAGTAGAGCATGATCTCCATAAATAAGAAGAGAATCACATGCCAATGGGACGTTGGATCTAGGTTACACTGGACATGGTTGTAGTTCAGTGCAATAGCAACGTAATGGGAGATAGAGTATTGTATATGGAATATCCAGGAGACAAGTATGACTAAACCACAGAGTATTTATAGGGTCCTTCCTATTTCCTTATCATACCTTCCAAGGAGATGTGTGCTGGAGTCAACCCTAACTCACATAGGAGAACTATTGTTAAAATTTTAGTGTGAGCATTTATCCCTCAGAAATGGGCAAGTAGCTACAAATCAGGGCTTGATTTATTGTTTTATTGATTTAAAAAGTGTTGATGTAAAATGCTAATAATGCAGATTAAATTTTTGTATATATATGTATATGTATATGTATATGTATGTACACACATATACACACCTTTCTTTCTGTGTTTGTAGAGCCATATAAGGATATGCTGGTAAATGTTTAACAAACTGACTCTCATACCTATCTGTAACTATATCTAGATACAACTATAAAATAATTTGCTATAACAAAAATTTACTGTATATACTCTTTTCCAAAACTGGGCTTCCAAGTATATGGCAAAAATGTACAAATTTCCTTGAAAGATATATCAGTAGCAATAACTTCATTTAGTAGGTCTCTGATTTTTAATAGGTCTCTCAAGTTGAGAATAAATCAGGGAGACCTTCTCTCCAAAGATATTTTTCACTGTTATGAACCATAGTTAACCCAGTCACAATGGAAGAATAGACATAGTCCGAGAAGTACCTTAAATTATAAGTTTTAAACAATTCAGTGTGTAGAAATGAGTCTGTTGATAGAGATGCTGAAGGGAAATGTGATTCAAATGGAATGAAAGATTCAAAAACTGGTTTTTTTTTTTACTATAAATGGGAAATAATCTCCATGAGGAACAAAATGAGGTAGGCATCTAAAAGAACAAGTATAACTTTTTAGGAAGTTTTAGGGATGAGCTCAGATTTTAAATAAGAACTGTAAAAGATGAAAGTAAGCATATATAAGTAAGGATAAATAGAAGGGAGTATCAAGAACTTGTAAGAACAGTGCCAGGAAGTCTAAACCCTAGAATGAATTGTGACTTATAAAAGAAAAACGCTGAAGGGTAGGGATTTTTTTGTCTTAATTGTGACAAGACCATGAACAATTTAACAGTGAAGAAAAAAGAATACTGCTTTGGAAGATTGTAAATTGTTGAAAGATCACCAAGAAAAAAATGGATAGATTTACTTAATTTTCTTTTGTCTTCTCCATCATAGAGAATAATTTTATGAAAGAAAAAGGTAAAATTTAATAGGGTAGCAGAATTCCAGGCAAATGATCCAAAGGGTATTTGACTAGGAAACTAGAAATAGGGGAAAAAATATGAAATGGTAGCAGTTCCACCAGCATTTTCTGTAGAGATTTCATCTCACAGGCTCATAGTGGAACTGCTACGTTTAGATTTTACCAGCTCAGAGCCCAGTGTATTATCATATAGTCTGGTGTAAAACAGAGATGTCATACACCCAGGGATAGTTGTAGGCAAGTTAACCTGAACAAAATGACTAGGTAATTGGGAAGTATTTAACAAAATAAATAAAAATACAATAGAACATGTAATATGATATATAGTTTTCTAAGTCAATATTTGGCTATACGGATCCTTAGGTGTGATTTAGTGGGCCTTGTTTCTTTTTGATTTTGACCTCACTGGTATAATAGAAAGACCCCTGTAGTTGCCATCAGAAAACAGCAGCGACAACAACACATAAGCCTTAATTTGAATCTGTCCCAATACCTATTAGTTATGTGACCCTAAACAAGCTTATTCACTTATTCTCTCCTAAATTCATCATTTGTAAAATAAAGATAATGAAAATTTTGCAACATAATTCCCAAGGTCTACCATAGTTCCTTTACATAGTAGAAAATCAATGCAATTGTTGGATTGAATTGTACCTCACAGGACTGTGAGAAAAGTGCTTTGTAGGTATCTAAGGTTCTATGTAAATCTGAACTATCATCATGTTGTCATCATCCCCATCAGCATCCCCATTGGTAACATCTTGTTACTGCGTAAGGAAGTATCAGTGACACATAAGAAGATGAACTAGGAAAAAAAAAAAGATGAATTAGAAAGAGCAACATGACCCTAAATATGTACAGATGAAATCTACATTGATATCGACACACTTTTTAAGACAATCAGGGAATGACTCAAAATACACAAAATAGGAGAAAAGTCCAAGAGACTTGAAAAGATTATAATGGTCCTTTTAAAAATATCTAGGAAGGTAGCAATTACATGATTTCTTTTCTCTCCTCTAGAACATCATTTGAAGCCTCTTCCAAGACTATCCATTCTTCATTATAATTCCCTTGATGAAATAGGCAGGTTTTAAAGATGAATTTCTATAAGGAATATATCCTTTAGTCACATACGTGACTGAGAGATATAGAATGTGAGATTTCAAAACACCACAGTAATTCCTGAATGATTTTTTAAAAAAAAAAATTGAAAATTGGTTTAAACATCCAAACTTGAAAAAAGTGAATAAATATTGAATTTTGCCCAGGTTATAACATGAAGTTAGAGAAATAGCTTGCTGTATTGTACTATCTTTTTATCTTCCTTTCTTATAGTTACATATGCATGTATATACCACACACATGTACATACACTCATTCTATATAATGTCTTCCTAAACTTCTAATTTTGCTTCCAGTATAGAGGATACCATATACAGAATCCAAAATGGAAATGATTTCTTATAGATCATGAAGTCTTTGAAAATTCATTATTTGCCTATCTCTCTGTACCGATCACATCATATCCCAAAAACACTATAAATTCTCCTAAATGAGGTTAAAAAGAAAAGATCTACTTAACAATGTAAAAAAAAAATCCCAACCATTTTGTATATGAGCAGCAGCATGAAGATAGAGATAAAGAGCTAACCTTGGAGTGAAGTCCTGAGTTCAAGTCCTTATTTTGACCTACAGAGCTCTGTTATGAACAAGTAAACTGGGGCAAGTCACTTTAAGAGTGTAAGTTTCAGATGAAGTGCCATTCTTTATTAGTTGAGGAAATTTCTACATTAGAAGGTCCATTGAGTGTTGAAATCATTGATTTAGACCACATTTAGAAAATTAACAATGCTGAAAAATTGGAAATGAAGAAAAGAAATAAAAAGAATTATACCAATATTGACTAATGTACTTTCTGAGTAGTTTATAAGCCTTGAGATTTTTTGTTTCTTAGTCTGAGATATATGTTAAAATGTATTTTTGTCCCCTTTGCTTTTTTTGCATCGAATTAATCATTTATTAATATACAGATTGACATTCTTTGGAGAATCATGCAAATTTCCTCATAGATTTTTTTTTGTCTCTTCATCTGCAACAGATGATATCATATAAGGATAAAATGATATTTGTGATGGTCTTTTTGTTTATGTTCACCAAAAGCAATAGGAGAAAACAAACAAACATTCTATGAAATGACATTTGCCTTAGATCACAATATGAAACCAATACCTTAATTCTTTTTGGTCTGTCACTGGAAGACAACATGAGCCATTCTTCCATTTAGCCCGAACTCTATAATCTTCAGGTTTCATTCATAGTGAGAATACTAATATTGACATGGATTAGATTTTCCAGTAGCATGTTGACTCACTGGTCATTGGACGATGATCTCATATTTGGAATTCTAATGCCTAAGTTAATGTTTATATATATTATAAAATGTTATATATGCCCAATGTACATGTTATATTTACATAGTATTATAGATAATTGTTCATAAGCACATTTCTTTTTTTTCTTTTTTTTTTTGATGAAACAATTGGGGTTAAGTGACTTGCCCAAGGTCACACAGCTAGTGAGTGTAATGTGTCTGAGGTCAGATTTGAGTTCAAGTCCTCCTGACTCCAAGGCTGGTGCTCTATCCACTGAACCACCTAGCTGCCCCCATAAGCACATTTCCATGGGTATGTTGGAGTAATATATATACACACACAAATCCATAGGTACATTGAAGTAAGACTTATATATGTATTCATACAGAAATATACTTTTGCGGAAGTCCTT
This sequence comes from Vombatus ursinus, assembly GCF_900497805.2. NCBI lineage: Eukaryota > Metazoa > Chordata > Mammalia > Diprotodontia > Vombatidae > Vombatus > Vombatus ursinus. The sequence continues at coordinate 1,382,072 of NW_020954592.1, read as the reverse complement.
TTCCAATGCTTCATGCTGATTTTATATGCTTATAATAAATGCACATATGAAGATCATATACACATAAATATAATTTATGTAACATTTTTATATAATAAATAAACTTACTTGTTTATAGTTTTCTAGGGCTATGATTGTATTGGAATAAGGAAATCCTTGATGAATAAACTAAATTATTGACATAGGCCAGTAAGTAGTCTGAAACTTAAAGAGCTAGAAAGCTGTCTGGACACTGAATGGTTAAACAGCTTGTCCAGACTGACCACACCAGTGTGTATCAGAGGCAAAACTTAATCTCACATCTTCCTGATGTCAATGTTAGTTCTCTGTCTATTAAACCATGCTACAAATTGGTACCCCCAAAATATTTTAGAACAAACAAAAAGTGAAGTTGGCCTGCATTGTATTGGGTGGATTCTTTAAGGAGGATTATAGAAGTCAGGGACCAGAAATGCAGAAGATGAGAAGGCATGGAGAGGTTACATCTTGCCCCAGGGAAAGTAGTACCCATACTGATGAGATCATAGACCCATCAAAGCAAACCACAAATATTTCTATTTTTTGCTTAGGGATAATTGGTCTTTAATCATTTGTTTTAATTTTCCCTTACAACAAAAAAACACATGGTTAATATCATTCTAATTTGTTTATTTTCAATTTTACATTTAAGAAATTATGGCAGAGTATTTAAGATTTACATAAGTTCATATGTGTAAGCCTGTATCTTACTCATAGCTGAAAGTGAAAAGTTGAGATGATCAATTAGTTGCTTTTGGCTTTATAATGAATTTTTTTTTCCATGTGAAAATGAAGAAAATTCGTTTTCCTTTTTTTTTAAACTTAGGTTTGGTTAGTAGGTTATCTGACTTCTCTATCTAAATTTAAATCGAATGTGCTATTGAGCTATGTCATCCTAGGGCATAAAGATTAGGAAAGCAGAAATGTGTTAAATGGTACATACGGTAAACATGTAATAAGTCTGGTCCAGAATACTTCGCATCACCAGTGAATTGCAGAGCAACTTACCTTAACCAGAAACACACCTAATAATATTTAGGTTTTTCAAGCTGTTTGGGATTTAACCAGTCATGCCTGCACAGTGTCTGGGAATGTTTGAACTTGCTAACAGCAAATGCAAAATGTCTATAGTATAAGGTCAGATGCATAACCTGGAAAATGTCACCTTATTTCAGATTATAACTTTAATAATAGATTTTCCAAAGTGATTATTATCTAACATTAAGGACCCACTTCTGGACCTACTCTTTTCCCCTAAGGAGCCCCTAAACTCATATAGTCTGATCAAATTCAGTCCTGAATGGGGAAAGAAGTCTGGTCTTTATTGGGGTGGGGTTGGGAATTGGTTCCTTTTTCTTACAGTACTTGGCTCATTAAATTCCCACCCAAGGACCCTGGGGAAAATATTATTTAAAGATCAGGTATTAACTTATGTTTCAGATTTCCCTAAAGGTAGGGTAAAAAGGTTCTCCATGTCCAATATAAATCATGCAGCAGGTATTTATTTCCTACACACAAAAAAATGCTAATAGACAAAAGACTCACAATGCTTATTAACTTAAAGAGGAATAACTTAAAACAAGACTTGGTAACAACATATAACCACAATTTTATGCTGTTGGGAGGTTTGATCCTTAAACCTCATCAGAAAACAAAGCAGTCTGTAGTACTGCTGAGTACATGTTTCGCAATTCACATCTTTGCTTCATTCTCCAAATAATTCACAGTTCGTATCTTCTTGTAAAAAGTTCAGGCTTGGGTCAATCCTCTTGGTGGTAGCTAGCACCAAGCATCTGCAATGTTAAAAGAGCTTGAGAGATATAATTTCTGGGAAATTAGTCATTTTATTAATAATGCTATCATTTTAATAAAAGAAGTCGGTGGCACTCTTGAATTCCAAAGACCATCATGGCAGTGCGCTCAAGACTCATGTGTCCTTGGAAAAGTGGGTATTCCAGAGGGGTGGCAATCAACTCTGATTGGTTAACAAGAAATGAGAGAATGAATATTCTTATGAGGGTCTTGAGAGATGTGACACTGAGCACCAACTCTTGATCAAAGAGATATCAATTTCCATATCACCTGTCTGATGAAAGGGAGAATCCACATTTTCCCAAACCTGTCAGAATAAACAGTGAGCAGGAATCCACCCATTTGCTTAAACTTGCAATTTCTATTACTGTCTTTGATTAGATCTAAGCCTGGGTAAGTCTTTGCTGAAGATTTCCCACATTGGTTTATTTCTGGAAGAAAAAGTAGAAAAGAGGAAAAATGTTGGACCCAACATAATAATTATTTATTAAATACAAGAGAGAAATAATCATTTTTCTCACATTAGAGTAGGTCCTCCTTTGTCACTAGCCGATCGTTATGTAATAGGACTCATAAATGCTGAACTTCATGAAATCACAATGTCATCTCCAAGTCTGGGTACATCCATCTCTGAATAGATATTTCTTCACCAAAGACTGTAAAAGAATTAACATAAAAGAAATAATGTAAAAGTCAGGCTCAGTTTTATCTAAGCAGGACATGTGCTTATAGCCACATGGCAGCCTTGGTTGGAAATAAGGAAAGATGCTTTATCTATTTTTCACAGGAAGCAGTTCATAATAGTCCTGGTACAATGTGCAAACAGAAGGGAACATATTTCTGAGGGTAAAGGTCAATGCTTACATAAATATATAGTTAATCATTTTCTCTTCCTCCTTGGTGGATAGGACTTCCTCATCTTCAAAGCACAAGATCTTCAGTATTAATCATATATGACCAGAAGTAGCCCCCAAAGTTTCTATGTGGTCAACCAGAGCTAGAAAGGGCAAGCATGCTCCATGGGATGGCCTTTGTTACAATTATGCACTGTGAACTATGATATAAGGTTGTAAAGGCTTCTTCAAGCTCACTTTGGTGGCATTAAGTCTTGGTGGCTTTTATGCCTTGCCTTGTGTTCCACCAAAGAAACATTTTGTAAGCACCAGCATTTACCTTGGTCTAGGTCTTCACAAGAAGAAATCTCAGTTCCCAAGTAAGCAATCAGGCTCTCAAACACCATATTTAATACAGAAAATATGAAAGTCTCATACTGAAGCCCATAAGCAATTTCTGGTGGTTCTTTGCCTCTCAGAGATGTATATACTATGCCATATTTGTAATATTATGCTTGGTAATGACCTTTCCACCTCACATTCTTCTATAATAAGAGGCAAGAACCAAGGATTACTGGAGTCCATCAACCCTTCTGGCTGGTAGGTGTGTGTTTCCCCAGAGACATATAAGGTTCTTCCGACTTAAAGTACTATCACTTTTTCTGACCTTTGGAAGATTAGGTCAGTATATGGTTTTTCCCCAATGTATTCTTTGGACCATAAAGCCTCTTTTAGGACTGTGAAATGATTAAAAGATAGCACTTGTCAAAGAGATTGATCAAAGCTAGCGTAATTGCAATAGAAATCTCTTTAGTTTCCTTAGCCCAAAGCAGGACCGTTCTTTAATATTGAAAATAAATACCTTAAATGGGCTGTTCTAATTGGTTGTTGTAGCAGGTAAGTGGTTTTCCAGATGCAGACAGAGTAACATATTTTATGTTTTAATGTGTACATTGTATTTAAAAACCAAGCCATACTTGCAAGTGATGATATTTTCAGTTCACAAAAGCAAATCTTATGGCATGAATAGATATGACATATATTATCTCAAATATGGCTCCTATGAAAGAATATTCCTTGTTCTTGATACAAAATATTCCACATAAGAATGTTGCATACTCTTCCATGACAAAAACAGGATTGCCAAAATACAAATGATAATATTTTAATCTCGTGCCTGCTATTTAGTGCACAAATCACTTCCCAATTTTTTTTGTATCCAAGTTTTCCTTCCTGTATGATTTCAAGCTAATCTTTTGAATTTGTTGTGAGAAATAATTCCTAGGTGATTTTTTTAGTGCGTCCCACTTAGGAAGTGCTAACCACTTTTAAAGACCTCAAGGTTCCGTATCCATTTGGTGCATGGTTACACCAAGGAGATGGATTTTTGGTGTTGTTTTACAGAAGTAACAAGAGTAAAAAGACTTGTATTACTGTCTTTGACTTCATGCAGCAATAAATCTTGAACAAGCTTAAAACACTTGTGTGAAGATTTCATGAGAGGCCAGTTCTCCTGCGGTATGTTAAATTCATCACACATCTGTATGTAATATGTAACCAAGAACTTTTGGGATATAAGGGGACTCATAATGCCATTTTTCTGCCTTGTTAGCTAGGTAAAACAATTTTTTTTTCTGCTGTCCCATTCACCTTCAAATTAAACTGACTGAAACTTCTTTAATGTGAATGCAACCACACATATAATTACCCTTTAAAATTTTGTATAAATATCACTATTTTCTTTTACTCATAACTTTATGAAAATAAAAACTTTTTGAGATGAAATTTTCTTTTCTGAACAAACATTAACATAAAGAGGGTGTGAGGTTGTGTATGGCTTCTGAGATTTAAATAAAACACATTCATCCAGTTTGGCATAAGAAAGGATATGATAGTTTTCCATTTTTTTAATTTGGAGATTTTAATTTCCTTCACTGTAAGTTCTACTTGAATGTCTAATTGTGATGCAGAAGTGACCTTGGCTCTGGAAAAACTTTCAGTGGAGAAAATATTTTGAGTTTGAATCAAGTGATAGATTATATATCAATTTTCTGATGAGTAGCAAAGTTTAGACTTAGCCACATTTTCAAAGTGGTTATAAGGTAATTATGGCTACAGTAATGATCAAAGACCATCTTCTAAGTTATGAATGGATTGTGACTTGCAGCAATGGAAAGCTGTGAGTATTCATACCAATGAAATTGAACCTCAACCAATTAAAATAAATATTTTCTTTATTTCAGGACCTCTATAGTGTAATAAACAACACAAGAAGGGCAAAATAAAAATGATTCCAATTTAGCATTTTTTTTTGTTCTGGATTGGAAATTTGTTTCCTCTTCTTTTTTAACTTAATGAGTACATAACAGAAATTATGCTAGGCATTGGAGATAGAAGGGCAAAGATGATGCAATATTTACCTACAAAGGGTTTATATTCTATCAGCAAAATGATAAGAATTATTATGGCAACACTTCCAAACTAGACAGATCAATTTAACAGTTTTTTTTAACAAGAATTTAGAGAACTTCGTTGGTTTAGACCAAAGCAGCAGAGTAGAAAAAGCACTCAGCTGAACTCTCCCAATATTGCCTTCCAAACAACTTTAAAATAATGCCTCAAATCAGATTCCAGAGTGGCAGACAATAAAAGGTCAGAGTGAGATATTCTTCTAGCCCAAGACAACTTGTACCTACAAGTTGGAGGCAGAGATTTGTGACACAAGGTGGAGTCTGGCCCAAAGCCCATGTTAATGAAATACCAGTGGTGAGACCAGGTAGTAAGGACAAAGCAGTAGCAGTTTAACAACTGCTTATTTTTCTATATAGGAAGATATTACACGGAACTTCTATGAACCTTATTAGGGAAGTTTGAAGCATTCTACATAGAAAGAGGATGCAGGAGTAAAGCAATTATGTTGGGATGATGTAAAAACACATAGGTATAAACACATATATAGGTATAAACACATATATAATTGGCAATAGAACTCTATTTTACCCAACAGGGAAGTAGGATGAGGAATAGTGGAAAAGAGAGGGGAGTGATAAGAAGGAGGGCAGGTAAAAGAAGGCAGTGGTCAGAAGTAAAATGGACTTTGTAGGAGGGACAGGATAAAAACAAAGAGAAAAGGATAATCAGAAGAAAATATGATGGAGGGAAATGCATAGTTAGCAATCATAACTGTGAATGTGAATGGGTAAAACCCACCAATAAAGCAGAAGCAAACAGTAGAATGAATTAGAAACCAGAATCTAACAATAAGTTGTTTGCAAGACACACACTTGAAATAGAGAGACACACAGAGTTAAAATAAAGGACTGGAGCAAAATTTATTCTGCTTCATTAAAGGTAAAAAAAAAAAAAAAGACGGGTAGCAATAATGATCTCAAACAAAGCAAAAGCATAACGAGACCTAATTAAAAAGATAAACAGGGAAACTACATTTTGCTTAAAGGAACCATAGACAATGAAGTAAAATCAATATATATCAATAACACATATATGCACCAAATGACCTAGTATTGGAATTCTTAAAGAAAAAGTTAAATGAATTACAGAATGAAATAGACAGCAAAACTACACTACTAGAGGGCCTAAACTTTTCCCTCTCAGAGCTAGATAAGTCTAAATATAAAATAAAAAGAAAGAAGTCAAGGAGATGGATAGGACCTTAGAAAGGTTAGATATGATAGACATCTGGTGAAATCTAAATGGGAATAGAAAGGAGTACACCTTTTTTTTCTCAGCTGTGTATGGCACCTTCACAAAGACTGACCAAGTATCAGGGCATAACAACCTCAAAATCAAGTAAACAAAATCAGAAATAATAAATGCATCATTTTCAGATGATAATGCAATAAAATTTTACTTAATAAAGGGGCATAGAATAATAGATTAAAATGAATTGGAAACTAAATAATCTAAGCCTAAAGAATGGCTATTTCAAAGAACAAACCATAGAAATGATCAATAATTTCATTAAAGTGAATGAAAATGGAGGAGCAAAGATGGTGGAGTAAAAGCAGTGACCTGCTTGAGCTCTCCACTAAACCCCTCCAACTACCTGTAAATAATGACTCTAAAGAAATTCTAGAGCAGCAGAACCCACAAAAAGACAGAGTGAAACAAATTTTCCTCAAGACAACCTGAATGGTTGATTGGAAAGATCTGTTGCACCAGGCTGGGAGAGGAGCACAGTTCAGCAAAGGCCATGTAGGCTTCTCAGGCAAAGACCAGGCCTCAGCAAACCTGGAGCAGTCCTCAGGGGATCGAATCAAGGGGAGCTGTGGTGGTTTCCAGACTTCTCAACCCACAAACACCAAAGATAACTTATAAGGTCAGTAGGAAAGGTCTGTTAGGCAGCAGTGAGAGAGAAGCTCTGTCCAGCCCCAGCATAGCCCCAGGGCAGCAGCTGCTTCTGGAGATCATGGCCCACACAGACAGAAGTGGGAACAAGCAGCTGATCAGAGGGGGATTGCAGGGATCTCTTTTGCTGGAGCTGAGGCAAGACTCTCTTGCTTTGCCTGTGCTTGAATCTGGGTCACAGTTCTGGGTGGTGGTCCTGGAATGAGGAGGAGCCCTGGCATGGTAAAGCTTGAGGTAGCAGTGGAGAGGGAATCCTCCTCACAGTTCCAAGGCATAAAGGAGTGCTTGTGTTCACTCACAGACCAGAGTATAGAACAGGAAAGGAATAAACACCTCACCTTTGATCATATCACCTTGGAAGAACTGAAAATTTACAGGTCCCTAGAAGTATCTCTGAAAACAGCTGCACAAAACCTCCAGAGCTTGGGATAGTACATTCTCCACACTGGAAGCAGACTCCTACCTTAACAAAGAGTTTAAAACTCAAGTAGTTGGCTGGGAACATGAACAAAGTATGCAAAAAAGTCAGACCATAGAATCTTTCTTTGGTGACAAAGAAGGTGAAAAGATACAACCAGAAGAAGACAACAAAGTCAAAGGTCCTACATCCAAAGCCTCTAAGAAAACTATCAGGCCATGGAAGAGCTCAAAAAGGATTTTGAGAAGCAAGTAAGAGAAGTAGAGGAAAAACTGGGAAGAGAAATGAGAGTGATGCAAGAAAATCATGAAAAACTAGTCAACAGGTTGCTAAAGGAGGCCCAGAAAAATACTAAAGAAAATAACACTTTAAAAAATAGACTAATCCAAAGGGCAAAAGAGGTCTAAAAAGACAATGAAGAGAAGAATGCCTTAAAAAGCAGATGGCCAAATGGAAAAGGAAGTCCAAAAGCTCACTGAAGAAAATAATTCCTTAAAAATTAGAATGGAGCAATTGGAGGCTAGTGACTTTATGAGAAATCAAGGAAGTGTAAAACAAAACCAAAAGAATGAAAAAAATAGGAGACAATGTGAAATATCTCATTGGAAAAACAAACGACCTGGGAAATAGATCCAGGAGGGGTAATTTAAAAATTATTGTACTATGTGAAAGCCATGATAAAAAAAAAGAGCCTAGACATCATCTTTCAAGAAATTATCAAGGAAAATTGCCTTGATGTTTTAGAACCAGAGGGCAAAATAGAAATGGAAAAAATCCACTGATCACCTCCTAAAAGAGGTCTCCGAAGGACAACTCCTATATTGTAATCAAATTCCAGAGTTCCCAGGAGAAACTGCAAGCAGCCAGAAAGATACAATTCAAGTGTTGTGGAAATACAATCAGGATAACCCAAGATTAAGCAGCTTCTACCTTAAGGTACTGGAGGGCTTGGAATATAACATTCTGGAGGTCAAAGGAGATAGGATGACAACCAAGAATGACCTACCCAGGAAAACTGAGTTTAATTCTTCAAGGAAAAATGGACATTTAGTGAAATAGAGGACTTTCAAGCATTCTTGCTGAAAAGACCAGAGTTGAATAGAAAATTTGGCTTTCAAATACAAGACTTAAGAGAAGTATGTAAAGGTAAAGAGGAAAGAGAAATCATAAAGGATTTATTATAATTGAATTGTTTATATTCCTACATGGAAAGATGATATTTGTAACTCATGAGACCTTTGTCAGTATTAGGGTAGTTGGAGGGAAAAAATATATATATATATCTAGGTATAGATAGATAGATAGATAGATAGAGAGTACAGGGTGAGTTGAAGATGAAGAGGTGATATCTAAAAATAAAAAAAAGGGGTGAGAGAGGATTACACCAGGAGAAGGAGAAATGGAAAGGTAGAATGGGGTAAATTATCTCACATAAAACAGACAAGAAAAACATCAAGAATATCAAGGGAATCAATGAAAAAATGTTAAGGAAAGTGGTATAGTAGTTCTAGATTCCAAACTATATTGCAAAGCAGTAATAGTAAAACAAGTCTGGTACTAGCTAAGAAACAAAGTGCACAGTAGTAATTACCATAATAATTTAGTGTTTGCAAACCCAAAGATCTAAACTTTTGGGTTAAGAATTCAACATTTGACAAAAATTGCTGGGAAAACTGGAAAGCTGTTTGGCAAAAAGTAGGCATAGACTAACATATCACCAGCATATGCCAAGATAAGCTCCAAATAGATAAATGATAGACACAAAGGTTGATATCATAAGTAAATTAGGGGAGCATGGAAAAATGTACCTGTCAGATCTTTGGAAAAGATAAGAGTTAATGACAAAACAAGAGATAGAGAGGCTCATGGGAAGTAAAATGGATAATTTTGATTACATGAAATTAAAAAACTTTTGCACAAAAAAAACTAATGCAACCGACATGACATCAGAAGGAAATCAGGGAGCTGGTGAAATGTTTACAGCAAGTTTCTCTGATAAGGGCTTCATTTCTTAATATATAGGGAACCAAAAAAAGTTTATAACAAGAGACACTCCCCAGTTGGTAAATGGTCAAAAGATATTAACAAGTAGTTTTCAGAAGAAAAAAAATTCAAAGCTGTCAGTAATCATATGAAAAAATGCTCTAAATAACCACTGATTAGAGAAATGCAAATTAAACAACTCTGAGGTATCACCTCACACCTATCAGATTGGCTAATGTGACAGAAAAGGGAAATGACAAATGCTACAGGGGATGCAGAAAAACTGGGACACTAAATGTACTGTTAGTGGACTTGTGAACTGATCCAACCATTCTGGAAAACAATTTGGAACCATGCTCAAAGGACTATAAAACTGTATATACCTCCTTTGGCCTAGCAATACAATTACTAGGTCTTTATCCCAAAGTGATCAAAGAAAAGGGTAAAGGATCTATGGGTATTAAAATGTTTATGTAAGTTCTTTTTGTGGTGGCAAAGAATTGAATTTGGGGGGATGCCCATCAGTTGGGGAATGGCTAAACAAATTGTGGTATATGATGGTGATGGAATACTATTATGCTATAAGAAATGATAAACAGGATGCTTTCAGAAAAAACTGGGAAGATTTCTATGAACTGATGGAAGTGAGCAGAAGCAGGAGCTAAGTGTACATAGTAACAGCAATATTCTGAGGATGATCATATGTGAAAGGCAGCTACTCTGAACAAGACAATGAACTAGGATAATTTGAAAAGACCTATGACAAAAAAAATGCTTTCAGCCTCCAGAAAGAGAACTGATGAACTCTGAAAGCAGATTGAAGCATTTTTTAACTTTATTTTTATTGTTTTATTTTTTTTCTGTGATTTCTTTTGCACCATGACTAAAATGGAAATATGTTTGCAAGACTTCACATGTTTTGTTGATATCAAATAGCTTGCCTTTTCATAGGTGGTGGCAAAGCAGGAGGGAGAGAGAATGCAAAACTCAAAATTACAAAAAAAAGATTAAATTTTACATGTAACTGAAAAATATTTATCAAAATAAATATAAGAAAAATAATTAAGTTACTTAATAACTGTCCATATAAAATGGACAAGTGGAGAACTTGAGTGTGAAAGTAGATGATATGCTCTCATCTGAGGGAAAGAAAAATAAAGTCCCATGGCAGAGCTTTATGGAAGGAGCAGAAGAAGCAGAAAGTTGGAGCTTTTGGCTTTATTATACTTGCACAATCAGAACTTGAATGATATTAAACATACCAGGGCAACAAGAAAGGGTGACTGTGGAAAAGTTAGCTCAAAGACTTTCAGACAAAATCCCATTAACTTGTCACCCTACTACCTGCAATCTGGAACCATGAACTATGATCATATAGACTCTCCCATTTTTCCTGGATAGAATTTGTACATCTACTCTCCTAAGGCTCTAATAGTCTCTTGACATTTTTAGATCACAATTTCCCTCCTTGGCCACTGCTCCCATTTGTGCATTAACTTTTTCATTGCTATGAAAGTTCCTTGTAGTTTGGCACAATGCTTGGAACATAGTAAGTGCTTTTTCACTTATTAATTAATTCAGTTATTTATTCATTTTGATGACTTCAGATATGCCTGAATATGAAGTAATCTAGGATTATCAGGAAGAGGTGTGCTTGTATTAAAAATAAATTCATGGTTGGCTACCTGAGACTACCAAAATAAGTTGGAAATTTGATTAATCCTTTTGATATATCAGTCATTGTGAAGTGATCTTGGTCTCTTCCTCCTATGTGGTCAGTCCAATTATTTAGATGGCTGAAATACCTGTGTGTTCATCAAGGAACAATTTTGTTGACTTGGAAAAAACAAACAAATCATCCACTGAGTAATGTGAAAAATGATTTTTTCTTTGTAATCATTATTTTGAAGACTCAGAGCTTCCCCCATCTTCCTCCTTCCAGATTCTCCTTATCCTGGTCATCCCTCAACCCAAGCTACCAACCAGTGTGGGAAATCTTTCTTAAAGATCTAATCAGACAGTAAAAGAAAGTCTAAGTTTGGGCTAATGGATGTATTCCTGCTCATTGTTTTGCCCAGACAGGTCTGAGAAAATGTTAATTCTCCTTACTGTCAGGACAGGTAATACGGAAATTGATGTCTTCTTGACCAAGATTTTGATGACCTAAGTCATGTACCCCAAGACCCTTATTTTAATGTAGCCCACCTCCTAGTGCATTAAGCAATCAGAGTTGATTGGCACCCCTTGGGAACACCTACTCTACAAAGAACATATGAACTAAATACCCCATCCTCCAAATTGGGCTCTTATTTCCAAACTGTAAGCTCCTATGTAATGAATTACTGTTGTCTTTGAGAGAATAAAACATGGACTCCAACAACCTGATTCATTTGTCTTTCTTAGACCAAACTCTCAGAGGTTGACAGTATCAAGGTATAAAATATGGGGATCTACTCACCTTCATGTTTCTCAAAGAAGTAGAGTGACCATAATCTTAAAAAAAGGAAGATTTCTTACTTAGTATACGGTTCCTTAAATACTCGCAATTGCTTCCATCCCAGAATAGTAAAAAAGGCCTTACTTAAATTTTAAAGCAATTCAAAAGACAGAAGAAAAACAATTCAATGGACTCAAATGAATTTATGATTCATTAATGTGACTTTTCCTTTCAAAAATGCAAATCATGTCCCATCCATGCCTACCAAGCCTATGTGTAAGAAATATATGTGACAAAGGTTTAACTCACAACACCTGCTCTGGAAGTTCTCTCTGCATAGAGATGTCATGCATAGCCCTTTGTTTTTGCTGCTGTCTGTCCTTCATTCTCAAAGAGGATGGATGCTTCACTTAAAAAGTCCAATCCAATTCACACCCAAGTTAAGACATCACCCTCGTAATGAAGAGACTACCATACTTGCAGATGCCTAGTTTGCCAGTGGTATTATTCTCTTTTTCTGTCTGCCCTCACATCTTCTTAAGCCATATCCTATCAATTGCCAAATCTTTCTATCTACATATCTACAATATATCTTTTATGCACTCCCAAATACTCATAGGGTCACCATTTTAATTTAGTTCTTTATCATCTCTCATCAAGATTATTGAAATGAAGGAGTAATTGCTCTATCTCCTCCAAGTATCTTTCCATTATAATGCATCCTTCACACAGTTGTCCATGTGATTTTCCTTAAATATAGCTTTAACTATGTCACTACTATTCAATAAAATTCAGTGGCTCATTATTACTTCTGGTATAAATTATAAACTTCACTGGCATTTAAAAGCCTTCATGGCCTAACCCCAGTCTACCCTTCCCAGTCTCATTTTATGTTGCGCTCCTTCCCACAATCTCTGGTCCAATTTAGACACTCTATCTCCCATCTCCATGCCTTTTGTCTGACTGTCTCCAATGCTTGGAATACATTACTTCCTCCCCTTTAACTTATGGAATCCCTACTTCTTTCAAGACTCAATTTAGCTTTTTTTTTGATCCCCTGTCAATTGCTAAAATAGCTCTCTATAATCTTCTATGTGTTTTTCTGACAGCATGTAAGTATAGAGACTGGGGACTGTTTAATTTTTATCTTTGTATCCCCAGTGATTGTTGTTGTCCTTCATTTTTGAAGAGGACCAAAATGACATCACCATGCCAGAGTCAAGTTTTAGTGTGTATGACTGTGGCTGATCAGACCAATACGGGCTTAGAATGTTCTACCACAGGTTGAGCACAAATAGTCCCTGTGAACCTTTGGGGAGGATTCTCTAAGTTTGCATATCTTGTGTTTCTCTTGAGCTACTTCAGTTCTGCTTTGCTCATATTGCACAGCCCTTCTCTGATGTGGACACACCATGCTGAGTGGTTGTGTGCCAGTGTCTCCAATGTCACAAAATCAATTCCAGAGTTCTTAAGAGAGACCTTGAGAATGTCCTTGTATCACTTCTTCTGACCACCATGTGAATGTTTGCCTTGTGTGAGTTCTCCATAAAATACTCTTTTTGGCAACCGTATGTTTTGCATTCAAACAATGTGGCTAGCCCATCAGAATTGTGCTCTCTGAAGCAGAGTTTGAATGTTTAGCAGTTTAGCTGGAGAAAGGACCTAAATGTCTGGTATCTTATCCTGCTAGCTCATCTTCAGAGTCTTCCTAAGACAATTCAAATGGAAGCAATTCAGTTTCCCCAGTGACTGGCAGAGTACCTAACATATAGTAGGCATTTAATAATTGTGTGCTAATTCATTGATAGAAGACAGAGCTAATTAATTCTCTTTTTGCTTTTGTTTACTCTCTCAAGGAGAATAATCTTTAGCCTTGAAAGAAAAAAAATAAATAATAAAATAAGCATTTAAAATAAATGAAGTTATAGTAAGAGAACATCTAGCTTCCATCAATGAATTCAAGCATGGAAAACTACATTGACTGGTGGTGGTGGGGGGGGGGAAACTAATGAGAAGTTTTTTTTATAATTTTTGAAAAATCATTAAGAACAAGAGAGTTGCTATATGAATAGAGATAGGCAAGAAATGTTCTAATTGTAAAAATAAAGTTTTTTTTTTCAAACTATAAGCTGGTGAGCCTGGTTTTGTTTTCTCATGTAGTCCTTCTTCCAGTACTGTTGTCTAAACTTCCATTTATTTAGGATTACTGTGTCCCTAGACTGGTGAATGACTCTAGGGGTAACCTTGAGGATTGTTGTGGTTTCTAGCACAGTTGCTCATGAGTTCTGTTATCTTCATTATCAATTAATTAGCTGATATTAAATGAGTTATTAGTAAAGAGTATAGCAAAACCAAAGTAGTTACCAAAAAATTTCCACAAACTAGAGGCACACTCTCCCTTTGCATCTACATTTGGGAGAGTGGGGTCAAATTCAAAGTACAATGGTAGTGAGGCACACATGTAGAAAGTATGTGTGGCTAAAGAATATCTCCTGACTCCTTGACCTGGAAATCCCTTCCTTTTTTCCCATGAAGTTCTCAGCTAATTCCCCTTAGGTACAACTCTCTGATTTGCTCTAAGTATCGTTGCATTTTTTTAATGAGTTTTTATTGGTATCTTCTTTTATTTATATTATAATAGTTATGCCAAGTATTCCTCTCCCCTCCCTTCCTAAAGAATCATTCCATATAAAAATAGTATTTCTTTCTTTTTTTTTTTAAAAGCAATTGGGGTTAAGTGACTTGCCCAGGGTCACATTACCAGTAAGTGTCTGAGGCCAAATTTGAACTCAGATCCTCCTGACTCCAGGGCTAGTGTTCTATTCACTGTGCCACCTAGCTGCCCCACCCCCAATAGCACTTCTTAGAGAGGAAAAACAATCATTATAACCAATCAATACTTTGAGAAAGTCCAAAAACACCTGCAATGTGTATCACCCCTGGAGTCCTGTCTCCATGAAGGAGTGAGTTTGCAGTATTTTATCAATCATCTTCATTTGAGTCCTGCTTGATATTTATAATTTTATTACATTTATTTTTAGGTGTGTCATTCTTTCTATTTACATTGTTATAATTATCATGTATATTGTTTTCTTGGCTCTGCTTACTTTGTATCAGTTCATATAGATCTTTCCATGCTTCTGTATTTATCACATACATAATTTCTTACAGCATAGTAGTATTCCATTATATTTATGTACCACAATTTGTTTGGGTGTTCAGTAATTAAGGGACATTTACTTTGTTTCTGATTCTTAGCTATCACAAAGAAGTTTTATTATATTTTGGAGTATATGGGGACTTTCTTCTTATAGATGACTTCCTTGGACTATTAGACCAGTAGTGCAGTCTCTGGTTCAAAAGGCATAGATGTTTTGCAGGGTTCTAAATATTTTTCCAAAGTGGTTATACCATTTCATAGTTCCAACAAAATATACTAACAATAACAAAAATAATGATAATAATAATGATTATGATGATGACAATAACAATAATAATATTTGTACAATACTTGCTATGTACCAGGCATTGAACTAAGTACTTCATGATTATTATGTTATTTGATCTTCACAACAACCCTGGGAGGTAGATGTCATTATAATACCCATTTTACAGATGAAATAACTAAGGCAACAGAGATTAGCCCAGGGTCATACAGTGTCTGAGATCAGATTTGAACTTGGGTCTTCCTAACTTCAAGCTTGGTGCTCTATTTACTGCCTATTACTTAATAAACTCTCTGACTTTGATGATTGTCATTTTTGTCAATTTGCAGGTTGCAAAGAGACCTCAGGATTGTTTTGATACACATTTTTTTTTTAGTAGTGATTTGGAGCATTCATTCATGTGGTTGTGCATACTTTGTGGTTCTTTTGAGAACTGTTTTTTTTTCATATTCTTTGACCACTTATTTATTGAGGAATAAATATTAGTCTATATAATATATGTATATGCTAAATGCATATATACACGCACTCATATATATGCATGTACATGTACACACATGTTCATGTATGTATATTTCTCTATCTACATATAAATAAAGGTTATTTTTCCCCATTTGGCCACTTGCCTTCTTATCCTAGTTATAGTAAATTTTTTTTTCTGTGCAGAAAATATCAGTTTCAAGTAATGACAGTTATTTGATATTATATTTTTAATTGATATGTGTTTCATTCATTCAAGTATATGTCTCCTATCCATAGCTTTAAAGTATATATGATATATTTCTCTTCTAAAATTTTTTATAGTATGATCATTATATTAAAATAGCACATCCATTTAGAATTTATTACGGAATATGTTGTAAGGTATTAGCTGAAGTCTAATTTCTTCCAGACTACTTTCCACTTGTTTTTCAGCAATTTTTTTTACAAACCACGTGAGTGTTTTTTCCCACAGGTAATTTGTTTTCCACTTTAGAAAGTGCTGTGATATTGGGTTAAATTGTTTGTGATTCTTTCTTATCAAGTCTATTTCATTAATTTATCTGCATTTTTAAAACAAGAAGATCATTTTAATGACTGTTTCTTTGTAATACAGTTTGAATTCTGGTAGTCTTTATCTTTTTCTTTATCTTTACCTTTTTCATGATTTCCCTTGATATTCTAGATGTTTTCTCTTTACAAACAGATTTTGTTATTATGTATCAAATTCTATAAAGTGTCCCTTTGGTCACAAGACTGGTATACTATTAAAAGGATAAATTAATTTTGTTAGTATTAAAATTTTAAAAATTTTATTGGCACATCCTAGCCATGAGCAAGGCAGCTAGGTGGCACAGTGGATAGAGCACTAGACTTGGAATAAGGAAGACTCACCTTTAATGAGTTCAAATCTAGTCACATGTGTGACCCTGGGCAAGTCAATTAATCCTGTTTGCTTCAGTTTCTTCAACTGTAAAATACTCTAGTGGAGGAAATGCCAAGAAAAGCCTAAATGAGTAGGATACAACTGAACAACAACAATATTCTTGAGGACTGACTCTTCTTTCAGGTATTTTAATTGTTCTTTATTTCTTTAAGGAGCATTCTATAATTGAATCCATACTAGTTGTTGTGCACTTTGAGTGGTCACCTCCCAGATATTTTAATAACTTTTTAGAATGGGATTTCTCTTTATGTTATTTCTTGCTGTGTCTAATTGTTATATAGGATTTTCCATGTATGTGATCATATCATTAGCAAATAGTGATCATTTTATCTCCTCTTTATTTTTATGCCTTTATTTCTCTTGTAATTGCTCTTTCTAGCTTTTCCAGAACTATATCAAATAAAAGTAGGTAGAGTGGTCATACTTAATTCGCTTTCATATTAATTGAGAACATGTTTAATGTATCCTCATTACATACGATGCTTTATTTTAGTTTTAAATAGATGCTTTTTGGAAGTTTATTTTTTATTTATTTTTAAAAATTTATTTACTTTTAGTTATCCACATTCTGTAATTGAATCCATACTAGCTTTTGTGTGCTTTATGTGGTCACCTCCCAGATATTTTGGTAACTTTTTAGAATGGGATTTCTCTTTATATTATTGCTTTTTCAAAAAAAGATTTTGAGTTCCAAAATTTCTCCCCATCTCTCCCCTCCCCTCACTCCAAGATGGCACACAATTTGATATAGGCTCTATATACACATTCATATTGAACCTATTTTCACATTAGTCATGTTGTGAAGAAGAATTAGAACCAATGAGAGAAACCATGAGAAAAAAGAAACAAATGGAAAAAAAAAGAAAAAAAGAGCAAATAATATGTTTTGATCTGCATTCAGACTCCATAGTTCTTTTTCTGGATATGGACAGCATTTTCCATCATGAATCCTTGGGAGTTTTCTTGGATCCCTGCGTTGCTAAGAAGAGATGAGTCTATCAGAATTAATCGTCACATATTGTGGCTGTTACTGCGTACGATATTCTTTTGGTTCCGCTCACTTCACTCAGCATCAGTTCATTCAAGTCTTTCCAGGTTTTTCTGAAGTCTGCCTGCTCATCATTTCTTATAGCACAATAGTATTCCATCACATTCATATACCACAACTTGTTCAGGTATTTCCCAACTGATCCCTTGGTCATCCCCTCAATTTCCAATTCTTTGCCTTCTATTTTTTTCTATTTCTATTTCCTTCTAATATTTAATTTAATATATTCTCTTTCATGCTTATTTTAGGTTTGCTTATTTTCTTTATCATTTTTAAAATGCATATTCAGTTCATTAATGCTCTTTTTTTCCCCTATTTTGTTAATGTCTGTTTGTAAGAATATGATTCCCCCCTCCTGGGGACTGCTTTAACTGCATCCTAGCAGTTTGGGTATATTGTTTAATTATTATCACTTTCTTTTACATGGTTATGAATTTTTTTTATGATTTGATCTTTAAACCACTCATTATTTAAGATTTAATTGTTAAGTCTCCAGTTGGGTCTGTTTCTTTTGTTTGTGGTCCCTGATCCAATAATTGCTTTTATTGTGTTATGGCCTATAAAGAATGTATTAACTATTTTTGCCTTTTTATGTTTGTTTGCAATATCTTTCTTCCTCAGTGCACTGTCAGTTTTTATGAAAGTTCCATATGGTGCTGAGAAATCTGTGCTTTCTTTTGCTGTCCCATTTAGAAAATGCCATATCTTTTAACTTTTGTTCCTTATTCAGTTCCACATCTTTCCCTTTTGTTTATCTTTCTGTTAGGCTTTTCCAAAACAGAAGTGAGAGAGAGAGACAGAGAGAGAGAGAGAGAGAGAGAGAGAGAGAGAGAGAGAGAGGGAGGGAGAAATTGAAGTCCTCTGTCACTATTGGGTTATTGTCTATGTTTTCCTGTAGCTCAGGTAATGTTTTCTTCATGAATTTGGATGCTGAGGTATTTGACACATAGACAATTATTACTGACATTGTTTTGTTGTCTACAGTTCCTTTCAGTATAATAGAGTTTCCTTTTATCCTTGTTATTTTTTTTAAATATTTTTGCTTTGTCAGTTAACATGATTGCAACTCCTGATTTTTTGGATTCACTTGATGCATAGGAAAAAAAATTCCCCATCTTCTCAGTTTTTTTTTTGTGTATCTTCGTTGTTTAAATGTGTTTCTTGTAAGTAAAATATTACATGGTTTTATTTTCTTATCCAATCAGTCATTTTTTCACTTTATTGGATTGTTTAATCCATTCACATTTAAAGTTATGAGTTGGATTTACATTTTCCTCCATCTGTCTTTAATACCCATAATATGTAAAATCCACAACTTTTTTCAAATTATGATTTTTACCTCTTCTTCTGTAAACATAGTACCATATTCCTTCAGTTACATTACCTAATTCTGGACATGTGCACAACTTTAAAATATACCAATCTCTATAACTGACAGAAAACATCCCAGGACTCTTATACTATACTCTTACAGTTATACTTCCTTATTGCTTTGATTGCTCTTGCTAAACTATACTACTCTTCCATGTTCTCTGAACTTATCTTACCCTATCCACCTCTATTCCTTTTCCTTATTATGTCCCATATATTTGGAATATGAGACTTCCTATATTTCAGAGACCAGCTCACGTGTTACCCTTTCCTTGAAAATTTTCCTTAATTCAACTCTTCACTGTGTCACAAAGATCCAGGATTTCTCCTACTTTGGATATCTAAACACATTTAACCTTTCCTATGTCCAGATTCCAATTTATATTTTTTTTTTGTGATTTTGTCTGTTCTTCTTTACTAGAATAGGAGATCTTTAAGGATACAAACTATATTTTATACATCTATGTATTTACAGTGTCATGGTGTTTTGCTTGTAGTAGATATTTAATAAATGTCTGCCAAAATGAAGTGATCCATGTTAATACTGGAAATGTTCTAGATGGCCAGGATCAACCATGCAGAGGTCTTACTGAACTACATCTGTGTTATGAAGAGGGGAATTTCCTGTTATTCTTTTTCTTTTATTTAAGGATCTCTTGGCTATTATCATTCTAGTACTCCATAGAAGAATAAACTGAAGGCTCTAAATGATAGATTTGAAAGTTCTAGAAGGGAGGATATGAACATTTTTCTGAAATTGCTCTTCTGTCAAGTAAAGATTAAATCTGTAGACAATAAATTTTAGTTTCATTAGAAATTCAGACATTGCCTTCAGCTAGCTGCAAAATATAAACATTCACTAATAAAAATTTTTTTTGTCTTTCTCTGAGTAGTTTTCAACCTAGTTATGTATTGTGAGAATCTTTTTTCTAACCATGTGCCATAGTCATTATTGACTTCTAATGGTTCTAGCAGGGTACCTATTTCAAGACCCTTCAACTTGTTCCCAAATACAACAGGGTCATTGAAAGAGAAATAACAAGATCATAGGATCATATAGAGAGAGAGTTGGAAGAGACTATAGTGGCTCCCTTATTTTATAGATGAGAAAAATGAGGCACAAAATGGTTAAATGATTGCCCAAGATGACACAGGTATTCAGATGCAGAACTAGGATTTAAACTCAGGTCTTTGACTCTGAATTCTGTCATACCTCTAGATAGGTTGGTGATTGCTTCAATCTCTAACATTTCAATGAGTTTATAATTGTCCTGCCTTATCTCAAAACATCAGGCCAGATGGTTAGAGGATGTGGAGCCATCACTGTTCATAGACGATTGCTCTTCATTAGCATCTTTGTGACAGCAGTCCTATTTTGATTGCAAATTCACTGAACCTTGACCATACATACTTTATCAATTATTCTGTTAGGGGCACTCCATGTTAATAAAACATGCTAACTCAACATAAGTGGGGGAAGATAGGTGATGCAGGGGATAGAGTTATGGGCCTGAAGTCAGGCAGACTCACCTTCCTGAGTTCAAATCTGACCTCATATACTTGCTAGTTGTGTGACCGTGGACAAATCACTTAACCCTGTTGACCTTAGTTCCTCAACTGTAAAATGAACTGGAGAAGAAAATGGCAAACCATTCCACTATCTTTGCCAAGAAAACCATGTAATGAAGATTCAGACACAACTGAAATGACAGAACTACAACAACAACAAACCAACATAAGTGAATTTCAAATTAATATGTATATTTTTTTCAAATGTGGTCTTTTAATTAAGCGAGGAGTTTCCCATTTTTCTTCCTTTTTCTTATTTCATAATTTATACCTACTGGTTTTTGGAAGTTCTTTTTTCATCATCTCATGTCATTTTAAAGTTAATATTTTAAAAAATTCTCCTTCATACATGAAAATCTTTATTATTTTAACATACAACTGAAAACAGAAGAAAGCCATGATTATATTTCCCTGCCTTAATCGTTTCTAAGCAGAAAAAGAAAACTCAGATGCAGTGAGTCTAAGTTCCTGTGTCATTACAGTGAAAGGAGACCTAAACTGAAAAGTCTGAAGAGACACATACTTTCTTCTGAAACCATAATTCAAAGTGGGCTAGCCCCACCTCCATAGTCTTAAATAGGAACAAAATGAAGACTTTGATGTATTCTCTTTGAACTGAACTGGCTTAACTTAAGTTTCCCAGCAGCTAAAAAACCCCAACAAAATTCCTGTCCCTGTGGCCAGTTTCAGCACAGAGAATGATATGCACATATGCACTTTAAAAGCTATGTATGTAACATGCCAAAACAATTAATTGATTTTAGAAAATTTAGTCACCTAGCCAGTAAGTAAATGAAAAACATTAAATGATCTTTTGCCCAAGTGAACGAGGAGACTATTACACTCATCAGTTAAGAGAGTCAAAATCACCAGACTTGGACACTATCTGCATGCTGTACCTTCACAGTTATGATTTCTAGAGGCATTGAAATAATCCAGGAAACATTGTTGAATAGGATATAAAAAACAGGCTGAAAACAGGATCAAGGCTAGCATGTATTTTGGAAGACAATACTTTTTGCCACCTTGTGGCTCACATTAACCTTGGCTATAGAGGTGGTATTTCCACTGTTATAAAATAATGGAAAGTTGGAAAGGACTTCAAAAGCCATATAGTCTCACCCATCCTTGTACAAGAATTTATTTTACAACATGCTGAACCAGCAATCACTGGTCTTTGCTTGAAAAACTGCACTCTCTGTTGAAGTAGCCCAATTCATTTCAGATAGCTCTAATTATTAATAGGTTTTGCTTTGTAGTACACTTATATTTGGCTCTTTGTAACTTTCCCCCACTTCTCCCAGTTCTGTATTATATGGACAAGCAAAAGAATTTGAATTCCTCTTTCAGTTGACAATGTTTTGGATGCTTTGAACAATTTGAATACTTTGAATACTTCTAAGCATTTGACAATTCTTTGAATGCTTTGGACTTGGCTATACTGTCTCCTAATAAATCTTCTCTTTTTCATATTAAACATATCCAGTTACTTCAAGTCCCTTCACCATCCTGGTTGTGCAACTGAATGTTCTCCAGTTTATTAATGTCCTTCTTAAAATATGGTGCTCAAAACTGAATACAATCTCTAGATGTGACCTGACTAGGGTAGAATAGAGCAACATCATTATCACCTTCATAATCCTGAACACAATGCCTTTTTTAAATGAACTGAAATATTGCACTATTTTTCAGTCGTTCAATCATGTCCAACTCTTTTTTTTACCCCACGAATCATAACACACCACACCCTTATATCCTCCACTATCTCTAGAAGTCTGTCCAGGCTAATATTCATTGTTTCCATGACAGTATCTATCCATCCCATTCTTTGCCATCCCCTTTTCTTTTTGCCTTCAATGTTTCTCGACATCAGAGTCTTTTCCAATGGGTCCTGTCTTCTCATAAAGTGGCCAAACTATTTAAACTTCAGCTTCGGTATTTGACCTTCCAGTGAACAGCCTGAATTAATTTCTTTAAGTATTGACTGATTTGGTCTCCTTGCTGTAGTCTTCTCCAGAAAGACATTGTGAAGGTATTGATTCTGTAGCACATCTTTCCTTATAGTCCACTCCCACCACAGCCATATATTGCTATTGGAAAAACCATAGCTTAAATTGGCTTTGGAAACTGACTTGACATTTTATTGATCCTTATTAAGCATGCAGTCCACTAAAACGCCCAGATGATTTTCAGATGAGCTGTTTTGTTCAGATGATGTCTGTCTCAATCTTTGAAGCTTAAATTTCAGAAACTAAGTATGAGCCTTTGAATTGTGGTCGGTGCTGTTGTTTGGTCATTTCAGTCATATCCGACTCTTCATGGTCCCATTCTGGGGTTTTCTTAGCAAACATACTAGATTGCCATTTCCTTTTCCAGTGCATTTTACAGGTGAGGAACTGAAGCAAACAGGATTAAGTGACTTGCCCAGGGTCACACAGATAGTAAGTGTCTGAGGCTGGATTTGGACTCCGGAAGATGAGGCTTCCTGATTCCAAGTCCAGTGCTTTATCCACTTCACCACCTAGCTTTGAATTTGTAGTTATTCAATTTCATCTTATTAGATTCATCTCACTGTTTTAGCTTATTAATTCTCTCTAGAGCCTGATCCTGCCATCACATATGTTAGCTATCTTTTCCAGCTCTTTGCTTTTATTTCTTTAAATATAATAAACGTGCCATCTACTCCTTCAGTAAAATCATTGATAAATATAGATTGTGGTCTAGCACCTGAAGAGCTAGACTTAGAGATAAGAACCAATCTAGGTAGTTTCTAAAAAAAAATCATAACTCCCCCCCCTCCATTTTTTTTATCATGTATATATATATGTCCTTGGGAGATTTCAAAATATAGGTCAAATATAACTCACTTTCAGCTCTTCACTAACGTGAGCAAAAGAATTTTCAGTGTAAACAACCCTCCCCCCCACACATGCAAGCAATCAAGGCAATAATGCATGTATATTATTTAGAAGTCTTTATTTTATCCCATAGAAAACTTAGAAAAGACGTAAAGATTCCCACTAGACCTTAAGCAATCTACATAATTCTGTTTTTTTTTCCTATAGAATCTCATATTTCCCCTATCACCTATACAGTTCTTCAAACCTATAGCACCACCCTAGTGTTTGTATTCAACCTTGGAAGAAAAATGAATTTGGTTTGTTGGAAACCCCAAGGAACAAGTACAGTCCTAGAGTGTCAAATTTCTATTCTAAATGTTTGGTATTATCCCCAGAAGGAAAATTGATGTACGGCTACTAAACAGGCAGTTCTATTCTGACTCACCTGCATTATCCAAATAACTAGAGGGCACAGAGCCGGACTTTAAATCACCCCACACCTTTCCTGATTCTTTCAGTGATTAACTGTTTCCCATTCTTAAAATTGTACCCCAAATATTTATATGTGTATATGTTTTTACTGCCCTTTCAGTAAAAAAAAAAAAGGAAAAAGTAAGTTCTGGACAGTTTCTCATTTGTCTTTGAATCCTGAGTGATTAGCACAGTGACTTGAATATAGTATATGAATAATAAAATTCTTGTTGAATTGAATTAATCAATTAAAAGCAAAAACAGTCAAGAGACAAGAGAATCCTGTGATGATGAACAGGAAGATGGCAAATGTTTGAACATAAGTCATCCTTTCAAACCTTTCTCAGAATATTTTAAAATCTGTTTTAAAATCTAGGGTGCAGAGTCTTCCTGGCTTTTCTCCCTTTCACAAATTCTCAAATGTCATGGTTATTTCTCTTCAAAGTTTCCCCAGGGATTTACAATATAGAGAATTTAAAAAGTATTTAGAGAAATAAGATTCATCAGCACTCTATAATGAGTATAGAAATTAAATGCCACAACATTTATGCAAAAGAGACCCATTGTTACTGGGTTGCTTTAATAAGGCTTCATTGATAAGGTGAGTTTTTTTTTTTTAAATGAATCATTTTTATAGGTGGAAATAGGAGTGGCAGGGGTGCATTTCAGATAGAGAGAGTTTAAGGCAAAGGTCCAGAGGTTGGAAAATGCAATTGATCTTTGCCTCATCTATTCTGTGCTCTCTAGAGTATAAGGGTTTATGTTGTATATGAGCTTATTGTAGGGATGTTGTACTTATCAGTTATTACCAAATGAGTGTGCATGTGTGTATGTGTGTGTGTGTGTGTGTGTGTGTGTGTGTGTGCAGAATGGAGAAAACTGAAATTGTGATAAAGAGGATACAGGATTTATCTTTTGTTTAGTTTGTGTGGCTATTATTCTTAAGGAGGGAGAGGTTGTGTATTTGTAATGGGAATTTAATTTTCACCTTCCACATTTAAAAATTGACAGTTTCTTTTGTCTTCATCATGTTTGTTATAATATCACAGCCACAGAAATTTGAAGAGGTACAGATGGACAAGTTGCCCATGTTCTTTACACATGCTTGCTGTTTTGTGAGGTTTCCAAAGAGGCAATGAAAAGTGACAGCTTTCAGTGCAGAAATGTTGAGCACAGATGTTGACATAAGTATGGGTCTTTCTCAACAAGTTATGCCAGGTTATGCCAGGGCAGTGACTGATTCTTAGTTCAATGGTATTTTTGGGGTGGTATTGGTGGTAGTCTTGAATTCCCTTCATCACATTCCCATATTCAATGTCACTTCAGAATCAAATTCTTCAATTCTCCTTCCTACTTTCCTCTCCATTACTCACAACCACAATACCTACCAAAGCAGGTATAGCATGGATTCCAAACATAGATAGCCTGATTTGGGTCCTCCTCTTGACCCTGATGCCCATACCAAAAGTATGTTGTCCTTATGGTGCTCAATGCTATCCCTCTTTATTCAGAAAATTAACAATTTATTTAACTTTCAATGGCTCTTTTCTTCTGAATACTCCACAGTTCTAAACTCGAGAACTTTAGTTCTGGGATACCTACCACTAGAAAAAATGGAGAAAAAAAAGGCAAAAATAGTAAAAACCAGAAGAGGTGAGAGAAGGTGAAAAGTAGAAAGATAAAAACACAGTGAGCTCAGACCACAGATAGAAAATCTCAGGATGAGAAAGGAGCTCAATTCCTTTAGCTACTATAACTTTAGTAGAGAGATTTCCTAGCACTGGTAGTTGAACCTTTTAATTCATTTTGCTTTATCTTATTGGGAACCAGGCCCCTATGCCACTTCCACTTCTTGTAATCTCCTTCACATGCCCCTGGTAGGTACCTTTCAATTCCTCTCTCAAGTTGCTTGAGGGCAGAGATAATTTTGCTGGTTTTCATTTGTATTCACAGCTCTTAATTAGTGCCTGACATTTAATTATTGCTTAATAAATGCTTTATCTATTGCTCTACTAGAACTCTGATTTCATTTCAGTAGTGATTATAGTTGGTTTAAAGCACTGGTGAAAGACCACTTGAAAAATATATCTATTCATACTCTTGCAAAAAGTTTGCATTGCAAGTATCTGATTTCTTTGCCTAGAATTCTTTGCTTGATTCCTCTCC
The DNA here is from genome assembly GCF_900497805.2 of Vombatus ursinus. Taxonomy (NCBI): domain Eukaryota; kingdom Metazoa; phylum Chordata; class Mammalia; order Diprotodontia; family Vombatidae; genus Vombatus; species Vombatus ursinus. Next base: position 1,355,866 of record NW_020954592.1, on the reverse strand, counting down.
ATGTTCAAGGGGGTTGCAGATGGTGTTAAAAGAACCCATTTGGTCTTATATACTGAGCAGCCCCATATCTCCTGAATTTCCCAGTTTTGGTGTTTAATGTTCTTTTCAGTGTGTCACCAGGTAGGCAATTCAACTTGCAAAGATGTTTAGATGCTTGGGAGAAGGCAAGGGAAAAGGAGGGGTTGGGAGTAGAAAGTTTTTGAGTCTCCCTTTAAGTGCCAAGTAAAGTATGCAGATCTCTTGAGGAGTTGCACCAGGCCTCGCTCCTATTTGAGGGGGTCTTGAGTGAGCAAACTCCATTGTGCATGGCTGTTTACACATTTTATTCACATAGACTTGTGATTTTGTATAACTCTATAAGTAGCCAATGGTAAGTGATACTTGTTCTTTGAGCAGGAATTACTCCCAAGTTGTAAATCAGTTTCCTCAAGGAGCTTGGAAGAGATTTGGGAAGATGATATTGGAATATAAGGAAACACACAAACTCCCACAGGCATACACAGACTACTTGAAAGTAAGTCATTTTCTTGTCAAAGACAACTCCTTTGAAAAAGAAAAATAAATGACAATCAGGGAATTTTGGAGGTTCAAGAGATTTTAGTCAGGGAATCTCAGAGTAGATGGAGACTTCATAGTTCATTTAGCTTACATCAGAACAAAAACTCAATTAGAATGTAAGCTCATTGAAAGTAGGAATTGTTTCATTCTTTGTATTTTAGTCTCCATTGACTACATAGCACTCAGCACATTGGATGTGCTTACTAAATTTGTGTTAATTATTTGACTGACCCACGTGTAAAAATCATAAAAAAATTGTAATTGTAAAATTATTTGTAAAACACATTGTAAGTAAAGTACTATGTACATTCTATCTATCTATCATCATCTTTGCATCACTTTTTTCTTTGTTCAATACTCACTAATAATTTCTTTAATCACATATCCCAGGATTAAAGCTCACTGGCCTATAGCTGGCAGATTCTGCACCTTTCTTACATTTAAATATTGAGACATTTTCACTTCTCTGGTCATGGAGCAATAATTGTATAATCCTCAGAGTCAGAAGAACAACAAAGAGGGAAAAATGAATTTTCCATTAATTCCAAACCATATTATTTGATGATGAAATCATGGTCCAGACAAGTGAAGAGATTTGCTTAAGGTCAAAAAGATAGGCAATGTCAGAGGTGACCTTACAGTTCATGTGTCCTCCCTCATAGTACAGTTCTCTGCCCATTCCACCACAGTACCAGGAAGATCAACAATTACTTTAAACTCTAATATTTCATTTTCAACATGTAAACAACACATCAGCTAACCAGAAAGGGGACTAACTTGCACTTTTAATTTAAAAACATATAACTAAGGTCAAGTTTATAATACACACAGGTGATGTCCAAGTTCCTGCCATACACATATCATCTTGGCACCAAGTTTAGGAACAGCATATTTCATAATATTAGTTCATCTCTAAAGAAGAACATTTTCAAACTTCAGTTAATTTTTGTTACTTGTGTGCAATGAGCCCGATTTCCTTTTAATTTGTCCCTCAGTATTATCCTTCTTGATTTATCCTTCTGTTCTTTTTTTTTTGGTACATTTTTCTAAAATTATGATTAAGCCATATAGAACAAACAGGAATAATTTAACAACACTTTTCTGGAGAAAGAGAAGTTTCAAAATAGAATCAGACAGCTGTCAAATTGGACCATTCTTGTGTTCAGCTTACTATTAAAAATGTGTCAAAAGTTTAAAATTTTACATACATGCACACATACATTATATATACCTATAATGTATATATACACATATATATACACTGGTCTTATTTTCTTTTCCATCCTTGAAAATATCACTTTATAGCTGTCAGATTTCTTCTTACATCATAACTCTGAAATGTGGGTAGGTGGGGAAAGCATTTTGGCACTTAAAATGTTGTATTTCAAAACAGTTGCTACATTTCAAAACAAAAGAATAACAGTGATTCTTCTCCGGAACATCATGTTAGAATTCCAGCTGATGAAATGATCCATGAGAGCATGTTTGGATCTTCTATATTCCGCTAGAATTGTAGCCAGTTAATAGTAACTATGATGGAAAATTCCAGTTTGAACAGAACAGAGCTATGCCATTTGCTGTTTTTCTTTTCTTTTTTGGCGGGGGGGAGAGGAATCATAGAGCAACCTATGCAGCCACATCTGCCCCCCAAAAAATGCAAATTTCAGTTCATGCTATAAAGAAAAACATTCAGTCATCCAGATAAGCCTGGTGTACAGGTGACCTTTGAGGAGCAAGTTGGGCACTTCTGACTCTTCACATTTTAGCACTAATTTATATCCTGTGTAAGTTTTTTTTAATCATTTTCATGGATTTTAGTTTTTGTTTCTTAACTATATTAATAATAATAATAACATGTTCATGCAATGCTTTAAAGTTTGAAAAAAATAATTTACAACAACCCTAGGTGGGATGCAGTGCTAATATCATCACCTATAAGTTCTGAAGGGTTGGATGACTTATGCATAAGCATTTATCCAGCAAGTATCTAAGGTTTCCAGATCCCCAGTGCAATTATTCAATGCTAAGTAGTCTGTCTCTATTGGGAGTTACCTATGACCAATGACACTCACACATTTACATCTCTTTTCCGTCATTCTCAAGGTCTTGCATGATGATGAACACTTACATGCCCAATTGGCCAAATTTAGTGGTCTTTAGAAGCTTTATGAACTCTGAAATAGCATTCTACTAAATATGACCCACAAACAGGAAAGGTATTATGAAACTTCCATAAATTTTATTTTATTTTTTTTTTAATGAAAATGCTGCTTCATTCTATTTATTGAGCAAAGGGCTGGCCCTACCACTCTACTCTCCACTGATTCATTCTGTTTTTTTTTTTCTAGCAGCTGTTACAAACAGCTGTACTTTAGGCATTGCCACTTTAAAGACAGAGGGAATAAATATTCCTCAGGCATCTGTGGCTGTGTGTGTGGCCCAGGAGACAGCTCAGGCTAGAACTTGGGATTGAGAAAATAAAATGATTCTTTCCACTTAGAAGGGGAATTAATCCTTGTGGGACCTTAAGTTAAAGGATATTCATGAGTCACAAAATTATTAGTCTACCAGACTAGGTCATGAACATGCTAGCGTATATTAACAGTGATGTTTGCTTTTGGCATTTATAAGTAGGATATACTGGCAAACAATTCCTTTCTTCTTTCTTTACCTCTTTCCTTCTTTGATGAACTGGTTATACACTCCCAATTTCCTGCAATCCTTCAGGACTCTTTTAGACATTAACCTGTGCTATTTCTAATTCCTCTTTAACTACCATACAGTCAGGTTTCTACCCTCAGCATTCTACTGAAATTAATTAGATTGTTTTCTCAGTATTAATTGTTTTGCTCCCTTTATAGCATTTGATAATTTTGATCATCCTTTGACTTCTTTGATATTTTTTTTCAATTTTCTCACTTTCTGCTATCTCCTTTGATATCTGTTATTGGCTATTTTTCTTCCTATTCCTACCACTAAGCTATTAGTACATTCAAAAAATATAATACAATATAATATAATGTAAGTTACATCAACATTTATATATACTTATATATGTTATGTTATGCTATGTTATGTTATGTTATGTTATACAGGGATTCTGTGTTTGGAGGTCCCATAGTTCTCTAAAATTCAACATGTGTACAAATTAACTCATCTTCCCTATTGAATTTAGAGGCAACAAAGTGGTTTAGTGGAGAAATGCTGCCTAAGGGCCTCAGAAACTAGTTATCTGTGTGACTCTGGGTAAGTCACTTAATTTCTCTGTGCCTCAGTTTCCTTATTTATAAAACAAGGGAATTTGCCTCTGAAGGCTCTTTTTGCACTAAAGTCTAAAATTTTTTCCTTTATTCTCACATTTTCCCAAAGTACTTCAGCCCTATCTTGCTTTTTGTAGTTTTCTGCTAATACTTTGAACATTCCAGGGCTTCCATTATTACATCAATTGAATGGAGAGGATAATCTGTCCCTTACACTATTATTAAAAGTGCTAATAAGAGGTGTGGTTCTGTGTGGCCTGCTTCTTGTTTCAGCCCAGAAGGCCAAGTCTGTGTCTCACATTTCATTTATCTCACCCTCATTTATCTATTATAATGCAAAGAACATATTTGTAGTAGTCATTCAATGAATATTTATTGACTCAATAATCTATTCACTCATAGGAGTTTTTAATTTCTTGTTTCTGATGATCCCTTTCGAAATCTAGTGAAGCCTATGGGCTATTTCTTAGAATAATGTTTTTAAATTCACAAAATATGTAGGATCACAAGAGAAACTAATTATATTGATACATTATTAACACATCTCTGTGCATGTGTATATGTGTGTGTGTGTGTGTGTGTGTGTGTATGTGTGTGTATTATGTGTAAGAGTGGCTGTATCTGTGTATGTATATATCGAGTTCATGGAACCTAGGTTAAGAACCCTGAACCTAATAGTTTATATCCAATTCATGATTCAAAATTAAGTGTTTCTCATGTAGTGAAGCTGAATTAGCCTACAGAGTCCATCCCTTAGGTCATCACAAATATTCCCTGCCTGGTTCTATCTGACCTCATAGTAGTTCTGGGGCCAGAATCCAGTCATGTATGACTCAGGGTTAAAATGCTTCTATTTAAGATAACAATAAGCCTCTAATTGGCAGCTAAACAGAAAGAATTGATACCCCAGTGGACTTTTTAAAAGAGGATACAGCTTCTACTTGGAAACTCTCATTTGTGGCTCTCCAGGTGGCACCATGTGATCTTAGTGAGGTGTGGGGAAGAGTTGTTCTTCTCTACATTGGTATCATAGTGGCCTCACCACTACTTCCTAAATAGAATGTGAACTCGACCATGTATGCTTGGCTTTGCCTTTTTATGTTTTTTTTTTTTCTTTTCTGATTGTAGGAGAATGAGTCCCTCAAGAGTCACATGTTCCAAGAATCAGTGACTTTGGAAGATCTAAGCCTCTCATTCAGTTGGGATTGAATGGCAGCTGAGGAGGAGTTTCCAAATTAGCACTATTGTCCTTAATAGTGTTATTAAAATTCTTTGCAGATCTTTTCCAATACTCCTTCCTAGTTCCTCATTTGATTTCCTTGACCTGACTTTGTTTTATTAAACACCAGGTAGTATTAACAGGGACTCACCAGTAGTTTGGTTTGCATATGCCCTGCTGGATTAGCAATCTTGAATAATTGCAATGTTTTCTGTGGTTACCAGAGATTTAACTATCTTTCTTTTATCTTTGACTACTTCTAAAAATTAGCAAGGGCTATGTCAATTCTTACTTCTACTCAATAATCAAGGAAAACCCTGTGCCTTTTTTTGTTTATAACTGACTGCATTTCAGTGAACACATGACCTTGACATAATATAATTGATTCTCCATGGAAATAGATATGAGTATGTTCAAATTCCACTTATATTTGGATTTTACTCTTAGCATAGAAGTAATAAATTTACAACTTATAGTTAAATAAATATTTTTTCATAATAAGAATACATAATTCATAAAATAATTAAACATCTACCAATCGGCTTCAAGCCTGTTGCTCATCTTATAATTTGAACTCACTTCCACTGCATGACACAGGATTGATCTGGACCCAGGCATTTTAGGATATTAATAGTTTGAGATGAAAAGATCTCCTGTTTAAACCAAGGGTTCTTGATTTTTTAATTGTCATCGACCCTTTTGGCAGTCTGATAAAGTCCATGGACCCCTTATATAAATAATGTTTTTAAATTCATAAAATAAAATAAATAAAATTACAAAGGAAACTAGTTATTTCAAATACAGTTATCAAAATATTTTTTAAATCAGCTTCATGGAGTCATATTTAAGAACCCTTGTTCTAAAATATGATATATAGTTGAATTGCTATTAGTTCTTGAGTTAGTACACCAGTATTATATTTGGGACATGTGCTGCAGATAAACAGTGGATTAGGCCCACAATTGAACAGGAAGAAGAGACTGGGTTGGATCCTGTTGGGGAAGTTATTTGCACTTTTCAGGTTCTTAAACTCTACCCTCTTACCTCCCATCCTCAAATAAGCCCCACTATTTAAAATCAGCTTTATCCCAATAATGTTGCATGAGTAATCAAAGTTACAGATGATTTGAATGGCAATGGAGAGAAACAGAATCAGTATAAGAAGCTTTAAGGGTATTTCCAAAATTGACCTAAAAGCCAACCAGGCAATAAACATTTATTAAGCAGTTACCATGTGAGAAGAGATGAACTAATCATGTGATGAGTATAGGACTACTTTGTTGTTTGTTTGTTTGTTTCTGTTTTTTTTTTTTTTTTGGTTAGGCATTGGGGTTAAGTGACTTGCCCAGGGTCACACAGTAGGACTACACAAATACCCATGAAGTGTAAATTTAAAACAAAACAGAAAAACAAAAACAAAAACAAACAAACAAAAAAACCCAGAAGCCCTTCAGAACATTGGTTGAATCATCTATGAAGATTTTATTTAAGAATATAGAAAAGAACTACAGAGGATGAAAAGGTAAAAGTGATTTGTAATTTGAACCAATTTAGGAAATGTCTGACTAGACCATAGATTCATTACAGTATTTATTAGAATGAATACTTCTAATGAAAGCCTCAGAAAACAGTAATTTTTATAATTTTATTTGACAGAAATGGGTGATAAATATAAGACTGAGAAATACTAGTGATACAATTCCAAACTTGAATATTATACGTTAATATTGCTAGACACAATAGAAACAATAATTACTTAAATTCTCAAATAGATCTGCAATCTCTATTCCCTCCAAAAGTAAATATTGTAACCTATTATGTTTGCTTGTCCTGAACAACTCTTATTCATGTTATTCCTTAAGTTCACCACAAGGAGTCCAACAAATGTGATAGAGGCCTCAATCTATTCCATATTATACATCTGATATTCCTTACCATGCCCAATTGACCACTCAATATTCTTTTTTCTATAGTACATTTACCTCAAGATGTTTGATTTATTTAATATGCATCTAGAATCTGGCCTCTATGAGTACCATACTCTACAACAACAAACAAAAAAAGTCTCATCAAAAGTATAGATAGTTCAAATTTTCACATTGGTTATGTCTAAAAATATATGCTTCTGCATTTTAAACTCATTAGCTCTCTCAATGGAGGTGACTAGAGAATTTATTGAGGTGATTCATCTTTGGCCATCTGGACTCATTTTTTATTACAGTTGCCTTTCAAAGCTTTTTGTTTTTTAATTTTGTTTTCTGTATTGAAATTCTCATTGCATAAAATGTTTTCTTAGTTTTACTCTTCTCATTCATTGTCAATTTATAAAGACCTTTCCAGTTTCCTTAAAACTACCCATTTTATTGGTAGAATATAGAAATTCAAGCAATTTGTGGGGATTTATTTTATATCCTGCAACTTTAATGAATCAATTGCTTTAGTTGATGTTTTAGTTGACTCCTTGTGATTTTCTAATAAATCCTCATATCATATACAAAAAAACCCAATAAATTTGTTTCCTTTTTATTTAAGCTTATTCTTGCAATTTCTTTTACTTTTTATTATTGTGGTTAGTGTTCCTAGCAGGACATTTAATAATAGTGATGGTGGCAGTTAGAATCCTTGATTTAATTTTGACCTTATTTGAAAGACCTTTAATTTTTCTCCATTGTATATAATGGTTCTTGGATCTGAAAAGATATTATTTGGATATAGGTAGATACTATTTATTATGTTAAGAAAATAAATATTTATTTATGTGCCTTCAAGCATTTTAATAAAAATGGGTACTGGACTTTGTTTGACAGAATTAACTTTTAAATTTGTTTAGTCCTGGACTTTTTTTTTTGCCTTTTTAGAGTTTATTTATTGATTGTTCAATTCCTTCTTCTGATATTGGGTTATTTAAATGATCTATTTTTCCTTTCAGTACTCTGGATCTTTTAAATTTAGTTTTAAGTGGCATAACAGTTTTTTTTTTTAAATTTCTTTTGTTATTTATGTGCTTGTTGTGAGTTCTTTCTTTTATTTTTAAAATAAACAATTTGACTTTCCTCTGTTTTTAAATATCAGATTAGTTAACTTTTAAAATCTTCTTTATTCCTTTAAACACATCTTAGTTTTATTTATTGTCATGCTTTCAATTTTATCAGTTTTTTTTCAGAATTTGTCCATTGTTATTTGAAAGTTTTAAATTTAATATTGTTAAATTTTTTAGTTGTATGCTCAATTCAATGTTGTGTTCTTTCTCTTTTGGTGTATTGTTCTACTATTTTATTTTATTTGATGAAATTTTCTGTTTTCGTATAATCTGTTGTTTTGACCCACTAGTTCTTTAGAGTAATGTTATTTAGTCACCAATTATTCTTTAATTTTTATTTAATGACCCTTTATTGAATATAATTTTATTGCATCATGATCAATAATTGATGTGTTTAGTACATATGCTGTCCTAATTTTTTTTTTAGTATTTATGCACTGACACTTGGTCAGACTATTATTGTCATTCACTAATCACTAAATATCCATCATCTCTAATTTTTCTAAAGCTCTAACCATGTCCTTAATTCCTTTCTGTTTTGCTAAGTGAAATTACCCCTGCTCCTCATTTCACATTTTAAGATATCTTCCACCTCTATCATCTCCTTCACTTCATCTCACAAAAAGAAATGGCTATTCCAAATGCCAAGGCAAACTTCTCTACATATACAAGAGATCCCATTCCATCTCATCTTCTCTGGCAGATTACTATCTCTACCATCTCCATTCTCTCATTTATATTTAATATCTCCCTATCCACTAGTTTTTTATCCACTGCCTACAAATACAACCATGTCTCAACCCACCCTTTACTTTACCCACCCATCCCTAGTAGCTATCATGGTATATCTCTGCTCTCTTTCACGGTTAAACTCTTTGAAAAGGACATCTTAGTTTGGTAGCTCCATTTTATTCCCTTTCTCCTCTTCTTAATTTTCTTGATTTGCAAAATCATCATTCAATTGAAACTGCTATCTCCAAAGTCACCAAATGATTTCTTAATTCCTAAATGTAGTGGTTATTTCTCCATCCTTATCCTTCTTGATCTCTCTGCAGCTTTTGACAGAATCTATTACACTCTTTTTCTTAATATTCTCTTCTTCCTAGCTTTTGTGACACTACTCTATCCTTATTCTCTTACTTATTGTCAGACTGATGATCCTTCTCATTTTCCTTTACTCGATCTTCATTCAGGCAGTGTTCACTAGCAATGGGTGTCTCCAATATCCTATCATTTCTTTTTTCATAACATCTCTCATATGTGCTCCATTCTTTCCTCTGACACTGCCTTTACCTTGGTTCAGGGCCCTATCACCTTCCGCTTGGATTATTACGACAGCATGCTAGTTGGAACTTGAGTCCTTTACTCCTTTCTCTCCCCACCTCCTATCTATGCTCCATTCAGCTATCAAACTGATCTTCCTTAAGCACAGATGTGATCATTCAACTCCCCTCTTCAATTGAAACTCCAGTGCCTTCCTATGAACTCCAGCATCAGATATTAAATCCTCTCTTTAACTTTTAACGCCTCCAATAACCTAAGCCTTTCTTACTTTTCTAGTATTACTATATCTTACTCTTAGCAAAATATTCTGCAAATCAGTGAAACCAGCCTCCTCACTGTACATCCTATAAGACACTCCATCTCCCCACAATGTATTTTCACTGGCTATTTCTGATGCCTACAATTCTCTCTCCTCATCTCTGCCTCCTGGATTTCTTCAGCTAAAATCCCATCTTCTTCTATAGAAGCCTGTTCATTGTCACACTATGCCCCTATATTCACTCTGCTGGATATTCTTTCAGTTCTCCCACAATTACTGTGTTCCTTGTCTCACAGAATATAATAACACTATTAGAATATTGGTATTAAAAGATAAGTCTTTGTTTCTGGGACGTGGTTAAGATTATTTATTTAGGAATTTCCTGAAAAATTGTGTGAAAAATCAATATGGAGAAAGTGAGGCACTGTGCTGTAGAATAAAGATAATTCGGAGAGCTTAGGATCACATTTAGATGCTATCACTGTCTGTGTGAATTTGGACAAGTTTTTCTCCTCTACGGGCTTTAATTTTCTCATCAATAAAATGAGAAGACTGAATTAGATAAGTTGTCGTCCCTAAATCCCATGATCATCTGAGATGGTACAACTTGAAAATTGTTCCATAAATTATTCACTAATTTCTAAACTCTAACCTTAAATATTTAAAAAAACACTGGCAAATTTTTATTTCAAAATAGTACTCTTTAACAAATTTATTTTAGTGAGGTATACATTTTATAGATTAATATATCTCATTAATTAATAGTCAATACCAAATACATAATGCCTCAGTCAAAATGTTTCTGAACATCAATAAATACTGTGTGATAGCTGGTACATGAATATTTCACACATTTGGAATGCATTTTTGGCAAATATGTTTAGTTAATGTTATCACCAAAAATATTTATTAATCATTTTATTATTTATGGAAGTGTTCTAGATGCTTTATCAAAAAAGTATGAGTTCTTTATGGAACTTCAAATATTTGGCAAGCATTTTAATATTATTCTCAATATACTCATGATGAAGTTGGGATAATGATCTCTACCTTCTGAGAGAGAACCTGAGAGTTTGCAATGTGTTTTTTCTTCAAATGAAAGATGTTATTTGCAAATAACATTAGATGTTATTTGCCAAATATTTGCAAATATGAAGTTTGAAAATTTCAGTATACATGATATCCTATAATTTATTTTTTTTCTTATGCAATAATAAACCATTTAAGTGTAGTGCAACAGGAAAGAAAGATGCGGTATATACTACCTTAAGACATGCTTCTGTGAAATTTGAACCTTGAACATCATCTTTTTTTTGTAAGAAAAACACAGTATGCTTTTACTAGTAGGAATATAGAATGATCATTAGGCTGGGGTCTTCCTGTCTCCCTGCATCCATTCCCATAACATTTTATTATTTTCTGGCTCCTACTAACAAGAAATTTTAGCTACTATATCTCTTTCAATATACCTGCCTCACCAGAATACATCATCTGCTTAAAATGGGATCATGTGATAAAATAGTTTGATATACAGAATTTAACTTTATGGCAATTTTTCCATAATATATTGTATTTATCTCTTGAGGCCTAGTTTTATATAATTCATTAGTGTTGTGCAAAAAGTTTTTGTTTGTGTCACTTGAGAATCTCTGTATACTGTTAAGTTCATATCACCTAGATGGTCCTCGTCTTAATCCTGTAGGAAGATAGTGTGCCACTCTAATAATTGTCTAGTATGGGTGTGCAGTAGCTAAGTTGCCTACTTCTGCTGGATGCAGTGGCCCAGGGAGGTTATCAGTTTCTATTTAGTGAATGATTTTCTCCTCACCACAGCTGCTATTTCAAACTGTTTAATCACTTTTCAAGCTTCCCATAGTAATCCCTCTCCTCACTGTGTCAGCTGAGAATCTCTTCTCATCATTCACTAAAAAACTTACATCTTTTGAAAAGAGCTCTCTTTTCATCTCTCATCTTCATCTGACATCTCTCAGATATCTTCTCCCTCTATCCCTTCTTTCATCCCCATTTCTCATGAAGAGGAAGCCATTCTCCTTGTTAAGGCAAGACATTGGAAGCATAAAAGTGATTCCATTCTATTCTGTCTTCTCCAGAAGACTCCCCCCTCTATCATCCTCATTTTTTAGATAATCTTCATTTTTTCCCTGTACTCCTTTCATGTTGCCTATAGACACACATATATCTTCTCTATTCTTAAAAAAAATCACCTCCAGTCCATAGATTTAAAGAGAGTACGAGAGAACCAAGAGAACAGTAACAGTAACAGTAATACTGTTTTAAGAGCAACTTTGACTAAGTTATTTTGACTATAATAAATACCCAAATTAATTATAAAATATATATGAAGATGCTATCTGCTTCCAGAGAAAGAACTGATAAATAGAAGTATGTATAGAATAGTTTTACATATTTATGCATATATACATACACATATACAAACACACATACATATATGCATGTATTTGTGTCTAATGGTAGCTATCTCTAGAGCAGGGGGTTAGAGAAGAAAAAAATGGAAAAAAAGAAATTTACATTATAATTTTGTTGTATATTTAAAAGGAGTAGCAAATCGTGCATAGTAGGGTTGCAGCTTCATGTGTAATCATCTTTTTTATTGTACTATGTTATGGAAATGCTTGTTTTATTCTATAAATTAAAAATAAAATAAAATTTAAAATAATAATAATAAATAGTACACTATTAATTCACACAAAGTCAATTGTAAATAGGGTAAAGTGCAAGCAAGCAGATTAAGGACACTTAATAAATAAAGACATTTTCCTTTAACTATTTCCTAGATTGCATATAGATATCCCACCCCCCCCCAGATCTTTTTGTGTGGCTTGGGGAAGCCCCAACAATATACCCACAGGTCTTGTGGAAAAGAATAAGGGAAGGCTATAGTTACAGCTCACCTCAGGATAAGGGACTCTATATATAGGAAATTGGGGGAGACAGTAATGAAATCCATCTTCCCCATATGCACTTACTGGCCCAACAGGATTCCCAGTAGCTGGCAGTCTTGGCAAGTTAGCATTCTCTTTTTTTTTTGGACTTGTGTTTTTGTTTCTGTTCCAGGATTTCTCCTGCAGTGCTGACTTCTTCTAACCAAAGACCCCCTAGTAAAGGGTAAACACAGCTTGCTGAGGGAGAACATTCCACATTTAAACAGTTCTAACTGGAATTATTAAGCCTAGATTTGTCTTTTCAACTTCCACTCATTGATTCTAACTGATATTACCAATAGAACTAAATAGAAAAAAAATCTAAGATCTCTTCTATATGACAATTCTTCAAATACTCAGACAGATATTATAGGCCTCCTAAATCTCCTATTCTCCAGACTTGACATCTCTAGCTCCCTCATCCGATACTCATATATTGTAGTCTATAAGTCCTGCACCGTCATTATTGTCTTCCTCTGGCTATCCTCCAATTTATCAATATCCTATATAAGATATGGTACTCAGAACAGAACACAATGATCCAAATGTAATATAAACAGGACATAATGTAATAAGAATTGCATAGATTTGACACTGTCTTAATACAACTTCTGTTTTACCATACTTCCTCTATCTTGGATTTGTGAAACTGACTTTTTGGAATCCAGGTGCAGGACTTTATTTTTCTGTTAATATCATGTTATTAGTTTTGTTAAAACATGCTAACCTATCAAAATCTTTTTGGATTTTGATTCATAATTTAGCACGTAGGCTTTTAATCTTAGCTTTGGTTTATTTACAACTTTAACAAACATGCTACTATTATTACTGATAAACATATCATATTTTATAAAGGGCCAAGCATAGACACAGAGACCTTGCATTTGATATCTCCTTCCTAATTACCATTAGAAGTGTTATTGATGAATGCTTCAAAATGTAGTTTCCTCATCTCAAAATTTGGAAAGAATTACAGCTGTATCTGTATCAAAATCATTGATAGATATAAAACAGTGATTGGGTCAATGTGAAATGTGGTTGATGGACAACCATATACCCTGCAGTCCTGATTATTGACAGCATCTCAGTTACTGGCTTTATTTACACTTGCTACAACTTAGTGTTACATAGTATACAGCCTAGCATATACTTAAAACAAACAAACAAACAAACAAACAAAAAACTCCTAAACTCCTCCTAAGCACTGTGGTGAGAGCATCTTGATAACAAGATCAACTGTTTTTTGGGTCTGGCTAGTCAACAATTTTCAATTCCATCAAATTGTTCTACTGTCTAGCCCTATCTCTCTCTCTTTTTTCCACAAGATTAGAAAGAAAGACATTGGCAAATGCTACAATAAAATATAGATAAATTTTCTGTATCATTGCCCTCATCTTCCAGGGTAGTTAGGAAATGTTATTTGTGCATGACCTATTCTTGAATGATATCATGCTGGATCTTTGTGATAGTTGCTTCTTTTTCTTATTTACTAATATTAATTATACATTTTTTCTCTTTAGGAATTGAAAAGAAGCTCATTTATCTATAGCTTACAGAGTTTCTTTTCTTTTGTTTTCTTTTTTTTTTAGAAATTAGAAAATGTGCCCTTCTCCAATGCTGTGCTTACTTCTTCCGTCCATCAAGACATTTTAAAGCCCACTTAGAGTGACTCAGTAATCAATTTCATTAGTTTCTTGAGGATTTAGTTGCTCTGCACCTGATGACTTGAACTCCTCAAGAGAAGCCCAGTGCTCACTCATGATCAACCTATTTATCTTCTGTTTCAATTCACTTTTAGTCATTTCCATGCTTTCCTAATCAAAGATTATTTTTCTTAAGGAGGGAAAATAAAATAAAAATAACAGTTGATCAGCTCTACCTTCTCTCCATTTGGTTATGATAGTTATCCCATCCACCCTGAAGAGTGGTACTATCATTTTTTTATCCACATTTCCCCAATATTACTTAAAACATCCCTTTTTGTTGTGCTCAGTTTCCCTTACCAGTCTGCATTAATTCTCCAATGCTCAGAACTCAGAGCTTTAGCACTCTTGAATCTATTATTTTACAAATAGGTTTTTATTAATGATATCTGTTTTTTGACATCAACATAATTTACTCCTTTATCCCTCCTTCTCTCTCTCTCCCTCTCTCTTACTCTCTTTCAACTGTAAAGGGGTGGGGTGATGCTATTTCTTAATGTCTCTTTTTTGAATCATATTTATTATTTATAATTTTGTAATAATCACTTTAGATTATGTGTGTGTGTTTGGTCTTTCTGAGAGACTGTTAATACTTAACTTGTCTCTTGTCTCTAAGCATCCTTTAGTTGAGATTATTATGCTTGTATGGAGATCATATATTCTTTTGCTTTTAATGGCTTTTTATTCTATTCTTCCAGATTTCCCTTCATTTCTGTGTATTTATATTCCCAACTAGCTATTCTCTTTTTTCTTTGATAAAACTTGCAACAATAAATTCACATTTTTCTTTTTTGCCAATTTTATCTATTGTACAGACCATAAGTTATGGTTTCTTAATTCTTTTCTCTATTTTAAAACATTTGAGAATCCTGTTGTGGTTGCATATTCTCTTAAGAATCTACAGGATTCTCTACCTCATTCAGTGTTGATTAATTTTCTTTTGTTGTAATATTTATTCATACCCATGTGGGCTTGTTTAGCTTATCTGGAAGCTACATTCCTTTCTCTTATAGTGTCTTCCATATGGATTTATCTGCTTATGTTCTAGGTCTTTTGTTAAATTTTCTTGCTCTTAAGACTGGGATGATTTCTATATTTTTTCAATACAGTTCCCTTGTGGTTCACTTTTTGACTCTTTTCCCTTTGATTGTAGCCTCCCTGTGGCCCCAAACTCAAAGTTGTTTCAACCACTTCCCATGTTGGACAATTCACATTTCAATGGCTTCAGCTTCTGCCGTATGTGATTTTGAGGGAATGGAACTGGCCCAACCTGGATGTTGAGTTCTTTCTTTCAGGCTTAGTGGAATGTCATAAAACCAAAAGTGATGTAGTCCTGTCCCAGTTTCCTCTCTTCATTGGATCTCTGACTGAGATATGTTGTAACACAGATCTCTGTTGTACTATTTCCCAGACACAGTAGGCATCTGATTTTTGTTTTCCATGGCATTGGATGTGGGGACTTATAGTTGAGGTCTGTTGCAAGCCATTGGATTGGTTTATGCAGCCTTTCTGGAGCATGATGGGTAGTGGATATCAGAGTGCTGAGTGATGCTTAGGGTTCAGCCTTTTTTGTTGTTAGTTTATCAAAAAAAATTATGTTCTAAGGGTTTTGCAGTCCTAGATCAGGGACACAACTAAAATTGCTTTATCTCTTACATATAGTTTCTATTTTGGAGAGATTGAAGTGGTTGTGAGAATTAGAAAAAAAAAATATCTAGTCCTCCATTCTTATTAGTCCTGTGACTGGGAAATCTCTTCCTGAATCTAATCCTAAATAGGATTTCTGATCCATAAAGTAGTGCCATGTTTATTCTATTACATTTGTTAGCTTTTATTTTTATCTACATTACTCTTAAAAATTTGACTATTTGGTGAGTTCTTTGTGTCTCTAAAGAGACATGGTTAGCAAAAAAACAATAAAGAGGTAAGGTTTTCTTTAGACAATAGCTTTCTTCCTCATTAGAACTATTTATCTTTGAATGGAATGCCTGCATTACAGAAGGCGCTGTATTCTATGAGCAAAACAGAATCACAGTAGCCCAAAAGAAATGACACACAAATTTAGAGACATCTCCATTCCAAATGTTCATGTAAACAATTTTTGTCCAACCTGTGATAGAGCCTTCTAAGCTAGTATTAGTCTGATAAGCCACAGTTGGACACACTCTACATTGACCCCAAAATAGTGATGCCATTTTGATCCTGTGAGCACAAAGGACAACAACCATTTCTCTTTGAATTTTTGGGAATTGCATTCTGAGATCTTCCAATTTCACTTTGGATGATTTTCCTTTTGGAATTTTAGATCATGGAGCCTACTTAGCCTTTTTTTTTTCTTAAAGTTTAGAAATCTGCTTTCCCCAAACCTAGGGTACATGTTAGACTATGGGCAACTTTCATATCTTTCCATATCAAAAGTTTTAGAAGGAAATGGTCATTTTCTCCCAAGTTTTCCATCATCTCTACCTCAGAAACCAGCTTCTACTTCTTACTAATTATGGCACTGAGAAGAGTAATCCCCTCTCTTTTCCTATTTCTCCTTATTATTATTATTGACTTCTGTCATATATTGAATAGAATTTTGTTTTGCAATTCTCTAATGCACTTAAAAGCACATTATTTATTGTATGTTATTATTTATGTGTCTCATTCCCATAATTAAATATTAATTCCTCGAGGTCAGGGAACTTTTTGTTGTTTTGTCATTTTCAGTTGTGTCTGACTATTTGTGACATCTTTTTGGATTTCTTGACAAAAACACTAGAGTGGTTTGCCATTTCCTTCTCCAGCTCTTTTTACAGATGAGGAACTGAGGCAAACTAGGATTAAGTGACATTTCCACGGTCACACAGCTATTAAGTATGAGAAGCCCAATTTGAACTCAGGTATTCCTGACTCCAGGCCTGGCACTCTGTTCACTACACCACCTAGTTGCCCCAGGTACTTTGTACCTAAACTTCACATATCACCAGAACCTTAGACAGGACATTAGACAATGGCCTGCACATAATTTTTATTAAATATTTCCTTAATGAATATTTAAATAATTCTTTGAAAAGTGAATCATTCAACAAATAACTTGCTATATATGGTGATAACCAATCTAAATTCCTTTTTGACTAGATCAGCCACTTGTTTGGGTAACATCCAGATATAGCCTAACATTAAATGCAATTTTCTTTGAAGTAGCTCAGAGGTTTTGGCCATAGCCATTAGCAGTGGGTCAAATCAGTTGACATATGGGAGTATTGATGTGATCACATTGAGTATTTCTGAGAAGTAATAGGTCATAAATAAACCCAGGATGACAGTAATCACTGTAACAAACTATTAAGGATCAGATGATATTAGGTTAATTAAAACAGGGTTTGACCCCAATGCCCTAGCAATCCTAGTCAGTTGTTTGGAACCAAGGCAGAAATCTCCCAATCGTTGACCATAGGCCACATGTAGTTCTTTATTTTCTAAACTAAACCATAGCACATTATTTGAATTAGAAATCAATGTCAAACCAGCTGCTTAGTAATTAAGCAGAAACTTAATGGTCTATGTAATTGAAGTCAATGAATGATGTGGGCATAAATTAGTCATCATATTTTCAAGGTTGCTTTACACCTCTCCCCTCCAAAAAACAAACAAACAAACCACTGACAACTTGGTTTTAGGGAAAATGGATTTGGATAAACAATTAGTAATGAGACAAAATTAAAATACATGAACTTTGAATTTTCCTTTGGTGAAACATGTTACCAAGCAAAATTATTTAAACTGATTATAATTATAGTAAACATAATTATAAACTGATTATAAGTCTAGATAATTCCTAAACCACAGTTCCATGGGCAGGCAATCGTATGTGGAAAATGTTTATAGATTTCACTAGATGTTTATTGTCAAAGGTCCTTGTTGCAGGAAAGCATCTGTTCTGGGAGCAGAAGATTTGTGACCAAATTCTGCCTCTTTTGTTACCTGTGTCACCTTGAATAAGTCAATTAACTTCTTCAGGCCTCATGTTTCTAAATTGCAAAATAAGAGGCTTAGACTTGACAGCTTCTGATATATTTTCCTCCTCTTATATGATGTGATATATGATATGATCCTATGATTCTTAAACTTTTCAAGCTTAAAAAAATGATCTCTTCCTTGTGCATTGCCCCTTCTCCTGATACCCCATCCTCTCTCACCTCAGCTCTCAATTCCCATACTAACTGGTGCTGGAGCTATGGCAGGGTCAATAGTAGAACCTCATACAATGTGTTGGTAAATACTTTGCTATATTAGCCTGTAATAAATTATATTAAATTAAAATAGAACTTTGAAAGAGTTTTGAAAATAGAATAGTAAGCAACTGATTTTTAGTAAGCATTTGATGTTTCTTCCCCACAGTAAGATCTCTCTTTCTCCACTGTACAAGTTGTATGTTTTTAACTTTCAGGTCATTATTATGTTTCTAGAATTCCTGAGTCCTGTAGACTTCTAGAAAATAACCTGAATTCTATTTTGGGCATGATTTTGTCATTTGCATGTCATTTACCATCTGGATTTCAAGTCCCTAGAACCCAGCTACAATGCACTTTGTAGTAGAAAGAGAACAATTGGCAGTTACTCCATATATAGGGAGTAATCATATGCATACAAGGATAATTTACTGAGGTTTTTGTTTGTTTGTTTGTTTGTTTTGTTATTGTTGTTATCAGGCTAAGGTTATTCTACATGCAAATCAAAATAATAAGAAGAATGATGAAATATCAACCATCATTTCAGTAGAATTAATTATTATAGATAATTTAATCAATCATCATTGAATAAATAAATAAATCATTTAATCACTATTTCAGTTAAATGGAATCTGTGTCATTTCTGGCACTTACTAAGGAAGTAGACAAAATGCATAATATGAATATTAAACCGTCTGAATACTACTAATTCAATGAATCATTAAATATTTGTTCAGTGTCAATTATGTGACTAGAACTGTACTAGGTACTAAGATTACAAAATAATTAACAGTCCTTGCCCTAAATGAGTTTGTTTTCTTTTAGTGGAGACACCATGTATATATAAATTTACATAATATACATATGAGTATAGACATACACATGTATACACATACAGACACTCATGTATGAATATATCTATATCAAGATATTCAACAAGAATATATTAAGTGCTTACTATTCCACTTGGCAGGCACTATCCTAAGTATTAGTGCTACAGATGAAATACTAAAAACAGTTCTTGTCCTCAAGTATTTATTTACATTATAATGTGAGGAAGACCTGCATAAAAAGAAGGTGAAATGTAAGGGAAGGATTGGGGAGAGGCACCCTAGTGGAAGAAGAAAGAAGTCCAGAGAGTCAGTACCTGGGTGCTGAGGAATAAAAAAGTAAATACACACATACACACAAAAACACACAAAGTGTGTGTATGTATATATATATATATATGTGTATATCTCTGTGTATGCATGTGTATCTATATTTACGTACATATATGCACACAAATGTCCATATAGACACATAGACATACATACATATGATTATGCATATGCATGTGCTTACACACACACACATTTTGTTGTTGTTCAGTCATTGCAGTCATATCCAATGCTTCATGACCCCATTTGGGGTTTTCTTGGCAAGGATACTGGAATGGTTTGCCATTTCCTTTTCCACATCATTTTACAAATGAGGAAACTGAGGCAAATAGGGTTAAGTGACTTGTCTAAGGATCACACATCCAATAAGTTTCTGAGGCTGGATTTGAACTCAGATTTTTTTGACTCCAGACCCAATACTCAATCTACTACACTACCTGGTTGCCCTGCACACGAACATATTTGACGTGTGTGTGTTTCAGGAAAAAAAAAAGTAGCCTTTACAAAATAGTGGCAAGAACCTCTCCAATTCTGTTTTGGCAATTTTTCTTCTCTGTCCTTTGGCAACAAGAGAATCATGGTACTCCTTTAGTAGGTTACTTGACTTCAACTTTGAAGAAAAATAGGAATCCTAAGGTGCAGATGTCATGAGGGAGTAAATTCTGGTAGTGGAGGGGACCCTCTGTGCATGGAGTAGAGATGATCTATAGAGTGTGTTATGTGGAAATAGCAAGCTGACCAGTTTGTCTGGAATGTTGACAGTACAGAAATATGTAAAAAGGCTGGAAAGGTAGGTCAAGACAAATTGTGAAAGGCTTTAAATGCTAAACAGGATTTTGTATTTGATCATAGAAGTGATAGGTTCCTCCCAGAGTTTATTTGATAGGGAAGCGACATGATAAGGTCCATGTTTTGGGAAACTCATTTTGAAAGCCATGCATGCACTATTGAAATACTGCAAGAAAACAACAACAATAATAACAACGATGATACTTAAGAAAAATATTTTTGAATTATTCTGATTAGCTTTATTCATGCATAGAAAAATCTTAGCTTTATTTTTGCTTGTAAGAATGCAGTATATTAATATTAATGGAATTGGAGTTGTGACAGGTTTTGGAGGAAGGTGTGGACCCTGGCAGACTGGAGATGAGTAAGCAGTGAGAAGAAAATGAATTTTTGATAAGAAAGTGGGTATATCAGCACAAGGCTTCCTTATTATCACTAATTAACATTTGGTAAGTAAGAGTGTATAGCAAGGTGTTTCTGTTAGTTTGGAAGACTGCAGACTTCCAATTAATGGCTTAATGGATCAGAGATTTGAGTAAGAAATGAGAGCAAAATGATGATATCAGAAAGAATACATACAGGCAATTAATGAAAAACATCACAATAATTTTCTGAAAGAAATCTAGGAAAAGTTCAAAGGAATATACAAAGCAAGGCAAAAGACAGTCTCTGCTCTCAGAAACTACTTTCTTCTGTTTGCCAACTCATTTCCATTATGTAAGGGTGCTTTCCATGCTGCAAAATGTATACATGTATGCATGAATATGTGTTTGTACCACATAATATATATATATATATATCATAGTATGTAGGCACCTCCACTCACATGTATATACTGACATGCGAAAGTATATGTGTGTATACACATAACATAGGATGACTGTAGATAGATATGTATATATTTATATTAACTATGTATCTAACTAAGCAATCTTTATACACATATGTATTTATGTATACACATATATAAATACATACATACACATTTGCTGATAATTCAGAGTACCTGCTATTTTGTAAATATTGGTATATTTTTTTATCAGTTCAGATCACAATCAATCTAGATCTTCTTAGCCTTCATGATCCTTGCTTACGTCCTCATAAATAAGGGATGAACATATGGAAAGTCCTCCTTTGTGTCTTTTGATGTTGCTATATTGGTGCAGTACTTGGCTTATTCATCTGTCATACCTTCTCCTTACTATATCCAGCTATTTTCCAGTTAAACACATTCTTGATGGTGTCTTTTTCCTCACTTATTGCATGCTTTTTGCTTTAGGAAATGTAGTAGGATGCAGCTTACTTATACTTACTGTGTATCTCTCTATTTCCCTTTAGGTGACCTGAAAATTTGATCCTATGGAGATTGTGGTACTCCACCATTCACAGACATATACTATAACTGGAAAAAATGACAAATCCAATGTATGAGTGACCCTATGTGTGCTAGATTTATAATTTTGAATTCTTCTACATGGATTGAAATCCATCCATTCATTTACACAGCATTATTCCTTAACACATAAATTTTACTGTTTTAGAATCCCATAGAAAATCTTCATTTGTATTTTAGTATCCTATAGATTAGTGGCATTTTTCGCAGTAGATAGAGAACTGGCTTCAGAGTTAGGAAGGCCTGGGTTCATACATACAAGCTAAGGAACCAATGGGCAAGTCCTTTAAACTTTCAATGCTCTAGGCACCTCTTTAAAAAGACTACAAATTGCAGAACAACCATGGGTCAGTCCTGGTGGAGGGTTTTTTTTTTCCTCTTCTCTCACTGGGAATTTCCCAACACTGATGAAATCATGGGAATTCCCTACACTGATGAAATCATGAATATGTACAAAATATGTACAACCTTTAGTTGAAGAATAAAAAATAAACACAGTGAAGCAACACTTGCCCCCATATTAATGTTCCCTATTTTTCCTTGAAATGACTAAAATTTTGAAAGAATTGATTAGAAATACCGGCATTTAAGAAAGCTTAGCTTTTCTTGATGAATTAGCATCTGTTGAAAATTATGAATATTATAAATAAAGATGAAAAATGTGCAAGCACATCAACAAAAATATTTTTAAATGAACCATTAAAATGTTTTCCTCCAAACAGTTCTTGTAGCTCTTCTGTGTGTTTATTATTAGCTTATTATCAAACCCAAACTGTACATAACATTTTTTGGAAAATTAATAGCATTCCAAATGCAGGCAATCTTATGGACATGATAATGCAGAATGCTAATGCACTGTATCAGTGCCTGATGTCTATTTCCCAAGATTGACAAGCACAGAGTCCTTGGTTTACATAAATACTAAGTGTTTGGAAATTTAATTGTTTGAAAAAAGTTAGAACAATCATCTCTGATGTTTTCTGATGGAAGGTATCTTGTATTTTTTAAAGTTTTATAAACATTAATTAACCCCTTGGCCCTACACCAATTTAGCAGCACTCTCTACCAGCTAGACAAATAGAGAGCTGATAAGTGCTACCATTCTTAGAAATCTTGGCAAACTTTTCACAGAAAAGTATTCTCTTTCCCTGCAGCTCCCACTCACCCCTACATACACAGGACTTTCATAGTTCTCCACTCTAGGCTTATTTAATTAAACTCCCCTTCTTATTTGTCTCATTGATCTACCCCTTTCAGGATATGCTATTGCCTCTGTTATAACTTGATCATGCCGTAGTCCAGTGAAAATATTCCTAGTGTAAAAGGTTGAATCTATTGGCTAAAAGGATTAAAAAAAAACAAAACTAGGTCCCTATATTTTGTTCTGGCTGAAAGTGCAAGGGATCCTCATAGCTTAATTCTATTCTGATCAGGCTGAGAGCTTTTGTTCTTTTCCATTTCCAGCCTTAACATTTTGCCTTTCCTCAGGCAACCTGGTGGCCCACTGTATTAATGTCAAACCTAGTGTAGTCATCCAATTGACTTAACCCGCTGACTACAGTACTTCTGAACTCAAGAGATCTTCCAGCACCAGCCCCCTTAGTAGCTAGGATTAGAGGGGTGCATCATTATACTTGGCTCTAAAATGAAACATTTTAATTTTCTTTAGACTTTAATTTGCTTTGGTGCATTTTCCTATCATTAATTCATTTATTTATTTATTCATTGACTAAATCTGCATTTAATGTATAAAATACTGTGCTGGGTACTGGAAGAGTTACAATATTTAGTTATACCATTTAGACAAGACATAATGGGTGCCCCTCTTTGTTACTTTCAAGTTTTGTATGGGATAATATTTGAATAAAGACAACTACAATACACAATATTGCCTGCTAAATATATTAGAGTATCATAAAATCAAGTGTTATATAGATTCTAAGGAGTAAAAACAATAACTACACCATAAATATTTTAGCAAAAATCCCTTAGTTTGAAAGAATTCCAAGGTTGTCTTGTTTATACTGGATCTGAGCAAGAATTCCAGCTTACCCGACAAGCAATGTTTCAGTACTTATGCTCTCAGTGAGATGGAACCTGCTACCACCTAGGGCAGCCCAATCCACTCTTAGATAGTTCAAAATGTTGGATGAAATTTTCCTTACATGAAGCTTTTCACGC
Source organism: Vombatus ursinus (assembly GCF_900497805.2). Taxonomy (NCBI): domain Eukaryota; kingdom Metazoa; phylum Chordata; class Mammalia; order Diprotodontia; family Vombatidae; genus Vombatus; species Vombatus ursinus. Next base: position 1,331,840 of record NW_020954592.1, on the reverse strand, counting down.
GTATAAATTTTCCAATTCAAAAAAAAGATTATGTTTATTGTTTCTTTATGTGCCTGGCTGGGCCCACGACGATACCAGGTGTTTTGAGAAATGTAAGAGAAGTATAAAATATAGTTGTCATCCTCAAGGAGCTAATTATCTTGTTGGGGAAAGTAAAGCATTCCCAAATGAAACAGTGAAATAACAACAGAATAAAACACTATATGACTATAGGCTGAAATGAAGGCTTTAGATAAAAATACTCAAGAAGTGAGAGTCCAGTATGGAAAAGAGTAGTTAGAAAGCATTCTAGAGGATGTAGGACTTGAACTAAGTCCTGTGAAATTGGTAGACTGTAGATAGATTGACTGTGATGTAATGGTTCTTAACATTATTATTCCTTCAGCGATACTTAATCCCCATTTAAAGAAATTGTTATAACAAACTTTTTCTTGTAACACACATACAAATATATACACCTCTGGGATGAGGGATGTTCATCTATCTTTCATGTCCACCTGACACTCAATTTTCACCTGTGGTTCCAAGAAGCTGTAGCATGCATGGTGGTCATACCTTGAAAAACCATCTAAGTAGATGGGCTAAACCAGGTTGTAGGTAACAGATGGGCCTAAAACCCACCTGTGAGTTGGAGGGGGTCTCTACCCCAACCCTGTGAAGACTTCCCTTAGTGGAATGGGTAGATGACAACAATTTGTTTTAACAGTCATGAAGGCTGCTCAAGCAGAAGCTATGGAGCATTTAGAATTTGGTCAGACACCAAGATTATCCACTGCATCCCAGGCCACCTCCAGTTATCTTGACTTTTGTCTTGCTACTGGACTTGGATAACTCTGGAAGAGAGAGTGAGGCTGATGATTTTGTGCAACTCTGCCTCAATTAAATCTGATTCATGCACAAGTCAAGATATCACCCTGTGATGTCATTGTTTCTCCTTGAAAACAAAGGGCAAATGACAACAAATACACACACACACATATATAACAGATATTCTATTGCTCTCTATACAGCATTGTTGGAATGCATCAGGATCACCATTGAATGTTTGGGGTATCTTCCCACTTAAAAAAATCTTTCAAACTACTTTGGAGCTTTTATATACATTTAGCTATAAATTTCACAGATGTTTCTAGATGAAGGGCTTTCATTGTGTTTCTAATACTGAAATTCTCTTTCATTAACATGCTGACTGATTAACTCATTTAATTTGTTTTCTTTCTTTTACAGTATAGTTGATACATATATATATATACATACATTTTTTGTAAACTAGTTTTTTCATCACTAAAGTATGATGGTGGGATGCACTCAATGCTCTTTTAATCCTCTCATTTTTGTGGCTATGTATGGTATATGACCTCAGTAGTATTGCATTTTGTCACAGAGTTCATGGATTGAGTCTGCAGTTCTTTTTATCCATATCCAGATGAAGATATTCTAGTTAGGGAGACTTTTACAGAAAGGCAGAGATGAAAGCTATGGGGGCATACCTTCCCTTGTGTGCACTGCTAGATCTCTACCCTGTCACTAAAGTGTGTGTAGATGTTTTCCAAAGTCTTCCAAAAATCTTTTCAGTAGTCATTTTGCCCAGGCCTCCTAGGAGTCATTAAGCCAAGTTTTCTGAAATTTCACAGCCTGCTTAATCTCCATTCTCTGACCTGTCACTAACTCATTTTATGTCAATTCATCATTTTTCTCCTTGAGACTAATCATTCTTAATACAATTTGAATAGACAGGAAGGAAAAAAGGGCACAGAATAAAGCATTTAGTTAGTATAATGAAAATAGGCTTAAAGTGTGCTACCATTAGGTACCTTTTTGTTAAAACGTCCAAATGTCATTCTGTTGATAGTCATCATGCTTTACAAAGCAATTTCTTCAGAAACATCTGTGAAGTAGTTCTTGTAAGTAGTACTAGTCTCATTTTTGCAGATGAAGAGACTGTAGTTCAGTAAATCTGGGCATTTAATCACAGATTCAGAGATAAAAATGACCTCACGGGTCATCTAGTCCAATCTCCTCATTTTACAGATTAAAAAATTGTGGCCAAAGGAAAGTAAGTGGCATCCAAATTCATACAGGTGGTAAGAATCAGGGTAGAATTTGAACTCAAGTCCTTTGACTCCAGAGTCAGGACATATGACATTGTACCAGTGAAAAAGACAAAGCCATTTATCAGTGGTGGATCTAGGAAATGAATCTAGCTTTTCTGAAGTTAAATTTGGGACTCTTCCCAATTCCCTAAACCGTCTTTTTCTAATAAGGTGAGTGATTTCTTGTAAAAGAAAACAAATAAAAACACCAGAACCTTTAATAATGGGCAATACACATAATAATTTTCTTGCTCTAGGATAATATGTTAATGAAATAGGAGCTAGGTGTCAAACAATTTCCTTGACAAATTCCATGTCTTTTTGGTCTGGATTTTGCTTGGAAAATATGTGTGTTAAGAAACCCATTACAACATGGCTTGCTTTTGTACACACTTGGACAGGTAAGATCATACTCTCTAAAATATCATTGTACAAAAGTGTATATAATACAGTTAGTTCAAAAGATGAGTATTGCTCTGTCCTTCAACTAAAGCTAAAGAAGGGATTCCCCAGAAATGCCATCAATTATGAATAAATGGTTGGGTTAAAATTCAACATGGATAAGAGTATGTTGTCAAGCTCAGCAGAAAGTACACTATTAGATGATCTGGCCTTAGAAATTTTGCTTTAATGGTTTCTGGAGAATTAGATGCTGAAATAAAGAGTGTGATAGTTCTCTTACAAAACTTAAGAGAATATAATTTTTTTCCTATTCAGATTGAGAATATAAACAAACAGGGAAATCCTCTTTAATTTGTTTTGACATATTTCTTGGCTTAAATAATGAATCAATTTTAATACACTTATAATATTTCCTCTGTATGGATGGGAACAAATGTATTTGTTTCAGGCAATATTTGCAAGGGAAGGATCTTAAAACAAAACAACCTCCCTCTTTCAAAAAAAGCCTTTGTTTCTATACAAAGTATATCTGATCAGTCTTTCTCTACTAATAATCTGACATTGTCATGAAGACAAAATATGTATTATAAATGTTTTTAGCTAAAATATGTAAAACCTTGCACCTATTGAAGTATTTATAATTATTTTCACATTTGGGCTTAAGAACTAATGGGTTCACCAAAGAATTCTGCTGAAATTCCAACTTCTGCAATTTTCTTTCACATTACCTCAGAGGATATGTGTATCTCACCATAGAGTACTTTACCATCAACTGATTGGTTTCAAACATCATATTCTGTTTCAGTAAGCAATTCTAGGGTATAAATCAGGGATTTTGACAAAAAATTCACAGGTGTTTGTTGAATGAAATAATGAGAAAAAAAAACCAAAAGTCTTCAAATGCATTTCTCAAGCTGTATCTTTATAGTCATAATGATCTGATATAATGAAGAAAGTATAGAGGCATATGTCAAAATTGTCTGGCATGACCATGTATATCACTACTATATACTCAAAACACATATTCCAGTTTCATTTAGAATTACATGTGGTTGGTATAAAAAGTAGGAAGTGTTTTCCTTTTTGAAGGGCAGAACACAATTTTATATCATTTTCAGATTTCAGAAACAGTCCTTTGATGAGTTTTCTTGGGTTTACTAATAAAGTGCATTGAACTTTAATGTCTTTGAAATTTCTGGAATCCAAATGAGTGGCAACATTTTAGAATGTCTGTTGGTTTTTTGTCATTCCACCAAGTAGATTCAGCCTTTCATGTCAACTTCTGTGTGATACAGTAAGCTTTGAATCACTTCCATTTAACATTTTTCATTAACTCTCACTTTACTTTTTGTGGGAAAAAATTACAGAGAAGATCTGAAAGCTTATTGCCCCACCCATAGTCTGGTAATGGCACATGATTCATTTTCTGCTTCCTGCTTGAAGGCAGGGTAATAATAGATGCTATTTTGGATATTTTAGAAAGATAATTGATGAATCCTTTGCTTTTTTAATGGAACAATCATTTGCATAATGCTTTATTTCACATAACCCCCCAAAAGGTACATTTTCTTCATAGAATCACAGAATCTCAGAATTGCAAGAGATCTCAGAGGTCAATTGGCCCAACTCATCCTTATATAAGAATACCAATGAAGTTTGCATCCAAACTTTGCTTGAAAACCTTGAGGGAATAAGAACAAACTTCCTAAGGTAGTCCATTCCAATTTTAGAGAGCTCAAATTATTAGGAGGCATTTGCTTATGTCACCCTTAAATTAGTTTCTTTGTACCTTTCTATGGCTCTTAGTACTTCACTCTGGGAACAAGAAGAACATTTGTTTTTTCACTTCCATTTTCAAAGACAGCTATCTTGACCTTCAAAAATCCTCTCATTTCAAGGCTACAGATTGCTAATTCTGTCAACTTATTCTTAGAATATGAACAATCCTGAGTGTTTTCATAAACCTCATCCACCTTTTCTGGAAGCTCTGTAATTAATCAATGATTTTTTTTCTTAAAAAATGTCACTCAGAACTGAATGCAATTTTCTAGATGTGATCTGACCTAGGTAGAGCACAGAGGGCTTAGCAGTAACATATTTTTGGCCTCTTTTATCACAGCCCTGATCACACAATTTTTGAGGGTTCTGTACAACATTACTAGTTTATATTGATCTTGCAGCTGAAATATCAAGGTTTTTTCAAGATAAATTGCCATTTAACCATGCTTCCCCTTTCCTGTAATTGTGAAGCTGATAGTTTGCACCCATGCAAGACTTTATACATATCCCTATTTCATTTTCTCTTATTAGATTCAGTCCAATGCTCTATCCAGTCAAAAAATACTTTTTGATCCTCATTCTGTCATCTGATGGGTTAGTTTTCCCTCCCAGTTTTGTGTCATTTGCAAGTTTAAGGAGTATGAAATCTATACTTTAAACATTTTAAGCAACAGAGGCCCCAGCACAGATTCTTGGGATTCTACTGCATAACCCTGAGGAGTTGGCATCAAAGCCCTCACAATTACTCTGAGGTTGATAATGTAACCAATTCCAAATCTATCTTGTCCTATTATCTAGTCCACATCTCTCCATCCTGTCTAGAAAACATTATGGGACGATTTGTTAAATCCTTTGTTGCAGTCTATATAGGTAGACAATCTACCTCTGTAGAGTTCTGATCCACTAATTTAATAATCCTACAAAATCTAATCTAACAAATTTAGATTAATTTGGCATGACCTTTTCTTCATGAAGGTATATTATCTGTTTGTGATTACTGGTTCCTTATCTAGATGTTCTTTGTTATTTTTCTATGAATATGGCTTCTTTTTTTTTAGCAAGTGAAAATTTTTATTGTTTTCAAATTACAAGTAAAAACAATCTTAACACTTTAAAAAAATTGAGTTTCAAATTGTCTCCCTCTTTCCCTTCCCACCTCCTCAAGAAGGCAAGCAATTTGAAATAGATTATATATGTACAGTCATGCAAAACATATTTCTATATTAGTTATGTTCTGAAAGAAAAAAAAAAGGCCAAAAATAAAAATAAAGGTAAAAATTTGCTTTGATCTGCATTCAGACTCCATCACTTCTTTCTCTGGCGGTGGATAGCATTTTTAATCACAAATCCTTAGGAATTGTCTTGGATCATTATATTTCTGAGAAAAACTAAGTCATTTACAGTTGATCATCATACAATATTGTTTTTACTGTGCACAACGATCTCTTGGCTCTGCTTACTTCACTTTGCATCAGCTCATATAAGTCTTCCCAGGTTTTTTATTTTTTATTTTTTTTAATAATAATAAATTTATTTTTTTTTGTTTTCAACATTTACTTCCACGAGATTTTGAGTTCCAAATTTTCACCTCATCTCGCCCCTCCCCCCACCCCAAGATGGCATGCATTCTGAATACCTCTTCCCCTAGTCTGCCTTCCCTTCTATCTCTACCACCCTTCTCTTATCCCCTTCCCCTTCAATTTTCCTGTACTGCAGGATATATTTCTGTACCCCATTTCCTGTATTTCTTATTTCCCAGTTGTATGTGAAAACATTTTTTTAAAAATGTGTTTTTAAAACTTTGGGTTCCAAATTTTCTCCCTTCCTCCTTCCCCACTCATCCTCATTGATAACTTCAGCAACTAAATACAGGTTATACATGTGCAGTTATGCAAAACACTTCCATAGGAGACATGCTGTGAAAAACTAACTCTATTTCCCTTAATTCTATCCCACCCCCCATTTATTTTATTCTTTCTTTTGACCCTGTCCCTCCTCAGAAGTATTTGCTTCTGATTACTGCCTTTCACAATCTGCCCTCCTCTCTATCATCCCCCTACTCTCTTGTCCCCTTCCCCCCCTATTTTCCTGCAGGGTAATACAGATTTCCATACCCAATTGAGTGTGTATGTTATTCCCTCCCAAAGTCAAACCCTATGAAAATAAGATTCACTCATTCCCTCTCACCTTCTCCTGTTCCCCCTCCACTGTAAGAGCCTTTTCTTTTCTGTTTTTTTTGTGAGATAATTTACTCCATTCTACCTCTCCCTTTTTCCTTCTCCTGGTATAATCCTCTCTCACCCCTTAATTTTATTCTCCAGATATGACCCCATCATCTTTAACTCACCCTGTGCCCTCTATCTATCTATCTATATCTATATATACATGCATATAATTTTTTTCCCTCCAACTACCCTAATACTGATAAAGGTCTCATGAGTTACAAATATCGTCTTTCCATGCAGGAATGTAAACAGTTCAACCTTAATAAGTCTCTTATGATTTCTCTTTCCTGTTTACCTCTTCATGTTCCACTTGAGTCTTGTATTTGAAAGTCAAATTTTCTATTCAGTTCTGGTCTTTTCATCAAGAATGCTTCAAAGTCCTCTATTTCACTGAATGACTATTTTTTTTCCCTGCAGGATTATACTCAGTCTTGCTGGGTAGGTGATTCTTGGTTGTAATCCTATCTCCTTTGCCCTCTGGAATATTGTAATCCATGCCCTGTGGTCCCTTAATGTAGGAGCTGCTAAATCTGGTGTTATCCTGATTATGTTTCCACAATACTTGAATTGTTTCTTTCTGGCTGCTTGTAATATTTTCTCCTTGGCCTGGGAACTCTGGAATTTGGCTACAATATTCCTAGGAGTTTTCCTTTGGGGATCTCTTTCAGGAGGAGATTGGTGGATTCTTTCAATTTCTATTTTGCCCTTTGGTTCTAAAATATCAGGGCAGTTTTCCTTAATAATTTCTTGGAAGCTGATGTCTAGGCTCTTTTTTGATCATGGCTTTCAGATATTTTTAAATTCTCTCTCCTGGATCTATTTTCCAGGTCAGTTGTTTTTCCAATGAGATATTTCACATGGTTTTCTAATTTTTCATTCTTTTGGATTTGTTTTACAGTGTCTTGATTTCTCATAAAGTCACTAGTTTCCAATTGCTCTATTCTAATTTTTAGGGAAGTATTTTCTTCAGTAATCTTTTGGACTCCCTTTTCCATTTGGCCAATTTTACTTTTTAGGGTATTCTTCTCCTCATTGGCTTCTTGAATCTCTTTTGCCATAGGGTTAGGCTATTTTTTAAGGTGTTATTTTCTTCAGTATTTTTTGGGGTCTCCTTTAGCAAGCTGTTGACTTGTTTTTCATGATTTTGTTGCATCATTCTCAGTTTTTCCTGTACTTCTCTTACTTGCTTCTCAAAATCCCTTTTGAGCTCTTAACTTTTTTTTTTTTTTTTAGCAAGCTGTTAACTTGCTTTTCATGATTTTCTTGCATCACTCTCATTTCTCTTCCCAGTTTTTCCTCTACTACTTTTGCTTCTCAAAATCCCTTTTGAGCGCTTCCAAGGCCTGGGACTGATTCATATTTTCCTTGGAAGTTTTGATGTAGGAGCTTTGACTTTGTTTTCTTCTTCTGGTTGTACATTTTGATCTTCTTTGTCACCAAAGTAAGATAATATAGTCTGACTCTTTTTGCTCTGCTTACTCATGATCCTGGCCAATTACTTGAGTTTTAAACTCTTTGTTAAGGTAGGAGTATCTTACCTTCTTCTTGACCTCCTTTGTGGAAATATCATCCATGTTTCACTTTTTAAATTGGGGTTTATTCTAGTGCTTTATCCTGGGCCCTTTTCTCATTTTTTTTTTCTACATCATCTTTCTTAGGTGACTCAGTGGATAGAGTGCTGGGCTTGGAGTCAGGAAGACCTGAGTTCAAATCCAGCATCCGAAATTTAGTAGCCATGTGACCATGGACAATTCACAACCTCTGCCAGCCTCAGTTTCCTCAGCTGTAAAATGGGAATAATAACAAGGAGCTCAAATGGTATAATATTTGTAAAGAGCTTAGCAGAGAGTCTAATATGTAGTAAGCACTATATAAATGCTAATCATTAAGTGGTAAATCATCTTCCAATGGTTAAATTATCATCTTTACTCAAGCATGTCCAAAATCTACATACCCTGTTCCTATTTCTCTCCTGTAATTCAATTTTATGTTATCAACTACTTGTTAGACATTTTATCCCTTGTTGCCCATAAAAGCAGCTAGATGACTTACTGGGCCTGGAGTCAGAAAGATCTAAATTCAAATCTAGCTTCAGATACTTACTGGCTGCGTGGTCCTGGACAAGTCACTTAACCTGTTTGCCTTGATCCACTGGAGAAGGAAATGGCAAACCCCTCCAGTGTCCTTGCCAAGAAAACCCCTTGGACAGCCATCGGGTCACAAAGAATTGGACACTACTGAACAACAAATAAGAACCAAAACATTTTTAAACATATCAAACTGAGCATTTCCAAAGCAAAATTCTCCTTCTTGCCTTCAAAACCCACTCTTCCTCCAAATTTGGTTTCTGTAGAGGAGATTATCAGCCTTCTGGTCACCAGACCTGAAACCTCAGAGTAATCCTTGACTTTTCACTCTCACTCACTACGAAAATTAAATTAGTTGCCAAGCTTTGTCACTTTTACCTATGTATTATACATTCAAGTCCCTCCCCTCACAAGGTCACCATCTCGGTTTCAGCCCTTGTCACTGATTCCCTAGCTACTATTGTAGTGCATAGCCTTGCTGTTTTCCCATTCTCCATATAGTTGACAAAATAGTTTTTCAAAAGCACAGGTCTAACTATAACACTTCCCTACTAAAGAATCTTATTTCCTCTAGTGTAAAATATAAACTCCTCTGGTTAGTATTTATTTTTTATTTTATTTTTAATTTTTAAAAATTTATCTATTTTTAGTTTTCAACATTCACTTCCACAAATTTTGAGTTCCAAATTTTCTCCTCATCTCATCCCTCCATCCACCCCACAATGGCATGCATTCAGAATACCCCTTCCCCTAATCTGTCCCCCCTTCTATGTCTGCCCCCTCTTCTCTTATCCCCTTCCCCTTCAATTTTCCTGTAGGGCAGGATAGATTTCTATACCCCATTGCCTGTATATCTTATTTCTCTGGTTACTATTTAAAGTCTTGAACAATTTGGTACCTGCTACCTTTCCAAACTTATTTCATATTATTCCCCTTACACGATATACATTTCAATTACATTGACCTAATTGGTATGTCCCACACAAGACATTCCTTCTCCCATTGCAAAGCTAGCTCTCCTATCTGGAAATGCATTCTGTCTTTATCAACACCTCTCAGAATCCCTGGTTTATTAGAGATATTCATTTTTTAGATAATTTACTTTTCTTCCTCACTGGAATTTTTTTCTTTGTGTTTTCAGAATTTCATTCTTGAGATGTTCTAATACCTCCTTGCAATAACTCCCCCATTTATACTGCACTTGAACAAGTAAAAGGCTGAATGGATGTGATCCTAGATGAATGTATTGGCATTGTAAATTCTGGCTATTTTTACAAGAACAAGAGGTGGAAATCAAGGGATGAGCGGCACGGGCACTTGGCAAAGCATGGCATATAGCAAAACGTTTTTATTCTGTAAGACCCGGCATCCTGGTAAATGGATAGATAGACTTTGAATCATAGTATCAGGTGACCATATGTGGTGGTTTTGGTTGAACCTAGTCTCAAAGCTGAATAAGTTAATGGACAGAAGGGAGTCATGGTTTTCTGGTGAGTTCCTCATTTATATTATATATTCCTCATAAGTGAAGGGGGTCAATAATAGAGAAGTTAAGAAAATTGATATATTAATGACAGAAAACCATGATGCAGTAGTAAGATCATTGAATGAATAGTCTGAGGACCATGCCCTGAATAGTGACTCTGCTACTTACCACAGGTGTAACCTTTGGCAAATCTTTGACTCTATGGGCTTCAGTTTTCTTATATGAAAAGTGATAGGTTTGGACTAAATGATTTCTGAAGTCCCTTCCTGTTCTGTGTCAGTGAGACAATGATCACTATGGAGATATTGTAATCTGTGTTGCTGAAAATAGTGTCCGTAGTACTGCAGTATTGAAGCATTTGTAAACTTACCTCACCTACTACTTCCAACCAAGCCCACAATCATTTCTTTCTTAGCTGAACTCTTGTCATCTATTGTTGTTCAGTCATTTTTCAGTATTTTCCAACTCCTTGTGACCCCTTTTAGGGTTTACTTAGCAAAGATACTGGAATGGTTACCATTTCCTTCTCCAGCTCATTTTACAGATGAGGAACTGAGGGAAACAGGATTAATTGGCTTGCCCAGGATCACACAGCTAGTAAGTGTCTGAGGCCAGTTTGAACTCAGGAAGATAAGTCTTCCTGACTCCAGGTCCTGCACTCTATCTATTGCACCACCTAATTGCCCCTATTGTATCTTATCTAGTAATTAATACATTTTACTTTTGCCAAATACACACACACACACACACACAGAAATAAATTGCAAAGACATTGGGATAGCTAGATGACACAGATATTGCACCAGGCCTTGAGTCAGGAAGACATTAATTTAAGACTAGCTTCAGATACTTGCCAGCTATGTGACCCAGGGCAAGTTACTTAACCTTTATCTACCTCTGTAGTATTGAGATAATAATAGCACTGACCTCTCAAGATTGTAGTAATTTTAAAGTGTTAGCAAAGTGCTTGGTGCATAGTAAGTTTTATACACACACATGTTAAATATATGTTAGCTATTATCATTATCATCATCATTATCATCATTATTTTTTATTTTGTTGAGGGAAGGGACTTAACGAGCACTTCTTATATCCCTAAATTACCTTGTACAGATGCTTAATAAATGTTATTAGTTGATTGATATTAAAGATTCTCTCTATTTGTATGAGCTTTACGGTTTATATACTTCTTTCACTTATGTTATCTCATTTGATTCTCATAATAATACTGTGAAATAGAAAGGACAGTCATCATATTATATCCATTTCCCAACAAAAAGAAACCTACATGATAGCTAAAAAGTCCTAGGAAGAAATATTCAAATGTGGGCCTTCTAACTTTAAGCCCAAAACTATTTTTGTTGAACTAGCCTCTGTTCAAGCATAAATGTTTTCTCTTTTTGTATTTTCTTATATTCAGTAGCATAACATTTTAAGAAAAAATGAGAAGATAATTAGCATAGGATACTTCTTATAAATCTCATATAGTCTCTAAATGATCTTTAAAAACCTAAATTTTAATAATCAGGCAAATTTTGGAGAAAAAATTGTTTTACACAAATTATGCCCTGTTTCTTATTTTTTATTCTGAACTTAAAAATAAAATAAGAATTTCCATAATATAATATAATAAAAAAAGATAATTTCACATAAAACTATAAATCTGTTATGTACAACTTGCTATTCCTTTTAAGTATATTATAAAGTTATCATGTAATTATTTTTTTTCTTTTTTTCTTTCCTCCTCAGCCTTACCCTAGAGATGCCTACCATTAGATACAAATAAGTAAATGTACATAAAACCACTCGATAAATACTTTTATTTGTCAGTTCTTTCTCTGCATGCAGATAGTGTCTTCTTTGATATGTCCTTTGTAGCTAATTTGGCCATTCATACTAGTCAAAAATGATTTAGTCACTCAAAGTTGTTCTTAAAACAATATTGTTGCTACTGTCTATACACAACATTCTCTTGGTTCTGCTCATTTCCTTCTTTATTTTTTTCATTCAAGTCTATTTATGTTTTTGTAAGATCATTGATATCATCATTTCTCATAGCACAGTAGTATTCCATAACAATCATATACCACAACGTGTTCAGCCATTCCCCAGTTGATGGACATCCCCACAATTTCCAGTTCTTTGCCACCACAAAGAGAAATGCTATAGATATTTTAGAACATACAGATTCTTTTCCCTAACCACTTTGGGAAACAGACCTAGTAGTGGTACTACTGGGTCAATATTTTTTTTTAATCCAGACTAGTTATTTCATCAGCATGGGAACTTCCTGGTGTAGAAATTTTCTGTTCTGTTCTGGATTAGTATTTCTTTTTAACTTACAGTTGTACAGTTTTAACTTACGAACTTTACCTCTCAGTGATTTATCCTGGGTCACACAGCCAGTATGCATCAGAAGCAGAATTGGAACACCTTTCTTCCTGATTTCAAAGATAGGGAGCTATTCGCTGTGCTACATCAGCTGCCTTCCCTTTAATTAGCCATAACTATGTACCATATTAAAAAAGTTTGTTCTGAACATAGAAGATGAATTTGATAATAAAAAATCACATTTTCATAATACCAAAAAAATCTACCCCAAATATAGCAACACTGTCATTTGCTTGTGAAGGATCAAACTCAGCCAAAACAATGTAGAACTTCTAATTTTCAGATTTCAATTATAAACCTCAACTGGCTAGAGAGGATGGCCTAACAAAGACAGTTTATCTTCCTCCAGACAGAAAAGCAGTGAAAGTGAGGCAAGGTGGGAATGATAAGCCTCAATATAATGAACTAGAGAAGAATACCATAGATAAGCACTGTGCTTTTAAAATATTAACAAAAGCAGTATAGAAAATTCACAATGAAAAGGAATCTTTGTTAATATGTTGAAAATAAGGAGAACAGTTTTCATGTGTGTAACTAATTTGACAACATTTGAATTTAATAGGATATCATTACAAATGAATGGATATGAAAATTATTAGTTTCTTCATAAAATGACAAATGATCTTGAAGTGGACTCTCTCTTACCCACTGTCCAATTTTTATCTGCAACCATATTGAAAAGACACAAAATGAGTAAAGCTACCTTCTGCCTTCTCCAAATTTGTGAATACATTTGAAGGTGTGATGATTTATTTGGAGTCTTACTGTAGAAAGTGAACAGATCCTCAGGTTGGGTTTTGCTTCCTGTAATTAATGATCTTAGAAAATATAATCAGCACAGGTGACACTAACAGGGGTAGCCCATTGACCCCTCCTTTTTTTGGCCCCATGGAAACCTTCCTTACAGGAATTCCCTTTAGAAAGCTATAAAAATGTATCTGAATAATGTGGTATGTGAGTTAAAGTCATTAAGTAACCAAATTTGGACACTGCAGATGCTTCAGACAGGTGTGTTCAGTCATGGTGGTAACTTTCTTCTTGCTGCAGGTCAGAGGTTAGACCTCAACAGAAAGGTCTCACATGCAGAAAAATCTTTGTTAGGAAAGAGGGGAAAAGGAAAAGAATTCTGTCCCCATGAAAATTTATGTACTGCAAAAGATAACCGCACCTGCATTTAGTTGTTCTTATTAAAAACAGGTGAGGGCTGTTGCTAGAAAAAAGAAAGTCAACTCTCTAGGTTCTGAATGAGAAGCATGCAGGAGCCTCAAGGGATTTGTAATATATCAGAGGTGTGCTGCCTAAGCAGCAGATTGAAAGAAGGCTTCTCAATCTGTCTAGCACTTGGAAAACAATTTACTAACCGTTCCTACTTCTGTCCTAGAGTTTTACCCCCAAACAAAGCTTCACTTTTTATTCTTCACCAATTTGAGTACAATTATCAATACCAAAGGAAATGTGTACTACTACTACTACTACTACTTCTACCACTACTACTACTACCACCACTACCACTACTACTACTACTGCAACTCCTCCTCCTCCTTCTCCTCCTACTACTACTGTGGAGGCATGGGAAAACTCACAGTATGGAAACTGCCTCTATCAAAGCTGATTGTAATTTGTAATTTACTATAAAATATAATTCATTTGTAACTTACTATGCTATAGTACTGCCAGGGGCACTGTGTTTAAGTCACTTACCCATGGTGACACAGCCCTAAGGCTAACCTTGAATCTAAATCTTTAAGACTCCAAAATGGACCCTCAATCTACCATACCATGTTGTCTCTCTCCCTCTGCAGTAAAGCAGAATCTAAATGACTTGGTACAAAATATGAGTTTATAAATGTTATCATATTTTCCCTAAGCTTTGGTTGACCAAGTGTTATTTTCTATGCTAATTTAACAATAACAACAGCAACAACAAAACAACTATTTTAGAGATTCTATTTTAAATCACTAAATATGCAGAGATTTATTCTAATAAAAGTTTGTTTTGAAAAAAAGTCACCTTTATTTCATGCAAATTCATAAAAGGAGTGAATTAGCAAGAAGTATTAGTCCTGATATTCACAAATCTGCACCTCAATGAACATTTAAAATGTTGTACCATCTCAAGGGCCTCCAACATATAGGAGTTTTTTTTTTCTCCCCTTTTGGAATTACTTCTTGAGAGGACTAGGATAGTTTTGTTCTCTATCGCTCTTCTCCATATTTACACAGCTCACCTTTTTTTGCTATTCATTCACTCAGTCGTGTCTTTTTTGTGACCTCATGGACCATAGCATGCCAGGCCCTTCCATCATCCACTATCTCCCAAAGTTTGTCCAAGCTCACGTTTGTTGCTTCCATGACACTATCTACCGCTCTCATCCACTGCCATCCCCTTCTCCTTTTGCCTTTAAACTCTCCCTACATTAGGGTCTTTCCCAAAGAGTCCTGTCCTCGTTATGTGGCCAAAGCAATTAAGCTTTAGCTTCAGTATTTGTCCTTCCGATCAGTAGTGTGAGTTAATTTTTTAAAGTATTGACTGATTTGATCTCCTTGCAGACCAAGGAACTCTCAAAAATCTTCTCTAACACCTCAGCTTAGGACTTTAAAATTATCTTTGAAAGTGTCAGACATTCCTTATTCAGTCATCCTCAACTTAGAGAATATTACAGTTTTCTTTGCATCTTAAAAACGATGGCGTTTGTATCCATTAATAAAGGACTCCATCAACAAGTGATTTTTTTTTTCCTTTTGTTCTAATTGATAAACAATCCCTGGAATCCCCTGGGAAAACATCAGAAACATAAGTCACCCATTTCCCTTACCTAGGTAGTATAGTCCTCTGACTATGGCTTTGGCTATCAAGGAGGACATTCAAAAGGATGTGCCTCACGAAAACACTGAAGGTAGAGCCAAGAGTGGTGGTTCTAAAAATGATTGGAGACACAGCAGCATTGCTGGAATAAATACATAATTTCCCCAAGTGAAAGCTTTGAAAGGTACAAGATACTCATCTAGAGATAGAAATTTGGTTCACCTTCCTTTAAAAAATCACCTTCACTTTAAAAATAACTTTTGGATTCATTGCTGGTTCAACTCCTCCCTCTTCAGACTTCTCAGAGGCTTTCTCGCTCTGAATGTGTCCTCTCTACAGCCTTCTCTTCTGCTTGGTGAATCTCTGGCCCTGACCAAGTTAACAAATCAACAAGTATTCATTTAGTACCTACTATGTGTCAGGCATGGTGCTAAGCCCTGGGGAAGTTAAGAAAGGCAAAAATACCCCTAAAAAATTTAACCTGCTCTCTGTTCTCAATGAGTTTAAAGTCTAGTGGGAGAGACAATGTGCAGACAACAACAACAACAGCAACAAACTATGTACAAATATAAAGGGAATCCGGAAAGCCAGGGAAGTCAGGAGACAAAAATGAAAAGGGAGAGAATTCCAGGGTTAGGGAATGGCCTGTGAAAATTCAGAGTTGAAAGAGTGTCATGCAATAAGCCATAAGAAGGTATGTAAGGTGTAAGAAGACTAGAAAGACAGGAGGGAGTTAGTTTCCTAACTCCTTTAAAAGCTAAAAGAAGGTTTAATATTCGTTCTTGGTAGTAATGGGAAGTAATTGGAGTTTATTTAATGGTGAGTGATGGAGAGAATGACATGGTCAGACCTCTTATTTAGAAAGGTCAATTTGATAGCTGAGTGGAGGATGGACTGGAGTGGAGAAGAAATAAGTTAGAGAGACCAACCAGAAGGCTGTTTTAATTATCCAGCTCTGATGCAAGGAGGGCCAATACTAGGGTAGTGGCAGGATTAGAAAGGAGAATGGGGTGCATATGAGAGATGTTAGAAACATAAAATTGACAAGACTTGTTAACTGATTGGATATGTGTGATAAGAGAGAATGAGGAGTTGAGGATGACACCCAATTTAAGAACCTACATGACTGGAAGAATTATTGTACCCTCAATAGTAACAGGAAAGGGAGGAAGAGGGAAGGGGTTTGGGAATTGAGTTCATTGAGATGTCTATCCTGTTTGAGATGTTGAATAGACAATTGGAGATGGGAGACTAGATGTCAGGTGAGAACTTTAGGGATGAATAATTAGATATTAGACTTATCAACATAGAAAAGAAGATTGAATCCATGACAGCTGATGCGATCATCAAGTGAAATACTATTTAGGGATAAGAAAAGAAGGTGCAGATCCCTGTGGCACATCCATAGTTAGTAGGACTGAAATGGATGAAGATATAGCAAAGGGACTGAGAAGGAATAGTTTGACATGTAGAAGCAGGAGAGAGTAGTATGCCAAAAACTTAGACTGGAGAGAGTTTGAAAGATAAGAGGATGATTGAGAGTGTCAAAGACAGCAGAGAGTCAAGAAGAATGAAGAGTGAGAAAAGATCATTAGATTTGGCAATCCAAAGGTCATTGGCAACTTTTAACAGAGCACTTTTGGTTAAAGTATGAAGTCAGAAGCCAGAAGGCAAAGAATTAAGGAGAGAATGAGAGAAAAGGAAATGAACACACTAGTGTATCTACAAAATGGAGGAGAGATATAGGATGAAAGCAAGTGGAGATGGATAAATCAAATGGGGTTTTATAGAGGATGAAGGTGACATGGATGTGTTGGTAGTAGGGGATCAGCTGGTAGATAGGGAGAGATTGAGTATTAGTAAGAGAGTGAGCATAATGGAGGAGAAATTTTCATGCAGAAGATTGTATAGAATAGGACCACCTATCTATTAGGGAGCTTTGTCTTGGTAAGGAGAAGAGTCACCTCATCATGTTAGATAGGGATGAAAAAAGAGATGGTGATAGAAGGCATCTGAGTGATGTGAAATGAGGAAGGGAAAGAAGAAGTTCTCAGTGAATAGCCTCATTGTTTTCACAGTGAAATAAGGGTAAGTACACAGCTAAGAGAAAGGTGGAGGGGAGAGCCATCACTTCATGAGGTATCCAGGCCATGCTTACTCCATTCCTGTCTCCATCTCTCACACTCTGAACTTCTCCTCATCACCACATTCTTACCTCCTTCTGATTTTCAGTTCCCTTTTACATGTTATCTTCACTCTTTAGAATATAAGCTCTTTGAGGGAAGGGACAATCTTCCCCCCTTTTATTTGTATCACCACCAATTAACACAGTGCCTGGAACAGAGTAACTACTTAATAATGTCTCTGTCTCTCTCTTTGTGTCTCTCCTTTCTTCTCTGTGTTGTCTTTCTCTCTTTCCTCTCTGTCTCTGTCTCTGTATTTCTCCTTACCTGTCCCATTTAAATGGAGTTTCATACTCTACAAAGTCCTACTCATATTCCTTAGAGAGGTGACCCTGGCATCTTAAGGGCTGTGACAGCAGAACACTTGTTTCAGCAGGTTGATTCATACTAGAGAAACCTCAACTTTTGTCCTAGTAACAGGTTGTATCTACTTTCTGAGTATGAACCTAACTAAACATGGAGAGGTTCCATGTTTAGGCTCATCACTAATAGACTAGTTAAGAATCAATTATTTGACTGTCACAACTTAGATGGTACAGTGGATAGATTTCTGGGTCCAGAGTGAGGAAGACTTGAATTCTAATCAAGCCTCAGATACTGAGTAGCTGTATGACCCTGGACAAGTCACATTTTTTTTTTGTTTTCCTCTGTTTTCTAACTTGTAAGATGGGGATAATAATTTTGCCTATTTCCCAGGGTTATTATGAGGATCAAATGAGATAACATTTAAAAAAAATTAGCAGAGTGCCTGGCACATAATAGGTATTTAATAAATTTCTATTTGCTTCCTTCATGAATTAAAGAAAAATACAAAATGACCCTCTTTCACCTTTGATTTGCTTCAGTGATGATATCATAGTGATAATAGGGGGTATTAAGAATAATAATTTTGGCTTTCCTATAAATATTTTATAAATATAAATATTGAACTAGCTGTTGGTACTCTAAATGTGAGATGCCCAATGAGGCTTTACACTTCGGGGAAACTGAATCGTGTTGGTAGCTAGGTGGCACAGTGGATGGAATTTTAGTCTTGCACTTAGGAAGAGTCAAATTCTGCCTCAGACACTTATTCACTGTGTGATCCTGGACAAGTTATAACTTTTGTCTGCCTTAGTCTCCTTACCTATAAAATGGGAATAATAAGAGTCCTGACCTCAAATAGGATCAAAGGAGATAATAAATGTAAATGCTTTGCCAACCTTAACATTTTAGATAAATGTTTGCTATCTTGATTATGATTATTATTAAATATGCAATTGTAAAAGAAGATGAAGTGGTCACGTGGTAAAAGTGAAGGATAACATTAATAGTACCTCCAAATGTAAGCCTTTGATATTTTAGGGATGTCTAGGGACCACTGCGTTGGATGTATTCCTTGTGATTAAATTATCTGAGGATATGGACAAGATTCATGGGTTAAGCAGTAATGAATGGGTTGCAATCTCTATTCCTGAAGTAAGCATGTAAATACATAGGGGTTACTGATCCATTTGACTATTTTGAAGATTGAACTATGTGGCCCCACAATGTTTCAGAGCAACTTCTGTGATCTCTTTAAAGATAGCATACCTACAAAATTCTATTATCTTTTTTTTAAAAGATACTGAATACAAAGACAGAGATTTCAAGATCAAAATCTTTAAACTTGTGTGATATGGTTGTCAAGTTGGGAATATTTTTGCTATTGCTATGGAAGTCCTTTCATAAAAAGGTAGAAGAGAGTGTATGGAGTGAAAAAGGAGCCTGCAGGTCTGAAAAATTTAGGCATGAGAGAGCTGTTCTCAGATTTTGTTAAAACGGTATTCTATTTAAAATGTATAATTTCTAGAAAATGTACTTTTCCCCTTTATATTTTAATAAGTTATTATTATTTGTGTATGTGTGCTTGGGTAATGACCCCTACATTTCTTTTAAGAATACCCTTTGCCACACTTCCTGGTGCCATATATGGTATTCTTCTTCCTACCTTCATTTCTGTGGTTTGCCCAACATATTTTAAAGAAGGGGCATAAATTGCATCTAAAGATCCCATGTAATGACACTACCACCCTTAACAACCATAACAAGATGAACTGAAAGGGACACATTTTAAAAAGTATGAAGTGGGAAGATTGCTTCTCCTTGACTGCCAAAACCACATATCTTAAAGGTGCAATGGTGCTTTCAGCAAAAGAGATTGATCGTGAATGTGTATGACAGGACCTGGATGTTGATCAAAATGAAAGCACTCGAGCTTTGTGAATTACTCCCTTTGGTTCTGCTAATGGAATTGTGGTTGGCAGGATCTATGCTGTTGTGGAGCTTAAATCAGACTCTGAACCTATAATCAGTCCACATGTGTAATATCGGTCATGTACGGCTTAAAACTTAATATCCAAAAACCACAAATAAGGAAATAGGATGGTTGTTTTTTCACTATAGACAAGAAATGGAGAATAAAATATGATGGTCATTTTTGCTTATTGACATTTCTTTGACAAGCACAAGCTTGTGCTGAAATGGAATATTTGTATTAATGAAGCCCATTGGCTCTGGCTTTTGAATTTATGGGCATAAAAGGGTTCTTTCAAAATAATTAGTTGCCTGGCAAAAGTTCTCCAATGTTTAAGTCACTGTGGAATTTCTTTAAAGCCTGTTTAAACTGTTACAAATAGCCAGCAATAAATAACAAAGAATTGTTAATATAAGCAAATAATTATTTTAGACATAGATGTTTTTGCTCCCTACTAAAGACTTGGCTCTCGACTTTTACAGAAAAAAAATTCTTTTTTTTTAATTGAAAACATGAGAATGCTGCCCATTTGAACTCTTCCAATGTTCATGAAAAGGTTTCATTTTAAACAGCCTTTATGCCATAACCTGAAGGTAAAATAAATTGGCTTTATATAATGTGTTAAGTAAAATTCTCACCTTGATTCCATTTAAGGTAATTGACACACTTCAACTCTAGGAATCATAGTAAGAGGACATATGGAAAAATTTGATATTATAAATTGTGACTTTTGCTTTATTTTCAAAGCATGTCTTACCAAAATAGTTAATACCTTTAACAAAACATGTCCAATATCTATAATGTTGCTCCAGAAAAAACAAACAAAAAAAAAAAAGAAAAGAACACAAAAATATTTTAAAAAAAACCCTAGTTGCTTTTTAACAAATTTAACAAATTTGACAGTTTGATTCAATAAAAAAGTTCTACAAAATCAGGTACGCTGGACTGTGATTTCTGTAAGGTGGTAGTCAATTGCCCAAAGGAGTGCATTAGGCCAGGATATAAACAGGAGAAAGAGGTGATATTTTGGAACCTGTTCCTCAACTTAATGCTTCATACAGAATATTATGATGTTGGAAGAGAGGCAATGATTGGACGCTCCCAGGTAATTTTCTCCGTGCAGCTGTGGATGTGGCCTTGTGTGCTGTGTCAGATCTATAGAGGACTCTTGTGTCCTAGACTTCGCTTCCATTGCTGCTCAAGGTCCAAGGCACAGGAAATAGACAAATAACTCGGCGGTGACGAATCTGGAGTCACAAGATATATGACAGCTCTTCAGAATCCCTTCCTCTCCTTTAGGGTGTGTCAGTAACAGAATCAGGTGACCCTTGAGAGTAGGGGTCATGGGAGCCTTACAAAATATCTATGATGAATCCATTCTATTCAAGTGCTATGCTAGGCTCTAAGGGGGATAAAAACACATAAAATAAGATTCTTCCCCTCAAAGAGTTTACAGTCAAATAAGACAGACAGAACATTTGTATATATAACTATAATAAAAGTAAATATGACAAGGCAAGGTACACATGCATAAGTAAAACTTCAGAACAACAATAAATAGTTTTTGGCAGGAGAGATAAGGGAAAACATTAGAGTTCTGTATATTGCTGGGTACGTAAGAACTGGCTTATTACAAACTTTTTTCTCCAATTTTTTCAAGAGGCTATTAAAGCATAAGATACAAATTAATAGTCATGGATAAAAATGAGAAAACTTTTTTTGTTTGTTTATACCAGGGGTGTTGAACCTGCAGCCTCAAGGCATGTGCGGCCTTCCAGTGCAGCCTTTTGACTGAGTCCAAGTTTTATAGAACAAATCATTTTATTAAGGGAATTTGTTCTATAAAATTTAGATTCAGTGAAAGGGCCACACTTGAGGACCTAGAGGGTCACATGTGGCCTCAACGCCACAGGTTCCCCATCTTTGGTTTATACTATATGAATTTATATATGTGTAATCTCTCCTATTAGGTCATAAGCTCCTTGAAG
This sequence comes from Vombatus ursinus, assembly GCF_900497805.2. Taxonomy (NCBI): domain Eukaryota; kingdom Metazoa; phylum Chordata; class Mammalia; order Diprotodontia; family Vombatidae; genus Vombatus; species Vombatus ursinus. The sequence continues at coordinate 1,310,125 of NW_020954592.1, read as the reverse complement.
ATTGGAATTATTTCTTATTTCTCTTAGCATCTTCCACAGAATCTACTACATTTTCTTATAATAGGAACTTATATTTTTCCTATATGAATCAATATTTCAAGAATTAGAAAAGCAAAGGATTTTACTCTTTCTAGCATATGTTTGTATTGATTAATACCACATCTATTCCTCTCTGTACTCTACCCTCTTCCCTTCTCCAAAAAAAAAGTATGTGGTTAATTAGTGGTGACTTAATGGTTAATCTGGTGAAATTTTAAATGTTAGATTTGAAACATTTGTTGTATTTCTGAATAGGAAATGTTTTCCCTTTCCATCAGGCATTTTCTTTATTATTGCTATTATTTCTGATTCTAGTAGCAAGTGTGTTCTCAAAAACATCAAGTGTTTTCTTTATAGAGGAAAAAAAATGTATGGTTTAGTTATTATACAGATCACCAACTTTTAAAATTCAGCCAGCAATGTTCTTTGCATATAGTCCTGCTGATATGCTTATCCATCTATTTGACTGAGACAATTATAGAGCCCCTCGGCCACTGCTACTGTAGTTAAAGACTTTCAATAGCTTCCAGCATGGTTTCAGGCCCTGGTGTGATTGATTCGATTTGGATTGAACTAAACAGAACAACCAAACTCATAAGGCATTCTGCTTTTCCAATTTCCTTGAGGATTGAACAACAGAAAAACCCCAAACAAACAGAAGTGTTGATTTAATGCATTGCATTAGTTCCATGCTGTTGCTCCCTCCAAAGATCAATGCAGAGATGGAGGAAAATAATAAAACAAGTCAACTGCTTGTTATTAAAGTTAACTTTTAATCACTTCATGGAGCCAGTATTATTAGTTCAGAATATGGGGCTGAATTTCCCTGAAAAAAGAAGATTGAATGGAAGACATGTTTTTCTTAAAAAAAAAAGATCCCAAGCTTTAAAAAATACAGAAAAGATTACTCAGAAAACAACAACAAATGACTTAGTAAATATAGCCTTTGCATGCTGTATTTCCAAGAACCAATGCTTTTCCACCGCACTGTGTTATTTGCTCTCAAATATTTCAACCCACATTTAGGATTAAGAACTGAAAAAGCAGTTTGGAGACTGCTCTAACAAATGCTCAAGAAATGACCACCCATGGACTTCAGTTTCTGTTTTGAGAACCTAATGTCTACTCTGCTGAAAACAGAAGAATCTTCTTTCTGATAACATTTCCCGAACCTGTCTTTTGTTTTTGTTGTATCTTGAAACCAGTCCTTACTTCCTCTAGACTAGTTCTAACATATCCCTCCTGGATCACTGCCTTGTTGTGGCCGAGGTGTTTATGTCGCTCAATCAAACCATGAACTATGCAGGGTTACCCAAGACGGACAGGTAATAATGGAGAGTTCTGGCAAAAGGTGATCCACTGGAGAAAAAAATGGCAAACCACTCCAGTGTCTTTGCCAAAAAAAACCCCACGAACAGTATTGCCTGGTGTTCATGGGGTCATAAAGAGTCAAATATGACTAAACAACAAAAAAAAGTTCTATTGAAAAGTAATATTGAAAGCATGTCAAGGTTTAAAGAGCCATCATAGACTGTTTTCTGAAGAGATTTAGACAAAGAAATAAGGTCAAGATACTTTGTTAAAAGTTGAAGCAGCTGGGTGGTATAGTGCCTGGAGCATGGACTCTGGAGGCAGGAGGACCTGGGTTGGAAATCAGCTTTTAACACATGCTACCTGGGTGACCCTGAGCAAATCACTTAACCCCAATTACCTCCAAAAGAAAGAAAAAAAAGAGCAAAGCAGATTTCATTCTTGCCTTTTAATTTCTATATTGAATTAATTACTAGGCCGGGAAGAATATTTACATACTTGATTCTTTTATATTTAGTCCTTTTCATGCTTAACAGGAAGAGCATGAAGCAAGAAGCTGGGTGGATTAGGTTCAAAACCTGATTCTGATGTTTCTCTCTTTTTTTTTTCTGATGCTTCTTAACAAATGACAATGGCTAGTCACTCATTTCTCTCTGAACTTCAACTTCTTTATCTGTAAGACTGAGATAAAAAAGATTACTTCACAGACTTGCGAAGGAAGCAGTTTGTAAATCTTAAAATTTCCATTTATAGTTTTTGTGGTTTTACTTTTTTGGTGAGGCAATCAGGGTTACACAGATAGTAAGTGTAAAGTGTCTGAGGCCACATTTGAACTCAGGTCCTTCTGATTCCAACGCTAGAGATCTATCCACTGCACCATCTAGCTGCCCCTGTTTATAGCTTTTAACATCTTCTTCCTGGCTACTGTCTCAAAAAAAAATCTGAAAATAGCCTGAAAAGTATCTTCTAAGATATCAAGACATGAGAAGGCCTTCTCACTGAAAGTGGGATTGGACTCACAATGATTGTCACTTCCTTTTTTTTTTTTTTTCCTTTTTGAGACTGGGTCTCCAAGCAATTTGACCTGCTCTGTTTCTGACCTAGGCCAGGTCATTTTTCCTCAGGCAGACTCCCTGCTCCTGAAGGCTCACCATATTGGTGCTTTATTTAGTGAGGATACCCTAATTATTAAGGTATTATATTAGGGACCAATATCTTTAGCCCTATTTCAGCTCAGAATTCAAAACTCAGGTCATCTACCAGCTTCAGGCCCCCGAGGAGCAGGGATTACAGCTGTGCACCACCATCTGACTTGTCATCTTCATCTGTCAATTAGTTGAACCTCAGTTTCCACAGCTATAAAATAAGAGTTGTTTCAGATTAACTCCTATCTATTCTCTGTATATTTTGTATAAACCTGGTTATTCACATGTGTTCTCCATTAGATTATGAGCTTCTTGAGGGCAGGTACTTTTTTTTTCTTTCTTTGTATTCGTAATGTTTCTTAGTATAGGTATTCTTAACAGTGTGTGTGTGTGTGTGTGTGTGTGTGTGTGTGTGTGTGTGTGTGTGCTGTGTTTATGAAGGTATGGTATTCTGGTAAAGTCCCTTCTCAGAATAATATATAATATTTGTAAATGAGTAACAAATATATATAGGACTACAAAGGTACTCAATTACTTTGAAATAAAGAAGCAGTTTCCCTATTCAAATTCATGAAACCCATGAAATCTATGGGTACCAGGTTAGGAATCCCTGTGTAGCACAATGGCTGGCATATAATAAGAGCTTAATCAATGTCTGTTGACTAACTGACTTATCGATAATATTTTCACTACTTATCTCTTAGGATGGTTGTTAGGATCTTTCATTGCAAATTTGAGAACTATATGAACACTACCATTTTATTTCCCACATCATTCAGATTATCAGAATGTAGAAAGAGGCACATTCTTCTGAATTAAGTAGGATATATTACAATTTTCAAAGGAGATAAAAATAATTATTCCATCATCACAGTCAACTATTTTGTACCCATATGAAATATTTCTTTTCTACCAAAAAGATTCAGAATATTGACTGTTGCATTGTCTTTTATCATATGGAAATTAAATCCTTGTACTCTCTATAAAAATAGGAATTTTACAAATTTACTATGAGTGAAAGGGATATGACATGTAGCTTTCTGTACTAGGATCTCTAACTAACTTGAGCCTGAAGAGAGAAAATTCATGACCAATTTGTCATAACTAATTTTTTTGGTCTTTGATTTAGCCTAAATGAGGTGAGCTAATGTCTGAGTCCAGATACTTGGGATTATGAATTCTCTGGTAAAGATGAAAGAAGAAATGCCTAAAAGGCATAGTTTTGCTCACAGAGCAAGTGCCGTAACTTCAAATACCACACCATTATCAATCAATTAATCAACTAACATTTAGTTAGTTAAGTGTACCAGATGCTATGCTCTGGGGTTACAAAGAAAGGCAATAGACAATACCTTTTCTCAAGAAGTTCACAGTCTAAGGGAATCTGAATAAATCACAGAATTTTACAGTTAGAAGAGACTTTAGAGATTATCCAGCCCAACCTTCCCTTGTTATTGAGGCTCAGGAGCATGAACTGAATTGTTCAATATTACAAAATCACTTAGTTGCAGAAATGGGGATTGAACTCAGATCTCGACTGCCCCTGTGCCATTCCATCAGATTCCTCTGGGGGAAGGAAGTGATACAGAAGTGTTAATGGAAATTGTTACAAGTCTGTTAAGTGCAAGTCCCATGCTGAATAAACACCCTTCTAGCTACAGAATCTAAATAATCTCAACCTTTTTCTCCAAGCCTCTTGCCATCTCGACCCTCCAAAGATATGAAATTGCCGCAATATGCTACTTATTGGCTGTGTGATACCAGTAGAAATGTGGAAACTAGCTTCAGAAGCTCTATAAAGGGGACTAGGCTGATTTTAGATATGACTTCCCTGGCTAGCTTGGATAAATGTGGTTTATTTTGCTTCAAGATTGTCTCTCTTTTTCGGACATCCAGTCATTCCAACCCAGCTGGAGGGGTAATCTTTTCCTTCTGAGTCCTTCTGGGGTTTCCAGGTTGGGAAAATTCCCCAATGCTGGGCAAATGCATTTGGTAAAATAATAGGATAAATGAGTTAATACTCAAGGGACCCAATGATAAACTACAAACTCTCAGTCCTACCTTTTTGTCAGTAGAGACCTTTTCTCCATATGAAAAGTCTAACACAAAACAGCTGCTATCAACATGAATAATTTACCTTTAACCACAAATTGTCCAGTCAGTAATTCAAAATGTCCCATTTCCCAGTGTGGGCTATTTGGACAAATAGCCTGCTGGCTTTGATTACTCTCAGCTATATGGGGAATCATATTATGAAGAAGTAAGTCTCAAAGGCTGACTTAGACATATGATTTAAAGGTACCCTCACAAGACTTTGCCACTAGGATAACTATCCATGTAAGAAGTCTTTGTGAAAGCTTTCAACACATTCCTTATATATGCTGTACCTGGACCTTCTACAATGGTAGGGAAAGGATGTCTTTGTAATAATAGAAACAGGGATGGATTAGAGAAAGCAAAACAGAATCTTCTGGTATGGTGATTCTAAGCAAAAGAAGATCTTAACATGATCAGGGGCTGGTTGTGGTAGTGAATCAGTAGGCAGTAATCAGAAGCCTACATTATTTGAGGAAGAGGCACATTATAGTAGAAAGAGTCTTATACCTAGAGTCAGAATACCTGGGTTCAAATCTTACTTTTGCCATTTATTGATGGTCTAACTGTGTGTGACTATTTTTTTTTTCTGATTATCATCCATAAAATGAGGATTCAACTAAATTCATTTATTAAACATCTATAATGGGTTAGGGGCTAGGAATACTAAGTACAAATAGCCCAGAACCAGCTCTCAATAAGTTTAACATCCAATAAGAGGAGAAAACATGCACAAATAGTAATAATGCTGAAGAGGGGGGAGATAAGCTAAAGAATATACAGGTAAAATGCTACAAAATTCAATGAGGGAGAAAACAGTATCACCTGGAACAGGTGATTGGAAGGAGAAACTTCAAATTTAGGAAGAAGTCTTGGAGGAGATGGCACTTGGCCTGAACTTTGACAAAAGTCCAAATTTGAACTTGGGTCTTCCTGACACCATATTCAGTGCTCTATCCACTATGCAAGTTCCTAACACTACCTCAGACAGCCTACTCCTCATGAATATACTTTTTTCTTGAATACTCTCTAAATGTATCCCTTTACTAAATCTTCTATCAACAATCACATGTTAAACCTCATTCTCCCTATCCTGAGGTCAATTTTTTCTAGCAAAATGGACATAAATAAGAGAGAGATCAGGACTGATGATAACCTGGACTGAGAAAAGGGAGTGGAATCAAATTCCATGGGCATCCCTAATCACTAACATTTAATCACTGACTTTATGCCAAGCATTTTAGGCATTGAAGATACACATACAAAGAATTAAATATTCACACCACTCAAATAAGAATTTGTTGAGTGTTAGAGGCAGACCAAGGATCTGGAAGTGGCAGTGATGATCAAGGAACAGATTGTGGACAGTATCAAAGAGGTTAGAGTCCTCAGAGGAAAGTCATGTCTCACTTAATAAGAATAGAATCATTGTAGGAGAAAGATCCAGGATGAAGGGGAGTGAGGTGGATGGGAGACTCATTTATATATGTAAAGAGAATTCCAAAAGCACAGTGGAAGTAAGAGGCAGGACTGGAGGCCAGGGAAGAAAATGACTAATTTTACGAGGCATGAGAATTTTTTAGGAAGGAAACAGAAAAAAAAGTTTAGATAGAAAATGTAACTCTGGGTAGTAGGTAGAAGGTGAGTATCGTTGAGTTGGTTCATTAATTATCCCATCAAATTTAAACAAAATGGCAGAGTACCAGGCCTAATGCATTGCAATGGTAGGAACACTCCTTTATTCAATCAATTAATCACCAGACATGGACTAAGTCCATAAAAATTCTCAATAAATGTGAATGAACTTGAAAGCCATGAGATAAACAAGAATGATGTTACACAAGAAATTCATTCATATTCATAGAGGATACTTGTTTGGCATTCAAAGCTCTTTATGAGCTAGCCCTCTCCTACCTTTCCAGTCTTCTCATGCCTTAATCCCTGACATGCACTTGCTCAGCCCAGTGACACTGCACTCCTGGATATTCCACAAACAAGATACTCCATTTCTTAGCTCTGGGCATTTTCTCTTGCTCTTCCTTATTACTGGACTTTTTTCCCTCTCTGCTCTGTCTATCCCAACTAAAAGCCTTTCATTTACTGGAAGCCTTCTCCAACCCTTCTTAATTCTAATGCCTTCCTTTTGTTAATCACTTCCTATTTATCCTGATGATATCTTGCTCCGTATATATTTATTTCCCTCTATCCCTCAGTTGGAAGCTCCTTGAGGGTAGGGACTGTCTTTTGACTCTTTCTATATTTCTAGGACTTAGCAGAGTGTCTGGTACATAGTAGGTGCTTGCTTTGTCATGACATGTGGGTCATTCTATAAAATACTGCACCAATTAAGAACCAGGAAATTCAAATGAGCCAAGAAAGAGAGATTCTGGTGAGGCCCCTTAGAAGATGGCATTTGGAAGGGAGGAAAATGCCTCAGCCTTCATCTCCTTTGGCAGGAGAAAGACCTCATAACTGCAGAAGACAAGAGAATTGAGATTTTTCAGTGGCCTCTTAATCCTAGGAGTAGTTCCAGAGCAGCTGATGTGCTACCTGCTCTAGGAACTTAGAACGCACTGGATCCAATGAAGAAACAAAGCTTCAGCACTCTACAAGGAGTTCAGCAAAGAAGCTACAGTATGCCCAAGGGAAAATTCTTGAGCACCCAGCAACCAAGTGTGGTCAGTTACCCCTTTGCCATATGAACTTTATAAGCTTGACATTACTTTCTCTTGTACTCTGTATGTATTTGTAGGAGAGAATGTCACACACTTTAGGGGAGAATGTTTTCTATGAACTATTTTTACTATATTAACATAGTAAATGCCCCTTTCTAAAAAGCAATCCAAATGGCTAAGTGACGCAGTAGATAGGGTTCCATGCTTGGAGTTAGGAAGACAAGTTCAAAGCCAGCTTCAAACATTTACTAACTGTTTGACCCTGGTCAAGTCACTTAACTCTGTTTACCTCGCTTTCCTCAGCAGTAAAATAAGTCAAAGAATATATGGCAAATCACTCCCATATCTTTGCCAAGAAAACCCCAAATGGGATCATGAAGACTCAGACATGACTGAAACGACTGAACAACAACAACAAAAGCTAATTAATTCTAGTTTATTGAATGATTCAATTTTTTGGGGGAAATTACAGTGGTGAGAGCTTATGATGTATATTACTTGAAAAGCCCCCTATATTCCTTCAGGGATTACTGAGGGAACATAGCAACCTTGCTTCAGAGCTCTAACCTTTCAGTGTGATTGGAACGTGGGAGAACAGTTACAGAGCATTTGTTACACACAGACTAGAAGAGCAGAAAATTTGGAGGTTAGTATGAGCAACCTCATGGCCACAGGGAAAAAAAAAAGGTACTGGTAAGTAGAGATGACTGATGGGAAAGGTCCAGATTCAATTTAGAATATTCATTTGATGGAGCTTCTGGGCAAGGCCCCCATAGGTGATTTGCTGGAGGGACAATATTAGTTCTATTAGTTAACTCACAGTGTTGGTGTGATGCTCCAATGAGATTGAACATGAAAGTGCTATGTAAACATAAAGTACTTTTTAAATAAATTTAGGACATCTTAATTAATATTATGACTAGAATTTGCTGTGCGGCTCCAAGAGATATGTTAGTGTCAGAAAAGATCCTTTGTCTCTAGAAAAGTGCCTCATCTACAGATGAATGGGACCACATTTGTGATTTTTTTAGGTTTAGGGAACTCCTGATGAAGACTCTTTGGTCATGCAAGTTGCTCTTTGAAAGCCCATGAAAATCTGAGCAGAACAGTCAGCCCCTGGGTTTTTTTAAAGTTAGTCTTTGAGAGATGATTTGGGTTAAGAGATGAGAGGTTAAATGATTTGCACAGGATCACACAGACTGAATTTTTTTTTTTTTTGAGCAGAATTTGAACATGTCTTCCTGATACAGAGCAAGTTAATCATTCCCAGGGCATGAGAGGAAAACAGGCAAAAAAATGCTAATCCTCTTCTACAGGAGGGATTCATTGCCTTTGTTTTCCCCCCTTTCCTCATAGCCAGCCAAAACAAGTTTCCTCCCTCTAGGTTTATTGAATAAATTTAAATAACAGGATAATGTTTTTCAATACTTTATGATTGTGGCCTGAAGAAGAAAATGTCCCAAGTTATTGTGATCATGCATTATATTGTCACCCTTTCCTTTGCTACTTTTCTCTAGATGATGATATAACTCAAAGATGTAATTTTGAACAACAGAAAAACATGTCTTAAGACATTCATTAAAAGTTCCAATCTTTCAAATAGCAGTGGTCGTATTTCTGTGCTTTCCCTGACTTCATCTATATAAATTGTATTTTGTTGGCTTGTTTCAGATTTCAAATCATTAAATATGGGCAATGAATTTTGCTTTGGCTGAGAATTTCTGTTTTATTGTTTCCACAGCTTGTGGAGGGGCATATGTTTTAAAGGAGAGTTTTAAAAATGTATTTGCAATTGTCTTTTTCAGTCTCTGTCCCTCTGTGTCTGTATCTCATTCCAACTGACTTTGTGGAATAGCTGTAAATTCTTGGAAGGGATATTAGGAATTATTCTTGAGTTTATTAATATATTTATTTTACAAGATCATAGGATAAAGACAGAACTGGGGGAACTCTAGAAATCCATTTTGTCTTACCCTGATATTTACAGAAGAAACAGTCTCAAAGACTGACCCAGGTTACATAAGAAGTAAGTGGCAGTTAAGATTGACAGTTAAGATTAGGGTCTTCTGACATCAAACAAATGTTCTTAGTGTACCATGTCTCCTTCCAGTTATATTGTGGGTAAATATCTATTTGATGAGAATATCCACTTTTTGGAGTGCAGGGGGTGCTAAGTAGCACAATGGATATCTTGAAGTCAAGAAAAATCATCTTCCTAAGTTCAAATCTGGCCTCAGAAACTTAGTAGCTGTGTGACTGTGGGCTAGTCACTTAACCCTCTTTGCCTCAGTTTCCTCACTTATAAAATGAGTCAGGAAAGGAAATGGCAAACCATTCCAGTATCTCTGCCAAGAAAACACCAAATGGAGTCACATGAAGAGTCAGACATGACTACAAAACAACTAAAGAGCAATAATAAAATCCTATTTTTGTCTTCAAACATTTTACTAATTAAATTATATTTATCTGTAATCTACTGTATCGTGTTGGAAGAAACTTTTTGGAAAACTCTTTTTTTAGGGGGGGGTTAATGCTTTTGAAAGAGTATCAAGCCCTATAAAATGGTTGGATATGATCCATTGAGATGAAGATAAACCCTTTCAGAGCCCCTTCCCATATAAGATGCTCTATTGTCTTGGTATGTTTCCTTAACAGAGAGTTGGAAGATAGGGTCTGACTATTTGAGGCTTGGCTATAACAGATGAAGTAGCACTCAAAACTATTTTGGAAGCTGGAGGTAGTCAATGCAATTAAGAAAATATCCATTAAATATCTTATGTAATCCTTGTACTGGGCATTAGTGATTAAAAAAAAAAGAAAAGAAGAAAGAAAAAGGAAAGGAAATAGAAAACTCAGCTAGTCCAGAGCTTTACGGTTTTTTATAGAGTTTTTAGTTTCAGGGATAGAGATAGAGAGAGGCCTGAGTGAGTCCCCACAATGAGCACCCTAGATTAAGGTAAAGAGTTGTGGCTTAATTAAAAAAGAACAAAATATAAAATAAGATGATTATGCTCCCTTTGAAAGCTTTGTTGTCTCCAGACTTTCATTTCAGCTGATGGGACCTAATCAATATGTCATCGATGGTTAGTGTCAGTAATCAGTGAATCTTACATGATTGAATTGAAATGACTTTTTCCCTCCTCTGCCTCCCCTCAATCCCCTTTTCCAGCTTTAGATCTTAAGAGCCTCTAACTTAAATAGTAACAAAGGGCTGAAATTATAGGTTGGCAAATTTCAATAGGAGGTAAAGGGAGATGGATTTCTTAACAGTTAGTGGTATCTAGGAAAGGAAATGGACTCTCTTGTTAGATAGTGATTACTGGTCCTGTAAACCACTCTACTCTCTACATCTAAGAAGGATATTGTCAAGGGCACTGAGGCTTCAAGTAGAGGTTAGACTAATGACCTCAAAAGTCCTTCATGACTGAAATTTGTTGTCCTTGTCGCATTAAGTGAGTGGTCACTACAATGAATAGACTCTGTGATTGGCAAGTTTAGCTCTTATTCAGTTGTGAAGACAGCTAAAAATACTAGCTGAAATGAATATACACACCTATGTATGTGCATGTATATGCTTTTAGCTTTTACAAAAGGACTACTTGCTGAGAAAATATAGCAAGAACAGAAGTAGAAACTATTTCTCTGAACTAGGGCATGCTTTCTCACCTACCATTGTCCCACCTTGGTCCTTAGGGTAAATGGGCTCACACAGTGGAAGGAAAGAAAAAACAAACCCAAACTTTTTTAAGTGTCTACTATGTGTCAGACACTGTGTTAAGTGCTTTATACACATTATCTTATTTGGTTGTCAAAACAACCCTGGGAGGTAAATGTTGTCATTATTGTCACTTTACAGTGGAGGGAAATGAGGCAGACAGAGGTTAAGTGACTTGCCCAGGGTCATACAACTAGTAAAGGTCTGAGGTCACATTTGAACTCAGATATTCCTGATTCCAGCCCAGCCCTTTATCCATTGAACTGCCTAGCTGCCTCTACTAAGGTTGCTATAAGCATTCACCCCATAGAGTTCACTTCCAAATCTAGTGTAGCTAATGGATGAAGATGTTATAGAAAACAGTCTTGCTACCTGGTTTGAATCCTAGGTGGAATTCTTCAGGTCATTTTGAAGGACATTGAAGATACCTTCACCAAATCTCATAAGGTCAAAGCATGGTTTATTCTGTCTCCAACACACCTTCATCTAAGATCTGGAAAGAATTGACTCAATAGAGATAGAAAACAGCTGTGCTATGCACACAGACACATCTTTATGGCCAAAGTGGAAAGATAAAGCCTGAATATTCATCTCCCGACCAGTAGGTTTATAGTACTTCTCATTCAAATAGCCAGGAAGCAGATCAATTGAATCATCTCATTGATTCTTTTGTGAATATTCTTGTTTCTGACTCATCAGTAATAAGTTGTCTCTCTTCACATGGTAATCAGACAGGAAATACTATCTCCATATGTTCCACATGGAGATTACTCAAATTATTTTCAACATAATTAGTTGAATTATGTAATCTGTACATAAGGATACCTGCAGGATATATTAAAATGTAATATTATCTGTTTTATTGTATTTTATTTATTTTCTTAAATATTTTCCAATTATATTTTAATCTGGTTTGGGTCACAATCAGGAGTACTGTGGACCACATATGGTCCTTGTTCTGCAAGTTTGATACTTCTGAGAAAGATCCACAGACTAAGGGACCACAAACTGAAGAGTAGGTTGAGCAATGATGTGTTTCCATGATCTCCTACAGTTGTATTTCTACTGTGCCTTGCACATAGTAGGTCCTTAATGAATACTTATTGAATGAATTTCAATTCTTCTTTTATCCAAACTGAACAGTTTCCTTTGGAAATGCATAGGTTCAATGTTTTTTGCCTCTCCTCATTAAAAAGGATCAACAAGGAAGGCAAAGGATTTGTGAATTAAGAAGCTGCTATAGTATTTAAAATCATTGTCAAAATAGCATTTGTTGACTGTCTAACATCTGACATTTTCAAAATTGTCAAGTGATTAATTTCATCTGAATTTCAAAATAAAAATGTGAATTAGGTTCTACAGATATTATTATTCCCAATTTATAGATGAGGAATCCAAATTTCAAAGACTTTAAGTAATTTAAACTTGGTCATAAGCTGATAAGTGAGTATATGAAGTAGGATTTTGGCTTTGTTTGTCCTGACAGTAAGTGTAATACTTTATTCACTATGTGCTGACTTTCACTGCTATATTTAAACCTGCATCTTTTCATTTCATATATTTCTTGGCATAATCCTACTGGTATTGTGCCTAAGTATAATTGCCATTTTGACATGTTTCACTTTTTCTTGTTTTTGAGACACAGAATAAGTCATTTGGTTCCCAGAACCACCTTCTCGCTTTTCTCCCCCAAATCATATCCCTATTCTCCTTTAAAACTGTCTCCAAGATACTAAGATAATCCTCATTTTGGGGCTATCTCTGCCTGGTTGTGATACTGTGTTCCCTCTGACCCAGATGTTTAGCATCTGTGCATGTGTGTACAGCTAAAGTTTGTAGGGTATATGTTTTTGTCAATTCTAGTATACCAAACTGTATTTGTTCCTCTTTTTGCCTAAGATCATAAGATGATAGATTTAGAGTTAGAAGGGACCTTAGAGATCATCTAGTCCAATCACTACATTTTTACAAATGAAGGAAACAAAGTTCAGAGAAGCTGTCACCTTTCTGAAGTCATACAGGTAGTAAGAGGTAGAGCTGTGGTTTGATCTTAGGGTCTGTGCCTACAAGTTTAGCACTTTTCCTATTGGACTACACTTTCTCCTGACAAGATTGAGAACTCTTAGAGGGCTGGTAGCTTACTTAAATGCTTTATCTTTTTTATATCCCCAGGAAAATGCTAAAAAAAATGCAGGGGACTCTCAATAAATGATCTAAGAAATAATTAAAAAGAAAATTTTTATTTTGTCCTTTGCCTTGATTAAAGAGGCAAAACTCAGGCAGAGAAAATTAAAAGGACATTATTAAAAACACACCAAGGCAGAAACATATTGGTGGACTGGTCTCAAGGGATCAGTCCTGAGATTTCAAACCAGACAACTTTCAAAGACAACTTTTCTTAATAAGAGCAAGACAATTCTGATACACACATTTGTCAAAGGGGATGGGACATTATATCTTAGCTCCTCTCCCATTGTAGCATCATAGGGAAATGAGATCAGAGATAAGGGGGATGGTATAACATTAGCTCACTAACAGGTAACACAAAAGACGAAGTGGACTGGATCAAAGTTCATACCACATACTGAGTGATGCCATTCTCAACAGACTGCTTAAAAGTATGTGCTGACTAGCTTGAAAGACAATCCAGACTAGAAACAATGGGGTCACTTAGGGCTCAAATTTTAATAATCCCCCCCGCCATGATACTAACCATACACGTGATACAGCACCACAATTAGACATGTATTGGTCCTCTATACTAAACTGCAACATCCTAATCTCTGTCGCTTATAAATGTGGGAGTTGGTTTGGGGATCAGTTCTTTGCACCAAGGAAGGCACAGTAAACATAAATAGCACATGGTCCCCATTAGGGCACACAAGAAAAAACCACAAACATATATTTTAGCCAATGAAAATCCTGTACCCCAAAACATATCTGTAGCCCACATACTTTGGCAGTTCAATATAGTTACTCTGTGAATGTTCAAATGGTGGGGCACCCACTTTCACCACTGTTTTATCACATTTCCTTTCATGAGGAAATAGATTCTTGACAAGAAAGGAATCTAGAGACAGTATAAAGGGTCTGTACATAAACACTGTGGGTTATGAGTATTACAAAATTATAATCCTGTTTCCTTCAATGTCATAAAGATTGAACAAACTCAAAGAGTCTCAATCTCATATATCCCTTAAGGAGACAAACCTTGTTAAGTAGACTCAAATTACAGATTAAAACACTTTGAAGCTCACCATGTCACCAAAGTCACAAAGAAAACTCAGTAAATAGAACACATCCATGATCCTCAATATTAAATAAAATCTAATCTCCCCGGAATCTGATAAATCCCCCCCATCCCCACAATGCTCATTCAATCAGCACATTTCATCTTTAGTACCAGATATCCCACGTGGTTATCTGGTCCTAGAAACATCACCCCTTACACATTCTGAAGTAGGCCTTGTCCTCAGGGCATCTCTGAAGGGAGTTTCTCCTAGAACATCTGCTTCTCTGGTTCCAAGTCACTTGCAGAGATTCCTAGGTAATTCTGCTAAATCTTGGTAGTGATAAGACTTTGCATAATTCTGTAAACCTTGACAAAATCTAATCAGACTGGCTTTCCAGTAATTAGTTAATATGGTGAGAGCACTAACTCAAATTGTGTGGGTAAACTATTTTAAATTCTTCACAGTTATTAATTCAATTTTTATATGTAGAAATTGTAAGCAAATTTTGAGAACTTATTAGCAAAATATACTCAAGGTTTGTATGTCCCATTAGAAACATTTGTAACACACACATATACACACACACACAAACATATATATATGTACACACACACACATATATGTATATATGATGTATATGTCCCTATATCTTTCTGATAGATATTCTAGTTCTTGAAAAAAGTCTAACCTTACTGCTTTTACAAAATTTACTACTTCATTAAATAAAAAACAAAATAAAACAAAAAAAACTTATTTCACACTTCAGTCTTATCCCTTCTTTAGAGGAATATAGCTATATCCATCTCTCATATGCATAAATTATCTATATCTATATCTATCTATCTATCTATATTTGTAGAGAGATATGTGGAGAGAGACAGAGATCTTATATCATTTTATAGGAAAGAGGTATTTTAAGGACCTAATCTTATACATGAATCTATATTAGCAAGGGAATGGCCAGCCTAATAACTCATTTACCAAATTATGGAGTTTACCACAAGTATAGATCAACAATAGTTAAAGCTTTTGTACTTGTCTCTCACCAAAATAATTCAAATGTTTCAAAACCAATTTACTAATACATCTAGTATTGCAATGACAAATTTCCACTGTCCATTGTTTGTCCTGATTATAGAAATTTTGCAATGAAAGGAAAAGGGAGAAACATAGTTGTAACAATAACTAGAGAATTCCTTCAAAGTCACAGAATTATTTCAGAAGAGCCATAACAGGGGGAAAAACTGCCTTAAGTCTGTTTGATTCCAAGCAAGAGTCTTAGTTAATGGCCAACTCACAGAAAAGTTCCACATCATTCACTGGGTATCCAGAGCCAGAATTAGCCGGGTGGGAAAAATTTCTTGTTCAGAAAGGAAATAACCCAATGGTGAAACTGAGTCGAGAGGAAAATACATTTGCCTTTGCAAAGTCATCCCCTCAACTTTCTAAACACAGACATCCACCTGTAGCAATTCTCAGACTGTACTCCTTTTGAGAAGCACATGTCATTCTCCTTCAGTGGTGCACTATTAGCTTAATGACAATCCAAATACTCATACCTAAAACCAAACTTAGAAATATCAGATTATAGCCCTGTGATATTTTCCTCAAATATTAAAATTTCACTAATCACAGCTTAAGGCTAAGACATTATTAGTTGTCTTATATTTCCATAACAGTTATCTATGAGCAAATTTCATTTATATGAGTACATTTCAAATTTCAAATGTATGAGTACATTTCATTTATCCTCTGTCTAATAATTAAAAATATTCTCATTCTAGAGTTCCACACTTACAGCAAATACATGATAATTAATTAAAAATTCCCAGAAAAATTTGACTACTATAAGTCTCCAGACTAACAGATATCCACATTAAACCCTAAGGCAAAATAAAATCTTTGAATGTAAACTCTATGGTTATTAAGTTGGTCCAAAGATGTAACTTTAATAAATATTATTTATTAACAGACACACTTTCATAATTTACTTAAGTGATAGTCAAATAATCCTAGAGGAAACTCCTTCTTTTTTATAAGCAAACTTGCATATTTCCCTGCATTGTCTGGGAGAGGTCCTAATAAATTTCTGAGATTGGATTTTAATTCAAGTTTTTCTGATCAATGCATCTTCCAGCAAAGTGTCTTAATGTCATATCACAAATGTATTTTATATTAAATTCCGATTTACCATGATTTTCCCAATTGGAGAGCACATCTCACTGTAAATGAGACCACATGATCTCAGGACAAAATTTAATCCAATCAAGTTTGGGTTTGTAGCCTCAAATAGTAATATTTTTAACCTCAATTTTCCCAAGGGTTATTTTTTGATAGCACTTCAAATTATAAGACCAGCTACTTTCAGTTGGTCTACTGCCAAAGATTTAAAGTGACAGTTTTGTATTATCACCCCTTTTTTACCAACCATGAAAAATTTCCAAAATGTGGAAATTGAAAATATAACCTCTGTTATGTGGCAATGAAATTATGAAGATACATACCCTTCTAATGGTTTTTCAAGGACAAAATTTTAGTATGCTGTCCCCAAATAATTCAGTGCTGCAAACATATTTTCCATATTATAGAGAATAACCAAATAAAAATTTCTCATATCTTTCATGTCTGAATGAGAATAAAACCCTTCCTCAAACCTCTCTTTCCAAAATCTCCAAACCCTTTACTTATAAGTCTTCTATTCACAGTCAGCAGACTACATCTTTCTAACTTTCTAATTATTTTCTCTTCTTACTTGCTTAAACTTTTTCTTGTCCTTTGTTTTATAAAGCCCTTCAAAGCTGCACCTATCATGCTTCATATCTTTTCTTCTCTTACTTTCTCTTTTTGCTTAATTTCTCTAGTCTATTTCCCAATCATATCCCAAACCATTAATAGAATTACTTTAATAATTTAGCACAAGTTTATATTACACAATACTAATTAATTCAAATGCTGTTGACTTTGTGGTTCTTAAGCTTACACAGTATTTATTCCAATGCCTTTTGATGACTTTGCTTCTAGTTTACCTAAGCAATTTGATTATTTTATATTATTCACAAAAAAAATTCCCCAGTAACAAAACAAAAAAAAAGCATTCTTCCAAAAACATTCTTTCAGGGAGGACTAGTACCTCTGGTATGAGAACTTGCTGAGC
The DNA here is from genome assembly GCF_900497805.2 of Vombatus ursinus. Lineage (NCBI taxonomy): Eukaryota > Metazoa > Chordata > Mammalia > Diprotodontia > Vombatidae > Vombatus > Vombatus ursinus. Next base: position 1,292,759 of record NW_020954592.1, on the reverse strand, counting down.
CCTTTTCAGGGCTTCTCATTTGCGTTTGGCATCAAACCCACCTGTGGTTTCAAGAATCTATAGCATGCACACTCCGGTAACCTGTCTTGGCAGATGGACTAAACCAGGTTAAGGGTAACCCAAAGGCCTCAAACCTGTAGGTGATTTGGAGGTTGTCTACCCTAAGCATGTGAAGACTTTCCCTGGCAGAATAAGTGGATGAGAACAATTTGTTCCAATGACCATCAAGGCTTAAAGGTATTCAAGACATCAAGGTCAACCACTGCATCCCTGGCTATTGCCAATTGTCTTGAGTTTTTTTCTGCCACTGGACTTCGGTGACTTAAGAAGGGAGAATAAGACTCATGACTTTGAGCAACTCCACTTCACTTAATCCTATTCATGTGCAAGTGAAGACATCTCCTGTGCTGTTAACTGTCTTCTTCAAAATGAAGAAAAGACAACAAGTTGATCCCTGACTTAAATAGGCTTCTCTAGTTTTCATGGTTAAAAAAAGAAAGAAAGAAAAAAGAAAAAAAGAAAAAAGAGTTAATGATAGTTTTTAAAATTTTAAATATAAACCTATTTTTTTTTTACTTTGGAACTTCACTGATACTACTTTCCAACCACCTTCAGTTCACTTCTCTAATCAGTGAAATCACCTTTGTCCCTTGCACTACAACAATAAATCTGTAGCTCTCCAGAAAAAGAGTGATAAAAGATCTAAGTGGTGTTTCATGTAACTTTCACAGTCTTATTCTTATTTTTCCTTAAAACAAATTCTACAGAGCGGCACCTTAAAACTCACTAAAACATTTCAGCATTTATAAAAATCATTCAAACCACAATTTAGAAATTCACAGCAGAGAAATTATTTTTAAATAAAAAATTTAGTCTAATTAGTTGACAATGCCATATATTCCTGCAGACTGGGGAAAAGAATTACCTTTCCTCTTATCTGTGTTGTCTCCTATTTGCCTCTGAACTTGACCAGAGTTAGAAAGATAGATTTTTTTTGAAGGATTTGAAAGTTCTACAGAATTTTTTTCACTATTTACAGCTCTTTTCCTTGGTTGATTAGATCATAGGATTTACCAGTCAGATTTACCTAGACAGAAAATGCAGGCAATGCCAACAACACACTAGATGTTACAGAAATATAATAACTTAAATCCCAACAAAGAAAACACAGATACATAGAATTGCTTGCTGGTAAAATTTTACTTCTTATCTCCCACTGTAAACTTAATCAAAAAGTTTATTAGAGTAAATCCCTACTTGATATTGTCCACTGCTCAGAGAGCTGTTTTGAAACTCAACCCTTTTAAACTCCCTTCCTGTTCTGTCTCCCTTTCTTTTCCTTAATCCCTCAACTTTGCTCTCTTCCTTCCAGGATATCCTGGTTTTAGTTGTACTGATCATGTGGGCAATTTCAGTTTCAAAAGCCCCTCTCAGCTGCACTAAAAACCCATTTTGCCCAGGCTATTGATCTTTAAATGTTGTTTAGAATGTGTATCTGACTGACTATAATTCCCTAGGTCCCATCTTTTATCTAACCAAATTTTCTTTTTTCCCTTATTAATTTTTTTCACAATTTTCTCAGTCCCTACTGACCTGTGAAGCTCAGTACACAAAACTTGGCAGGGTTCCCATTTTCCAAAGCTTTAGCATTTGTTATCTCTCCACTTATCTCCCTAGGGATGGAGGGGAGACTGTCTCCTTTTCATCACTATATAAATTTGAATACCATTATGGCCAGCAATGAGGATCACTCACCTACCCACTCTGCCAGCATCTCATTTACCTCACATATTCTTTGAGCACAAATGAGATAGGAAAAAAAAAATCAAAATTTGGATTTTGGAACCTATTTCTCCTCTATCCTACCTAAGTTTGGGGAGTTAAATTCTCTGATCATTGCATTGATGACTGACTGCCCAAGAAGTTTGTGCCTACCTACAATGGGACAAAAGGCTAGTTTGCCAGCTAAGGTTCAGAATAGGATTCTCCAATAGACCCCCCTGGTGAAATGTCCTCTTGACTGTGCTCATCAAATTGCACATCCTTTGGTTGGGCCTCCACCCTGATTAAGGAGACAAAACTCAGGTAGAGAACTTCAGGTGAAAAAGGAGTTTATTAAAAACCCAAGGCAGAAATGTATTGGTAGACTGGTCATAAGGAACTAGCCCTAGGAATTCAAACTATATTGTTTAAAAAAATTAAAATTTACTTTTTGTAATAAGAGCAAGACAATTCTAATAGCTATACATCTGCAAGAGAGGATGAACTATTGCATCTCAGTTCCTCCCCCATTGCTGCATTATAGGAAAATCAGATTTGAGATAAGAGGGATGGGCTGTTACATGATGGCTAGCAGGTAACATGAAAGACAAAAGGGATGGGATCAAAGTCAAAGTCACTGACTGACTTTCACTACATACTGATTAATTATAAACTGACTAGCATATAACTTGTGGAGGAAATGCTAGAGTGGAAACAATGGAGTCATTAGGTACAGATCTCAGTAACATGATCTAAGACATTCAGTGTTCTTTTTAAAATAATCTTTAATGACTAGGTAAACTATTATTCTGGTGAAAATTTTACAGTTAATTTCACTAAAATAGATGTTTATTAAGTTTCTACTATATGGATCTCTTTTTGCTAGGGCTAGAGAACTAGGAAAACTAAGTAAATGGGGTTCTAGTTCTAGATCTATCACTGGCTAGCTGGATGACTTTAAACAAATCACTTTCCCTCTTGCAGTTTAGTTTCCTTCTCTGTAAAAAGAAGCATGTTGGATAAGATGATATCTTAGGTCTAACTTTTTGATCCCATTAATCTAAGATTCTAAACTGATTGTCTTCACCATTTATGTCAATACTCCATTTTTTCCATGTGGCTAAGTCTCTGTCTATGTCTTCATGAAATGAGTATTTCATTTGCATTACAGTGGGCCTGAAGTGCTTTTCTACTTTTTTTAAAAAATTTTCTATGCTGCATATATAATTATTATTTTAAAATGATTTAAGTTCCAATTTGGATAAAATTCAAAAGAAATATGTTATGTATCTACTCCATGGCATTCTGCTAGGATTGGGAATACAAAGATAGAAATGAAACATTGCTTGCCTTAAGGGGACATATATTCAATCTACTGGGAATATCTTCTAAGTGTAGAATTTGTCCAAGTGTAGAAGTCTATTCCTTTTTTTTTTAATATCTTGCTTTAAAAACTCTATCCTTTTTATTCTACAATGACAAGGAGGTAGCAATGTATCTGGCTTAATTTGTGGCTGTTGTTGAGTTGTTTCAGTCTTATCTGACTCCTTATGATCCTTACATCCTTATGAAACGGTTTAACATTTCCTTTTCTGGCCCATTTTACAAGCAAACAGGATTAAAGTGACTTGCCCAGGATCATACAGCTAGTAAGTGTCTGAGGCTGGATTTAAACTCATGAAGATGAGTCTTTCTGATTCCAAGCCCAGTGCTCTTTCCTCTGCCCCATCTAGCTGCCCATCTGGCTTAGAATTTTATGTTATTTTATCAGTTTTACAAAATGTTTTGATAGCCATGCATGAAACATCTTGACTGAACACCTTTTCTCAATATCATATGATACACTGGTTACAAGTAAATGTTTTAATGCAACATTTTATGGAGGGAATTAATTTTCCTTATTCCTATTAGAAGATGCTTTTCCTATGTTTCCGATGCTTATCCTCATGGCATGGTAGTATACAGAAAAACAATCCATAGGTCCATTTAAAAACTATACACTATAATGGATGTGTCAATGAGGTAGTTGAGCAGCAAACATAGGTCATCCAGAGAAAAACATTTGTCATTAACTTGGTCCATTCCATTGTATGCCAGGTAGGTAGACCCAGCCAATACTTAGAGCCAAATAATTTAGCTCATCTGAAGAAGAAAAAAAAAACTTGCTTTGTGTAGACCTGATTTTGTTCCAGCTTTGTGCATGTGAAGGGTATAAATGCTTCCCTGGTCTTGTTCCTTGTGGTTTTGGCATCTTATTGTAATATTTTGGAGAAGGGAAAGAAACTACATTTGTAATGAAATCATACTGTAGATATTCTTCTGGAATGCAGTTATATTTCCTGGCAATTTCATTTGCCAGTACTTGGAGCACACACTTTTTCCAGTGGATAAGAGCATGAATGTTTAGTGTTTGCTTTAGTCTTCACTGAAAATGTTTTTCATCCTTAAGAAAAAATCTTAAAAATGTATTCTATCCAAGCTAAATATTTGTTTTAGAAAATATTTAAGCCTCCATCAGTGTAGGTGGCAAAATATCTAAGATAACATATTGCTTGCAAACTTTCAAGATATCATTACAGAATAATACTGACTGAATGTATATACCTGCACATTTTTAAATGGATTTTCTTACTTTCAATTGCCATCTACAAAATAAAAAAAAAAAGATTAGACTATAGTTTTAGTGTGACAAAAGCAAAACTAGTCAGGATAGTATTACTTATTCCTTGAGAACTTTTTAAAGTGTCTATAGTAGGAAACAGGATTTCTGTATGAGTTAAAGCAAGGCATTAGTACTGTCTTATGACAGAAATTTTAGAGCATGTGAGATTTGATGGTAAAATTTTTAAATAATGCTTTATACATAAAAATCATTGATTTATGAAATCAACAGAGCTGGGATCAGAGCAGAATGTAGGAATTTTGTACTAATGGGACCTTTATCAATAGTTTGGGGACATACAAAAATGTAGGAGTAGAGAATTATTTCTTATCTTCTTGTAGGAACTGTGAAGTGGAAACTACCATATTTGGAGTCTGAGGAGCTGAGTTCAGATCCTGACAGACTCAAATTGTTTGATGATGGATCCCACAGGGTCTGTTTATTCCTTTTTGAAATGAAGAGATTGGGATAGAGAATCTATGATCTTATAATCTTCAGTAGGCTAGGCAACAATGGTTTCAATTAGTTTTTCTAGTATGTTGTTTGCCATGAAGCTAACAGCTCAACTGGCTTGTGAGAAGCCTTTGAAGTTACTTCCAACTTTTAAATTATGTGTTGTTAGAACACTAGATGTTGTTTTTTCTTCTCAGCCCCCCTGGTATGACAGAATATGGCCCCAGGCACCACTCAGATGATGCAGAATATGCCCTTGATGCTTCAGAAGAGAGAGAACAGCAGTGGAATAGTACTAAATTTTCACATTGCTGCTTTGTGCCTTCCTTGACTCCTCATACATATTTGGGAAGAAAGGAAAGACTTCTAGCTCTTGTCTGCAAGACAATGTGGCAATGTCCCCCAGTGCCCCAGTATAATGAAAGTTCTGTCAGCCAGAAGCTTTAGAAGTCACTGAATTCTATCCCTTCATTTTATAGTTGAGTAAACTAAAGACCCTGTAAGGTAAGGCAGATTGCATTAACAGAAAATTGTATTTTAACTTGATTATTTTATGAAAATAATTAATAAATTACTTTAATTTGGTAAATGTGTACTTTATAAATTAAGGTCTATACACATATCAAGTTGAAGAATGTAATAAGGCCTTTCCCTAAAAAAGTATACAATTTTTTTTTTACCCCCAAGAAAATCACGAAGAGGTCACATAAGGGTACAGCTATGATCACGATTATGAAACATTTATTGTCTTCATGTCTGCAAAGTGCTGGCATTTTATTCTTAGCAATACTTCTTCTATGCACAAGAATCCAAGGAACTCAAAGTATGTTGCAAATATTAATTAAATGTAGGTAAGAAAAGCACTTAGGATAACATAACATTAGGAAGATAAATATTATCCTCACTTGCCCCAGAAGTCAAATAAGGTAGATTATTGCTCAAACCTCATAGCTGGTCTAAGGACAAATGGTTTAGAGATTCCCTTGTCTAACTTAGACCATATTAATTCCTGGTTTTCCTCAAAGTCTCATTTATAAGCTCTGAAAATGTTTCATGTGAGGACTGTATAAAGTACTAGTAAATCCATTGAAAAGTTATTTGGAGATATGCTGTCAAGGAACCATCAAGCCTCTAGGTCAAGTCTGGGTTAAATTCAGCCTTAATGTGAATCTATCTTTAACTGAACTTAGTCAATGGTACAGTGAAAGATAAAAAAAAAATTAAGATGGGATAGCTTAAAGTATTTTAAACACACAAATGCTGATTCTGTTATTTTATTTTGACATGAAGACATCCTGGAGTTCTTTATTTTTTAAATTCAATTTTATTTTTTAAACTGTTGAGCATTCAATTTTTTTTTCTCCCATCTCCAAATGGAGGGTGGGAGAGAAAAAGGGAAAAAAACCCAACAAAACCAAACCTTGAGATTCTTGAAGATTTTCTCAGTGAAAAGTAGATTCTCTTAGTTTCTATAAAGCTATAAAGTCTTTGAAGGTAGTGACCTGTGTGTCTGTCTTCTAAGTTAGCCTGGCTTAGTTTAGAAAAGCTCACCTACCCAGGAATGGACAGCAGAAGGTAAAGAATTCTTTTGGCTACAAGCAGTCTGTGGTATCTACTAAAGACAGATTGGAATGTGCTTTGGTGAAAGGAATGCAGTACTCACTATGATCAATGTCATTTTCAAAGTTTTAAAATGTATAAGTACAAGGTTTTTAAATTTCCTTGAAAGGAGAAAATACCAATTGAATTCAATCCAAATCAACAAACCTTTAGTAGGTATCTCTTTTGTTCGAGGCACTCTGCCAGGATGCTGGCTAAACAGAGGTAAAATGACAACAACAACAAAACACAAAAGAGATCTGGAATGAAAGGAAATTAAAACCTAGGAGAGGGGCAGGTAGGTGGCACAGTGGATAGAGTATCAGGACTGGAGTCAGGAAGACTCATCTCCCAGAGTTCAAATCTGGCCTCATATATTTACTAACTGTGTGAAACTGGGCAAGTCACTTAACCCTCTTTGCCTCAGTTTCCTCATCTGTAAAATGAACTGGAGAAGGACATGGCAGATCAATTCAGTGTCTTTGTCAAGAAAACCCCTAATGGAGTCACAGTCAGATATGACTGAACAACAAAAACCTAGGCAAATAACTATAATACAAGTCAGAATGCATGCTAATGTGATCTTCTGGAATCATTCCAAGCAAATCACGTGCTTATTGAACATTACCATAGACAAAGCTATGAGCTCAGTAATATGAGAGATAAAGAGATGTGAAAGGCATGGATCTATGTATAGTTTTATAAATAATATAATTAAAAAACCTGCAACTTAGGTTGGAACCAGGGCAGCCCTGGTTGCAACCTAAGTTGTAGGTTTTTAAATCAATTTGGGAGTTCAATAATGTGGAAAATAAAAACATGAAAAGAAAAATAACAATACAAAAAGACATAAAGAAATTACAAAAACAATGAAAACACAAAAAATAGCTTAATTGATTGCTAAATACATGACATAAAACATTGATAACAAATCCTTTGCACTTTGATATTCCACCCTGGGTCCTAGCATTTTTAACAGTAATTATTCATGATATTTTAAGTTGTTGTGATAGGTAAGTATGAAATGTCCAAAATTTGATAGGGCTTTTATTGAGTATTCAAGGTACTCAAATTAGATGATATATGGAAAGTGTTTTGTAATATTTAAAGTCCCATATCAATGTCTATTATTATTCTTGCTGTTGCTATTATTATTATTCTAATAATCTACTGAATATGTGATCTAATCAATGTAGATCCCTCTTACTAGAAAGATTGTTACCTATATATATATGTATCCACTCATTTTGCATGACTCACTTCTGTGTCATTTCAAAAATTCGCCATGTGTTGGAGGACATTTGCATCCTCTTGAAATTGTATCTATAGCAATAGAACACAAATATCTTTTTTGATTAGCCTACGCTTTTGCTAAAGACCTGTCCATGTTTTCTTCCATCATACATTTGATTAGCAATATCTTTTATAGAACTTTTGTACTTGTTCTTAATCTGTTGCATTTTGTTCATAGAGACAATACAACTCTTCATTGTCCTTTAGGTAATCTTCAGTTAAATTATTTGGAAACTGAAGTACAGTATTCCATGATTTTTAATCATATTAGATTTAGCAGGGGCAGCTTAGTGGCACAGTGGAGAGAACACCAGCCCTGGAGTCAGGAGGACCTGAGTTCAAATCTGGCCTCAGACTTACTAGCTGTGTGACACTTAACCCCAATTGCCTTACCAGAAAGAAAGAAAGAAAGATTTAGCAGAATACTGGTGTTATAAAGATGGGCCTTTATTTTTATTTAGGGGAAATTTGTGGTTACAAAAAACAATGCAGTATCTCATAGACAATTTAGCTCTCTCTCTCTTTTCCATTCAGTTATGAATAAACTACTTGTAATTTGCAAAGTATAAACAAGATATATATGCTAGTAGAAGATTTCTATAGGTTGCCATAAAGTTTCACCAGGAATGAATGATCTGATAATAGTTATAAAAGCACAGGGTTTTTTTTGAGTCTTAAAAAATATGTTCAGATTATGATGGTGCAAATAGTAGCCACTCTTCATTCATTTGCTTTTTTTCCCATGTACATAACTCAAATACTTTTGAGGGATTATATATCTCCATTAGAATGCATTACAGTATTATAAGACAATACAATGAGCACAATTTCACAACATCTGAAGGACCTCACCATCAACAGGGAATCCTTTTTCCATCTGGCCTTTGGGTTGGATGTCCTCCATAGCAATGTTGAACATACTGAGCATACATATCTTTGTTTGATGCAATGTTTGATACACATAATCAGAGAGTCAGTGAACAAACTTAATCTCTTCTTACATCTTTTAGGGAATTTTGTTTAATTTTGACACATGCATTGGAGACACCTTTTTGGAGAAAAAGCTATAAGGTAGCATTTTGCCCTAGCAAATAAATGCATTTTTCTAGTCAACAAAAGATAATAACAGCGAGATCTGGTATTCTCTCTACATTTCCATTAATTACATAAATTTAAGCTGTGACCTATAATAAAATATAGCTCTTGAAAGTTTTCCTGTTCTCTTTCATCAAGGATGTCTAATTTATTCTGTTTTTTATTTAATAAATGGGAAAGCAGTTATATGTGCCAGTTAGTTACTGGCATTTGCCTTGTTGTCTTTTTTTAGAATCATAATAAAATATGATTTTTTTCACTATCTTTGGTATTTTGCCTTCTTTTAGATTCCTTGATATTTGCTCTCTCTCTCTCTCTCGTATTTTGCTAGGTAATAGGGTTAAGTGACTTGCCCAGGATCACACATCTAGTAAGTGTCAAATGTCTGAGGCTGAATTTGAATTCAGGTCCTCCTGACTCCAGGGCCAGTGCTTTGTCCATTGTGCCACCTAGCTGCCCAAGATATTTTCTCTCTTAAAGCCCACCAAATATTGTTGCAGCCAGTATGGATTTCCTCTGTGAATACTGGATCTATTCTAGCTACCTTTCCCATCTTCATTTTCCTCAGTGCCATTTCTATTACTTCAAGTTGCATATATGGGACTGTGATGCTAAAGTCCAAATATGATGGTTCCTTTTCCCTGATGGTGCAAAGACTTCAAAATAAAATGTTTGCAGAACTTTATTATTTTTATCTCTTTTCCTTCTTTTATTTTCCAAGCCCTGTAGATGACTTTGTTCACATAGGCCTCTCACTAAGTTGTCTTTAAACTCATGTTCTTTTCCCTCCCTCTAATCTTTCTTGCTATTTTGTGAGGTGATACTTTTTAATAATACCTACACTCCTTCTCCACAAATTTATAAAATGAGATTTTTATTCTAAAGTGCTGTCCCTCAACTCCATATTTATGTGCTTAACACTGAAATGAAATGTATATAGACTAGGGAGGAATCTAGGTTCTTTGGTCTGGTTAACAGTAATTGACTTTCATTGTTTAAAATTCTGTATGGAGTATCATTGATGATGATGATGATGATGGCAATGCTCATTCTTTTATTTGTTTCCCATTTTTCAGCATCAACAACATATTTAAATAGGTAAGCATTGAATTGTTTTAATTAAGTTCCATATATTTTCTTATTTTCATTCTATATACTCTATATAAGTAGCTAAGTGGTGCAATGTCTATAGCACCAGACCTGGGCATAAGAAGACCTGAGTTTAAATCCAACCTAGAACATTTAACTAGCTGTGTGACCCTGGTCAAGTCACTTAGGTTCTGTTTGTCTCTATTTCCTCAGCTGTAGGGGACAATAATGACACCTACTTCCCAGGATTAGTGTGTGGATCAAATGAGATAATTATAATGTGCTTAGGACAGTGCCTGGAACATAGTAAGTACAATTTAAATGTTACCTATTATTATTATTCTAGTTTTAACAAATTCATGAACAAACTGTGCATACTAGCTGATCTGGGAATGATTTCCATCTCAGCATTGAACCATTTTCTGTCCACTAACGTATAATTAATTTTTTGCTGTTGTTAAGTTGCCCAGTATGTCTGGTATCTCACAATTCTTTCCCCCAAGTTATTTTGGGATAATGCTTCTGTATATTCCAAAAAATTTTGTCATATCTAATTTTTATCCCTAAACAATATTTTCAATCTATATTTTGTTAACCTCACCTATGCTTATCTTTTCATCAAAATCGCTGAATATTGAAGTACACATGTTGCTGTAATTTGTTGGGTATTATCACATTTTTTTCCCCTAGAATTTCTCTACTTCTTAAGCATTTATAACCCATATTGGCATATAAGCTGTGATTATGTTCATGGCAGTCTTTTGAAAGTACTTATGAATACTGCAATAACCAAATGTTCCATGATAGGGTGGTTAGTTTTTCCTTTGGATATACAAAAACCATCTCTACCAAACTCCTTTATTTGTCTTTCCAAAGACAACCTTTGCACCATCCTTCTATTTTTCTCCAGTTTCCTTTTGCATTTTGGTTTTGTTTATAGAAAAGTGGTCAAGATTGGTTTGATTCAGTTCTTCCAATTTTAAGTCTATTCAGCGATCATTAAAACAAGATTTTGAGATCTAAAATAACAACAGCTAAGTTGATGAGTCCAAGGTATTTAAAAATATGTGATTCTTAACACTCTCTATCCCTTTTCCATCCCTTTTCCTTCTTCACTACAGAAGTTGAAGAGAGCCACTTGTATATTTCCTTGTTTCATGGGCTGCCACAACCAAAGACTTTATCACTAGGAGTTTGGTCAATTGGCTATGAGTCTCCCCATATTTAGCTTGGCAAATCCTAGGAAATCATGGATAGTTTGTAGTCTATTGACAGTACTTTGATGAATTTCTAGCAGTAAAAAATCTGCCAGAATTTATAACCTTCTGATCCAGCCTTAAAAGTCCTGGCTAAATTTTATATCACGGTGAGGCATTCAGGCTTTGTGAAGGATTACTGTTGCTGTCGCTGCTGTCGCTGCTTTGCTATTGTCATTGCTGTTTTTGTTGTTTAACCCTTTGGCAAAATGCTTTGTTTTTCTCCCTGACTTTGTTTGGGTTGGAAAGAACTGGAAATGTGGGGCTGGGACGATCTCCACATGATTAATGTAAATAGAAGGGCCTGAGGTGGTTCTAATTTCCCAATAATGGTGGAACTTTTAAAAAGAGAATGGCTGTGCTTGACAAGAGATGCCAGATACCAGAGGAATCAAAGATACGAGAGGCAACCAAGAAAATTAAGCAGAGCTGAAGTAAAGGACTTGTAGGGCTGCTTGTTTTAGTGATACTGAGAGTCAGAGTCCAAAAATAAGTGAAAGGAAGTTGGAAATTTCAGATTCTAATGTAAGTTGTTATGCCTTAATTGTCATGACAAATTGTAATTCTGTACTTTTAACTTTTTATTCGATTATGTAAAGTCAATTAAATTTTTATTTTAGTAATAGTTCTTTTGGGGTCATATGGAAGTGGGAAAGTCACCTGGAGTCTATGGTGGGAAGCCAAGATGACAGAGTAGGGAAAGCATTCAGTACAGCTCTCCCCAAATTCCTCTCCAAATAACTTTGAAATAATGCCTCAAATCAAAATCTGGAATGGTAGTATTAATAAAATTTTAAGGTGAGATATTCTTTCAGTTCAAGATAACTTAGAAAGTCCAAAGGAGAGATTTGTATCATGGAGTAGAAGCTTACCCAGAGCCCATGTGCATGTGCAATCTAGTGGTGGGACTAGGTGGTGGTGAAAGAAGCGGAAGCAGCTTTGGGATCTCTCAAGTCAGAAACAGAAAGGAGATCTTACTGGTCAGAAAGAAATTACAATCCCTGCATAGTACTGGACAGAAGATTGGATGCTGTTTAGAAATTTTATTACCTTTAACTACTTCTGGTTCACAGTTGAATAGTGGAAAAGAACACTTTCAGTCAAGAGAAAGCAGGGTCCCTGAAGAGCAGTATCACTTCTGGTATCAAGGGAAAAGGACCTGTGAGGAGCAATATCACTTCTCCTTCCAAGGGATCAGGGAACCTGAAAAGCCCTATTGAATGCAATCTCAAGAGACTAGGGCCTTTCCTGGGTAAGAACCAGAGTCCAGACTGGGTGAGCAGTGACCATACCTCTCCCTGGATCACACTTATTTAAAAGCACCAAAAACTTCCCAACCCCCAAACTAGCTCTGAAAATAGTAGTGTGAAAAAGTCTGAAGCTTGAGACAGTTCCCCTCCATACAACAGGAACAAGATCCCATCTTAACATAAATCCAAATTCAAGAAATAGGCTGGAAAAATGAGCAAACAACAACAAAAGACCTTCACCATAAAATGCTATTATGGTGACAGGGAAGATCAAGACACAAATTCAAAAGAAGAAATGAAATCAAAACAGCTGCAAACAGAACTTCAAAGAAAATTGTGTTTTAAACATAAGCCCAGCAAGAACTCCTGGAAGAGCCAAAAAAGGATTTTCAAAATCAAATAAAAGTGAGATAGAGGAAAAATTAGCAAAGAATCAAGAGTGAGGCAAGAAAACTATGAAAAGACAATTAACAGCATGGTAAAAGAGGCACAAAAATACTGAAGAAAATAATACCTTGGAAGAACAAGATTGACCAAATGGAAAAGTGGTATAAAAATTCAATGAACAAAATAATTCCTTAAAAAGCAGAATTGGCTAAATTGAAAAAGAGGTACAAAAGTTCACTGAAAAATTCAAATTTGACAAATGGAAGCAATGACACCATGAAACATCAAGAAACAATAAAACAAGATCAAAAGTATTAAAAAGAATAGAATGTAATGTGAGATAGTTTATTGGAAAAACAGCTGCCCTGGAAAATAGAACAAGGATAGAAAATTTAAGAATTATTAGACTACTTGAAAATCGTGATCAAAAAAGACTAGCCATCATATTTCAAGAAATTACAGGGAATCTATCCTGATATCCTAGAACTAAGAGTAAAAAAAAATTGAAAGTATCCAGCAATAATAACCTGAAAGGGATCCTCAAATGAAAACTCCAAGAAATACTATAGTACTCAATTTCAGTACTCAAGCTGCCAGAAAAAGACCATTAGAATACAGTGGAGCTACAGTAAAGAACACATAAGATTTAGCAGCTGCCATGTTAAAGGAGTGGAGGACTTAGAATATGATAATTCAGAAGGCAAAAGATCTTGAATTACTACCAAGAATAATCTACTCAGAAAAAACTGAGTAAAATCCTTCAAGGGAAAATGTATATTTAATGAAATAGAAGACTTTCAAGCATTCTTCATGAAAAGACCAGAGTTGAATAGAACATTTTACTTTCAAATACAAACCTCAAGAGAAGAAAAAAAAGTAAACTTGAAAGAGAAACTATAAGAAATTCATTAAGTTTAAAATTTTTATATGTCTGTACAGAAATTTGATACATGTGACTTCTAAAAACTTAATCATTATTATGGCACTTAGTAGCTTTCTATGTAGAAAGAAGGTACAGGATTTAGACTTTCATGTTGAAATGATGTAAAAAAATAGATGGGCAAGAAAGAAGGATACAAGAATGGAAGAATGAAGAAAATTATCTCATATTAAAGAGGACTTCAAGGAAGAGCTTTTATGGTGGAGGGGAAATTGGATGAGGGGAAGCAATTTTGGAACCTCACTTTTTACCTCAATTGGTTCAAGAGGGAATACACACACACACATATAGAATATATATTTTACCCAGTTGGGAAGTAGGAGGGGAAGGGGATAAGAGAAAAGAGAAGGGGTGGGTTAATTGGGGGGGGCAGATAAAAGGAAAGCAGTAGTCAGAAGAAAATTTTAGAGGAGGGAAAGGATAAAAAGAGAGAGAGAAGGGTAAACAGAGGAAAATGGGATTGAGGAAATGCACAGTTTGCAATGATAACAGTGAATATGAATGGAATGAACTCATCCAGAAAAGGAAACACAGCAGGATGGAACTAGAATCTAACATTATGCTCTGAAGAACCACACGTGAAACAGAGAAATACACAAAGAATTAAAATAAGAGGCTAGAGCAGAACCTATTAAGACAATGAAGTAATATCAATACTAAGTATAAATGGCATAATGTCCAAGTTCTTAAAGAAAAAGTTAAATAAATTAAAGGAGGCAAGAGCTAATCTATAGCTCTGGGGGACATAAACTTTCCCCTCTCAAGGTTAGATAAATGTAAATATAAAATAAAAAAGAAAGAAGAAGATGAATACGATTTCAGAAAATTAGACATGAAAGACATCTGGGAAAAACTAATTGGGAATACAAAGGAATGCACATTTTTTTTTGCAGCTGTACATGGCACCTTCATAAAAATGAACAATGTATTATGAAAATCACTTTAGTGGCTAAATGGAGAATGTATTGGAGTGGGGAGAATATTGAGACAGACAGATCCACCAGCAGGCTCTTGCAGTAATTGAGGCATGAGGTGATGAAGACCTGCACTAGAGTGGAGGCAGTCAGAGGAGAGGAGTATTTAAAAGATTTTGAAAGGTGAAATCAACAGGCCTTGGCAAGATTGTCCATGGAGGGTTAAAGATAGTGAGGAATATAGGATAACTCCTCAATTGCCAGCCTATCAGAATGTGAGGATGGTGTTTTCCTTTACAGCAATAAGGAAAGTAGGAAGGGGGAAGTGCTTAGGGGGAAAGATAATGAATTCTATTTTAGACATATTGTGTTTAGGATGTCTACTGAACATCTGGTTTGAGAAGTCTGAAAGGCAGTTGGTGGGATTGGAGGTTAGCAGAGAAATTGGAGTAGAATAGGTAGATTTGAATTATCAGCATAAAGATGGTAGTTAATGTATTTAACTAATACATAGGAACTGATGAGATCACCAAGTGAAGAAGTATAAAGGAAGAAGAGAAGAGGGCCCAGGACACAACCTTGAGGAACACCTATGTTAGAGGGTGTGATCTAGAGGAGGATCCACCAAAGGAGATAGAGAAGAAGCAGTCAGATAGGTGGGAGGAAAACCAGGAAAGATTGGTATCCTAGAATAAAGAAATTATCAATGAGGAAAGAGCAATTAACAGTGTCAAAGTCTACAGAAAGATCATGGAGAATGAGGACTGAGAAAAGGTCATTGGATTTGATAACTAAGAGATCATAATAATTTTGGAGAGACCAGTTTTGCAGGCTGCATTTAGAAGTGAATTTGATTGAGCAAATATATTGAAGCAACTAATTTAAATTTAAGCTCACTCTCTTAGGACCATGGTGGTAGAGGGAAGAGTGCTTCCTGGATTGGGAATTTGTTCTTAGACTTTGGTTCAGTCTATATCTTCTCAATAAATATCCCTTCAGAAAGCTAATTGTTGTTAATCATTTATTTATTACACTGGGGGAGAAAACAAATAGTCTAACTGATGTTGAGAGCCTAATTATTAGATAAGTCAATGGTATAAGAGAGTTATTAACTGTAAATAGTGAATGATATTTGGAGAGAACACAGTGCAATTTGCATTTGAGGTTAGAGAAGGAAACCCCCAATCCCTCAGGGGTACTCTTAGGATTCTGAGAGGGAGATGTAGTCTTATTCTAGGAGTCTGATGAGAGGATAGGTAGAGTAGTTTCAGAGTTTTGCTACATACAGATGAGAAAACTGAGGTATAGGGAAATGAAGTGACTTGTCCAAGGTCATACATTGTCACATATTACAGAGGCAGAATTCAAACCTAAGACCTCTGGCTCTAAATCTTCTACTCTTTCTACCATACCATGTTGCCTGTTTTATTGAATGATGGCAATCCTAGAGCACTGCTGTCAACTCAATACTTTCTAGGCTTTTAAAATGTTTTTTTTTATTTCAATACATTTCAATAAATTTCTAAAAGTCTGTGTGCCAATGTGGACCCTGGAACCAGGAAGATCTGAGTTCAAATCCTGTCTTGACATATACTATCTATATCATCCTAGGGCCTAGATAAATTATTTATATTCTCAGTATTTTAGGCAACTCTCTAAGACAATAAATTTCAGGGAATTCAACAAATTCAATTTGTAGATGCAATTTCCAAATCCAGAAGTTCCTTATACTAATGAAATGCCAAGTCCAGCCACTATTCATAATAATTAAGGACATTTGCAGATAGTGTTTCATCCACATTAAATTGTCTACATTTACCTTTGAGTACAAAAAAAAGTATTTTACAACCAGAAAACGCCCAAGTATTAGTCATCTTCCAAATATAAGTTTTTGTCTGTATTGTGAGTTCCTCAAGGACAGGAACTGTCCCTTATCTTTCATTTTTTTTTTTTGTATTCCCAGCATTTAGCACAGTGCCTGGCACAGACTAAGTGCTTCATAACTACTTATTAATTTACCCATTGACTTAATAAGTCCAATAGGAAATCGAGATGTTCATTTGGTGTTTGGAAGTGCTGGAGATTTACTAAAACCATGGCTCTTTCTGTTATTTTTACATTAAAAAATGATGTCAAGTTTGTACATGTGTTGGACTTGTTATTGAGTGAGTGAAGGGGTGTGGAAAAATCTGAAATTAATCGTTCATGTCTGTCAAAGTTAGAAGCTATTCTCAACTTTGCATTGCAAATTTTGAGGCAGAATTCTGTCTTCTGTCAAGGTTGAGTCAAATTATTTTCCACTTTGGTAGTAAAAATATGCAGCAAAGTCTAGACCTGTTCTGTTTATTTTCATTTTTTCCCTCTTACACAAAAGTTTAAAGTTACTTTCTCTCCTCTCTTCACAGGTAAAAGATATTGAGTTGGCATGCTTATCAAAGCAATTTACTGGGTCTTCTTTGACAGATTACATGAAGAATGTTGACTTGTGGAAAACAAAAAGTTGGTTTCTAATGCATATAAATTATATGTTTTAAAAATTCTTTACTATAAAAAAAATTCATAATTATACAAAAAGTAACAGGAGAGTTTGTGCTGTGTTTACTTTCATTAAAATGTTATAAAAATCATGCAACTTATTTTTCTCTGAGTTTGAAAAACACTATCAATATTTAATCTCCAGTACATCAATGAGTTTCTATTTTCACATTAGAGAAACTGAGGAGCAGGAAAATAATTTCTGAGGTCTAAAATGATTCAAAGAGTCAGTGGTAGTTTGCATTAAGGTGAAAACTGTTAGACAAAAATGTTTTCTTAGATCAGTTTGGCAGTGTTACTGTAAGAGAGTGCAACAGGAACCATTTGTGCAGTGGGACTTTACTTGACTAGTGCTATCAGCATATTTTGGTAAAATTATGAGTCAAGTCTCTATAAGTAAAACATTTCATGAACTTTAGAGTGCTATATAATTGAAAGGTATTATCATTATCATTATTTTTATATTTTATAGTGGAAAGATGCATAGAAGCAAATAAGCATTTATGTAGTATCAACTGTGGGCCAGGCTCTGTACTAAGTGCTGGCAACACAAAAAAGAGCCCTGGTTTGGGAGGACAGATAACCTGGTTCAAATGGTGGTTCTTTCACTCACTACCTTACTAACCTTGGATATGGAACGTTGGATTAGTATTCAAAGTCCCTGACCTCAAATGTCCCTTCTTCAACTTACTACATGTATGACATTTGACAAACCATTTCCCATCTTCGGGCTTCTTTTTCCTCATTTGTTAAATTAACGTGTCATTCTATAGGACATCTAAGGTACCTTCTCACTCTTAGTATGTGATCCTAAAATTATTAAATCTTTCAGAGCCTTACTTTCCTTATATGTAAAATGAGGAACTTAGCCTGGGTTAATTTATAAGGTCAATTAATCAGTCAACAATCATTTAATAAGCATCTATTATATTCCAGACACTACACGAAACATTGGTATACAAAGAAAAGTCCATAACAGTCTTTGCTCTCAAGGAACTAATAGTTTAATGCAGAGGTTCCCAGACTTATTTGACCTATCACCCCCTTTACAAACAAAAAATTCTCAACACTCCCCCAGAAATCTACTTTTTAACCCTTTAACTTTTTTTGAAAAATTTGTCATTTCAAAAAAATATGAAATATTAAAAAGATACATATTAAATTTAATAATTTGTTGTAAATTTGTGGTTTTTTTCTTGCGTTGAAATTTTGATGATTCAACATTGTGTCATGTAATTGTATAGTATTGCATTATAAACAAATCATTACATGCAATTATTCTTGCCAATGCATGCTGGACTTCCCGACAATGCACAGCTTGCTTACCTGCCAACACTTGCTTATTAAGACCTGTTAGTGGACTTGAACACTGAATAATTATAATTTGAATTTTGGGTGTTTATTTGGAAAATAATATAATCATTATGACTTTAACTCTGTTATACAACAGATGAAACACGTATGAATGGTTTTTCAAAATTTTCTTCTTTTCTTTCCTTATGCTTCCATTGCCCCCTTATTTTTATTCAACTCCTCCCAATTGCACCCAAGGCTATTATTGTCCCTCATTGGATGTTAACAGAGGCTTCCCATCCAAGGGGCAATATCACCCATTTTGGGAACTCTGGATGGTTCCTTCCATCTCTAAACCTAATACTGCATGAGCTAGAGTTTGCATTATATTTCAATGAAACAGAATGGGGCTATAAAGATAAGGTTACTTTATGAAAAACTATGATGAGATTATGTCATTTATCTCCTCTCATAACTGACTCATAGTCACAAAGTGTATTTCAATGGATGTTATGTTGGAGACATACATGTATTTTAGATTAGAGAGAAATAGAGAACACAAGAAACCCTGAGGCTATTGAGAGGCATAGTAGATGATAGGCAAGCATAAAACTTACAAATATATTACTATGTGTATATATACACGTATGTATATACATGAATATACATACATAGACATATATGCACACACATGCATGTATGTGTGTATATTTACATATATGTTTATATATACATATCTATATATGATTGCCTTGTTGCCTTAATTTCATTTTATTTGGCCTGATGGGTATTTTAGAGCAATAGTGTCCAATAGACTCATATTTTTCTCAAAGATTTCATTTAATTTCTAATTTTTCTTCTCATTGCTAAAGAAAAAAATGTTCAGTAACATAGATTACATTTATATGCTGAATATGTAAAAAAAGACTAGAATGATTTCATATTAGTTTATTGTTATATTTTCAAATGATGGAATTGTTAAACTGGGGTTGTTAACCTGGGAATGTGTGAATTTTTAATTTTTCATAAATGTTTCAATTTGTTTTCCTTTGTAATGCTCTGTATTTTATCTCATGCATTTAAAAACATTATTCTGAGGAGTCCATAGGCTTCATTAGACTGTCAAAAGGTTCTATAACACAAAAAAGTTAAGAACCCCTGCCTTAAAATTTTCTTTACTCAATTAAATATTTGATGATATTTCTGGATAGTCTCACTACTTCTAATCTATGTTTTAAGATTCTAAGACAGTTCAGCTTATGGTGATTTCAACATAAAGGTAATTGCCATAGGAAATGGCAAAGGTGATAATTTTTTTCATAGATTAGCAATTCCTGTTTCATAATTACTTAGAATTATTTAATTCTCAAATTTCAGAAAAAGAATATATCACAAGTTAAAAAGAAAATCAAATCATGTTAATCTATACCATCTCAACCAGGAGTTTATAACATTTTTTCTTGTGTCATAGATCTCTTTGGTCTTTTTTTCTAAAGTTTATGGACTGTTTTTCAGAATAATATTTTAAATTCATGCAATAAAATATAATAAATAGCATTACAAAGGATAACAATCATACTGAAATCTATTTACGAGAAATGAATTTAAAACAAATTCACATACCCAAATTAACAGCCTCTTATGTAAATAAACTTAATCCCTTCATCATAAAACAATAATATTAATATGAAATATTTTTTAGTCCATTAGATTATAAGCTCCTTGAGGGCAGGCACTGTCATTTGCTTCATTTCCTTTTCATCCCCAGTCCTTAGAACAGTGACTGACACATAGCTGATCCTTAATAAATATTTATTGATTGATTGTTATAAAAGAAACCAGTTGTATTGAAATATAGTAATAAAAATGGATATATATAATGTATGTATGTATGAATCCCAGGTTAAGAACCTCTGACCTAGAATAGCCTCCTGATAGCCACAAAACTGAAATGTGCTTCTGTCAGCATAGGTATTTCTGTTAAGCTTATCTAAATACACACTGTTTTCAGGTTGTTCTCACTTTTGGAGCACAGTCTAAGTGGTCTTATGGGCCTTGGCAAATCAGAAATATCTCTCTTGTCATGTTCAGGCTATATTAATAAGCCTGAGGCAGTGGTCCAGTGAAATCTCTTGGTTGTTTCTGATTAGAAAGTAACCATATAAACATTTTTCTTATACCCGCTGATAAGTGGCATATCCCTACTCATGATGCCTCAATCACCAATGTTAGCTATTATATATTTCTTTTGATTTGAATTATTTTTCACAAATAGAAATATAATATCCAAGAACTCACTATTTGACAAAAACTGCTACGAAAACTGGAAAAGAGTAGGGCAGACACTAGGAAAAGACCAAAATCTCACACCATATACCAAAATAAATTCAAAATGGGTTCATGATTTAGCTATAAAGGCTGATAATATAAGCAAACTGGGAGAGCAAGGAATAGTTCACTTATCAGATTTATGGAGAGTGGAAGAATTCATGACCAAACAGGAGATAGAGAACATTATGAAATGCAAAATGGATAACTTTGATTACATTAAATTGAAAAGTTTTTGCACAAACAAAGCCAATGAAACCAAGATTAGAAGGAAAGTAGAAAATTGGGAAAGAATTTTTACAACTAGTGTCTCTGATAAAGGCCTCATTTCTAAAACATATAGAGAATTAAGTCAAATTTATAAGAATACAAGTCATTGCCCAATTGATAAATGGTCAAAGGATATGAACAGGCAGTTCTCAGATGAAGAAATTAAAACCATCTATAGTCATATGACAAAATGCTCTAGGGGCAGCTAGGTGGTGCAGTAGATAGAGCAATGGCCCTGGAGTTAGGAGGACCTGAGCTCAAATCCAGACTCAGACACATAACACTTGCTAGCTGTGTGACCCTGGGCAGGTCATTTAACCCCATTGCCTAGCCAAAAAAGAAAAAAAAAATTAAAACAAAAGCAAAAACAAAAATTTAAAACTCAAAAACTTATGGAAGTGATTGTTGATAATTCAAAATAAATTAATTAAAAAATAAGAGCAAATGGAACAAAAAAATTTTCTGAATCTAAGAAACTGAGAGTGCATGCACATAGTCTTTGCTAATGGGGAGATTGAGGATTGTTTGCATTCTGAGCTATAATATGGCTACAGCTGATTGACTATTCACACTAGGTCCAGCACCAATATAATGAAACCCTGAAAGGAGAAAATCACCAGATTGCCTATGGAGGTGCAAACCCAGTTGGGAAAAATGAAGCAGGTTAAATCTTCCATTTTAATCAATATTGGGATTGACCCATAAATGGCCAATTAGTTCCAGCCTGAAAAAGATAGAGAAGAAGAAGAAGAAGAAGAAGAAGAAGAAGAAGAAGAAGAAGAAGAATAGGAGGAGGAGGAGGGAAAAGAAGACAGGAAAGAGGAGAAAGAGTAGGAGGAGGAGGAGGAGGATGGTTATAGAATCTGTGAGATGGAAGGGATTTCAGATGTTGTCTAAATCAAACTTTATCCAAAGTCAGAATCCTATCCACATTAACTCCAGCAAACCCATGTCTGCTTAACATCCAATGATAAGAGATTAAACTTCCACCTGAGGCACTGCATTCCTCTTAAAGACAGTTTAGAAACTCTATGTTGAATCAAAAGGAACCTCCTCCCACTCTTTAGATTCTACTCATTGCTTCTAATTTTGTAACTCCTTCTTCTCCTCAAGGAATATTTGAACTCGAATCTCAGACCTGCTGCTTGGGCAAGTCACTTGATCTCATCACTCAAACCTGAAAGCCTCATCCATTAAGATGAGTGGGGTTGGACTAGATGACTTGTGAGGTTCTTTCTAACTTTAAAACTATGATTCTATGAACACTTCCAGAGTGTGAAGAAAACTATTATATCTCCCTCAAATCTTTTATTTGCTAGACATACTAAGATTGATCTTTGTATGACTTTATTTTTTGAGTTATCTTATAATCTGGTCAACTTCTGAATATTCTAAAATTATTGCATCTCTTCCAGATCCATATCCTCCACAAATCTAATAAACATTATCTTTGTCTTAATTCAAGTAACTGATTAAAAAAAAAAGCTTCATTCTACCTTTCTAAAATATATTGCCCATGTACTCCAGATGTGGTATCACCTGGAAACAGTAGAGGACAACCATCATCTTTTTCATTTTGGATATTATATTTCTTTTTTTAATAATTCATTTTGCTTTATCAACAATCATTTCCTTAAGCTTTTGAGTTTTAAATTTTTCTCCACCTCTCTCCCACCCTCTCTCCCCAAGATGGCATGCAATCTGATATAGGCTATATACATATATATTCCTGTTAAACACATTTTCACATTAGTGATGTTGTAAGGAAGAATTAGAACCAACAGAAGGAACCACAAGAAAGAGAAAAACAAAACAAAACAGAAGAAAAAAATAGCAAATAGTATACTCTGATCTGCATTCAAACTCCATAGTTCTTTCTTTGAATGTGGGCAGCATTTCTATCATGAGACCTTTGGAAATGTCTTAGATCCTTGCATTACTGAGATTGGCTAAGTCTATCAATATTAGTCATTGCACAACATGGCTGTTACTGTGTACAACATTCTCCTGGTTCTGCTCATTTCACTCTGCATCAGTCCATACAAAACTTTTCAGGTTTTTCTGAAGTCCACTTGCTCATCATTTCTTATAACACAATAGTATTCCATTACATTTATATACCACAACTTGTTCAGCCGTTCCCCAATTGATGGGCATTCCCTCAATTTCCAATTCTTTGTCACCACAAAAAGAGCTGCTATAAATATTTTTGTACATGTGAGTCCTTTTTTTCCATTTGTGTGATCTCTTTGGATACAGCCCTAGAGTGCTATGCTGGGTCAAAGGGTATGCACATTTTTATAACCCTTTGGGAATAGTTCCAAATTGCTCTCCAAAATGGTTGGATCATTTCACAACTCTACCAACAGTGCATTAGTGTTCCAATTTTACTACATCTTCTCCAACATTTATCATTTTCCTGTTTTGTAATGTTGGCCAATCTGATAGGTGTGATGTGGTACCTCAGAGTTGTTTTGATTTGCATTTCCCTAATCAATAGTGATTTAGAGCATATTTTTTGGTTCTCTTTTTTGTTTGTTTGTTTTTGGTTTTGCTTTTGTTTTAATTTTTTTTTTCTTTTTTGGCTAGGCAATGGGGTTAAATGACCTGCCCAGGGTCACACAGCTAGCAAGTGTTATGTGTCTGAGCCTGGATTTGAACTCAGGTCCTCCTGACTCCAGGGCCATTGCTCTATCTACTGCACCACCTAGCTGCCCCTAGAGCATTTTGTCATATGACTATAGATGGTTTTAATTTCTTCATCTGAGAACTGCCTGTTCATATCCTTTGACCATTTATCAATTGGGCAATGACTTGTATTCTTATAAATTTGACTTAATTCTCTATATGTTTTAGAAATGAGGCCTTTATCAGAGACACTAGTTGTAAAAATTCTTTCCCAATTTTCTACTTTCCTTCTAATCTTGGTTTCATTGGCTTTGTTTGTGCAAAAACTTTTCAATTTAATGTAATCAAAGTTATCCATTTTGCATTTCATAATGTTCTCTATCTCCTGTTTGGTCATGAATTCTTCCACTCTCCATAAATCTGATAAGTGAACTATTCCTTGCTCTCCCAGTTTGCTTATATTATCAGCCTTTATAGCTAAATCATGAACCCATTTTGAATTTATTTTGGTATATGGTGTGAGATTTTGGTCTTTTCCTAGTGTCTGCCCTACTCTTTTCCATCATGAGGCCTTTGGAGATGTCTTAGATCCTTGTATTGCTGAAAAGGGTTAAATCTATCAAAAATTGTCATTGCACAATGTGGCTATTACTGTGTACAATGTTTTTCTGGTTTTGCTCACTTCACTCAGCATCAGACCATACAAGTCTTTAGATCTAGAAAATACTAAGGGAGAGTTTAAGTAGCCCCTTTTTTTGAGAGGCAATGGGGTAAAGTGACTTGCCCAGGGTCACCTAGCTAATAAGTGTCAAGTTCTGAGGCCAGATTTGAACTCACGTCTTCCTGAATTCAGGGCTGGTACTCTATCCACTGTGCCATGTAGCTGCTTCTTAAGTAGCCCTTTTAAGACCATAATGATCACTGTCAGTAGGAATGATGTTAGACAGGAGATCCTAAACATTGCATTTCACAAATGGGAACAGAAAAAAGGGGATGGGGAGGATCACCGGGTTATTTCTTCTTGTGATGAATGTCGCCTATTTAATACAAAAGCAAACAGAGATCTGCCTTACACAATGAAAGCAGAACAGGCTCCTGGGTTAAGAAAGAGAATAGTAGTCAATTGGAAATAATGGTGTGAATAAACTTATTTTTGGTCATATCAGAGAGAAGAAGCAAAGTATAGTGGAAAGAACAACATTTATATAGCAGTTGGACATTTTCAAAGAATTTTCTTCAGGGTAACATAGGTAGAAAAAGTAGACAACACCTGCTCTTAAGGAACCCTCACTCTAATGGTGGAGACAATATTCAAACAAGTATGTATAAGAAGATTTATACAAGAGAAATTAGAGACAGTCAATCAAGAGCAACTATGTGAATAAGTAACTTAATATTAATCTTAATGCTTTACTTGTCTAATCAAGCTAATGCTATTTTATAGCACTACCTTTTAGGGTCAATATGAAGATTTCACTGTACTATGCTGTCTCTGAATTTGGAATAATTGTACCTAACTTTCAATCCTGATTCCACTCCCTGTGTGACTTTGGACATAATGCTTAGCCTCTTTGGGTCTCAGTTTACTCATGTTCAAGATGAAAGAAGTGGTTGTGTCAAATAAATAAAAATAGATTCCTTCAGGTGGCATATTGACATAGAAAACCATATATTATCATTATCTATGTTGTATTTTTACTTATTTTGTTAAACATTTCCCAAATATTTTAATCTAATGCAAGCACCTGCAGTGAGTTTGGCACCTGTGGAGATAAAGTTTAAGAGAATTTCTAGATCTGAATCATGTGACTAGCCTGAGTGACTCAAATTAGATGTTTATGGTGAAGGTCAGCACACATCGAAAGTTATCCTATTTTCTTCATGAGAACCTTTTCCTCTTTTGGTATGGCCTGGGCCATCAGAAACAACAAATCACCTTGGTATTCTTCAACTTGCTGAGAGTGATTATACCTTGCTGTTGACCCTGAAACTTGCCCACCTTCTGTATAAATCTTTATCCCCACTCTTACAAGTACTTCTGGGGAGGGGTTGTTAGAGTGATCTGGACAAACCCAAAATCATGGCATGAGCATGAATGGTGTTAATGTTATGGCAGCTTCCCATGTAACTATAAAGCATAAATATAGGAAGAACAACATTTAAAAGTTGTGATATAATTATGGCTAGCTGGGAAATAGAAGCTAGGTTTCATCAACTGATGAAGCAATAAGCTATCTTGGCATGCAGTGACCAGAGCAGAAGACCTACTGTGAGCCAATGCAATAATAATAAGTCTATGAGTACATGAGGTAAAGCTATACATAGCCATTTACCCATAAAGGAGCAACCATACTTACTTGTCTCCTCTGCCTCCCATTGTATGTATGTGTGTGTGTGAGGAGGGGATGAATTCATCTGATTTGTGATTTCATAGACCTACAGAGATCTTCAATGATAATTATGCAAGTAACACAAATCAGTACCTTTTATGACATTTATAGGATTAGAACGATATTTGGGGTAGTGAGGGGTCAAGGACTGGCTCAGGGTCACACGATCAGTGTATAGTAGTAGTAGGGCTTAAACCCAAGTTTTCCTTATTCTAAAGGTGGTCTTCTCTCTATTATAGCATGATGCCTCTGCCCTCTGCTCATATTCACCCTTAGTTCCATGTGAGGAAGATAAAGGCACATATGTTATGATAAAAATGGAAATTTAGTGATAGTTGCGCAATCATTTCCCAAATGAGCACTTTCCAAATGTCCTTGTTGGTCTCTCCCATGGTAGCCCTTGTTGGTTTATCTTATATTATTATTCTCAGGTAGCCATATGTGTTAAAATAATAAGCAAATACTGTCAACTGGGTCAATTAATAACCACAGTATACAATTAATAACAGCATATCCATACTTTGTAAAAATATTATCTTATTTGCTTAGCACAGTTGCCTTAAGATATGAGTTGTTAATTGATTACTTCAAAGACTCATGACTTCATCCATGTAGTTCCTCTCTATATCAAT
The DNA here is from genome assembly GCF_900497805.2 of Vombatus ursinus. Classification (NCBI taxonomy): domain Eukaryota; kingdom Metazoa; phylum Chordata; class Mammalia; order Diprotodontia; family Vombatidae; genus Vombatus; species Vombatus ursinus. Next base: position 1,265,984 of record NW_020954592.1, on the reverse strand, counting down.
GTAGACAGCATCCTTTTGATGTCTTAGTACATAGGTAACCTTTTGCGTGTCGTGAACCCCTTTGGCTATCTGAGGAAGCCCATGATCCCCTTCTTAGACTGATGCAAAATAAAAAACATGGATTCCCAAAGGAAACAAATTATATTGAAATGCAATTATCAATTTTTTTTAGAAAGCAAATTCATGGGCACTAGGTTAAGAACCGTTGCCCTTAGATTGTGAGCTCCTTGAAGGCAAGGACTGTCTTTTGTCTATTTTTGTATGCACAGAGCTTAGCACAGTGCCTGGTCCATAATAGGTGCTTAATAAATGTTTACTGATTGATTGATTGATGGCCTGAATGAGTTGCTATGGTTAAACATGTTACATAGTTGCCAAACTGTTTTATGGTGAGACTTCAGGATCCTAGCTATGCTGGTCCTTGTACTATCCCTGGATTGATACTTGATACCTTTCTAGTTTGTTAGACCCTTCTGTAGCTTGCTCTGAGCTGCCAGAGTTTTACATAGGAAAGAATTACTTCCATACAAAATAAAGGCAACAGAGTAACGCTTCAGTGGAGGGTGTAAGGAAATGTTAGCTTGGAGAGCGACGTCATTCACAACCATGGCATTTCATTTTTCTTTTGCTCTTTGGAAGGGTATAATCAAAGAGTTAAGAAGCGATGGACTGAAGGTGCAGAATGCAACATACATTTTTGGATATGGCCAATACAAGAATTTGTTTTCCTTCACTATGTTTATTTGTTACAAAGACTTTGTTTTTCTTTTCTTCTTTAAATATGGAAGAAGGAAGGAGAGAGCAAGAGAAAATAAATACTTGTTTACCGAAAAAAATTAAAATAAATTTCTAAAAAAATAATAAATCTCAAGTAGATCTTTTATGCCCAGCTATATTCATCTGGTTGAATAATGCTTCCCTATGAATGCTTATGGTAGAGGTTTTCTATCAAGGTACCTTTATTTCTTCTCTGTTTCAGTGGCTTAGTTACCCGTTGTGTGTTAGTGCATACATCTGTACCTCACTGGAATTAGTTATGGTTGATGAGCTAATGAAAATTAGGATAAGTTGTTTCTAAGCATAAAAAGAAGCGAGAACATGAAGAGGAGACAATAAATCAAGGTTAAATGCTGCTGCCCTACAAGAATATGCAATGTAACTAGATTCTCCTTCAAGCTCAGTAGAAGAAAGCTTTGGGGAAAATCAGTTTCTTCATTACATTTCCATGATTTGTTCTGGGCTTGCTGACATAGCCTATTAAGAACTCTGTTTATGTTTTAGAGACTTATGGAGCACTTTGGGTTTTATAGTGTTTGTAAAATGTTCCTTATAGTGAAAATTATATGCTGAGATGGCAGGCTGCTGAACCAATATATTGTTATGCTGATTAAATAGATTAAAGGCTGTATTTTTTGGACACATATTGGAGAGGCTGAGCTATATGTATCATAGAAACTAATCTCATTTCATCAGATGCATGTGTTCATAACTTGTCTTTTGTCTGATCTTATTGGATAATCACTACTCTGCTTCCCTGTATAGAAATTATCTTTCACTGTCCCCAAACCCTTATGCTGGGTAGTAATGTAGCACAGTGGGAAAAAAATAAAACAAAATGTAAAAGCATTGTAAGGAGGGAACAGGATATCTGGGTTCTATGTCACTTTGTCATCAATTATCTGTGTGATCTTGAGCAAGTTATTTAATGTTCCTAAGCCTCAGTTACCTAATCTGAAAAATGAGAATAATAATAACTTACCAAAGGCAGTGAACTGGCCAGGTGATCTCTTGTAGTCCATTCAAGGCTTATGATTTAAATTCTACATATTAGAATACACATATTATACTGATTTTACTTATAGTAATTAATTGTCTTTAGAAAATTCATTTTATCAGCTTTATTTTATATAGATAGATAGATAGATAGATGTGGATATAATTAATTTAATATTTTAATAATAATTAATAATTTAAAATGCAAGGTTAGCTTTTTGAAAGCTTTTTTTCCTCCAAGGACATTCTTCCTACAATTTCTGTGGCTTCTATGAGAGTAATATTTAAGATGTGTGTTAATGGATTGGGTAGACAAAACTATGAGGTTCTTGTTTTGTTTGTTTTTGTTTTTAGGCAATTGGGGTTAAGTGACTTGCCCAGGGTCACACAGCTAGTAAGCGTCAAGTATTTGGTCTGAGGCTGGATTTGAACTCAGGTCCTCCTGACTTCAGGGCCGGTGCACTATCCACTGTGCCACCTAACTGCCCCCAAAACTAGGAGGTTCTTAACTAGGCTTATGTAAGTCTAAATATTTAGTACATGATAAAACCACTGATTTTTTCCAATTAAATTATTTTATTAAATTGATTATATATATGCACTAGGGTGCTCTAATTTCTTGTTCTTAGATTTGGATTGGACTTGAAGTTTTATCAATGTAAAGACCCTATGTGAAAATTCTTTCCACTGACACAGAGGGACAGCTTGTCTATAATTTATAGTCTTAAAAACTCACCTAAAGGTGCTTAGAAGTTAAATGACTTAACCATGGTCATGTCGTCAATAGGTATCAGATTTAGAATTTAGATAGAGGTCTTCTGACACCAAAGTTTACCTTTTATTCATTATACCATAAAACTTCTCTTGTCCTTAATTTTCTTTGTATTATTTGTATTCTAAACTGTCAATTGCTATTGTTTAGCTCCAGTTTTCCTTTCTTCTTATAGGAAAAGATAGAATTTATATTCTATTTTGAGGTAGGTAGATGGCTCAATGGATAGACTGCTGGATCTAGAGTCAGGAAGATTTGAGTTCAAACTGATCTGTGTGGTCCCGTGCAAGTCACTTAAGCTGTCCTTGCCTTAATATATTTGGGGAAGGAAATGACAAACCACTCCAGTATTTTTAACCAGGAAAGACTCAAATGGGGTCATGAAGAGTCAGACATGACTGAAAACAATTGAACACACACAAAACTGATAAAAGGTAAACTTGGCAGAAGGCAATATCACTGGAGGGACCAAAAATGTCTCATGCAGAAGGTATTACCTCCTCTTCCTAGAAACCTTTCTCTCTCCTCGGTAATATTCTCAAACCTGTTCATCTTTCAAGGTCCAACTCAAGCCCTACCTTTTGAAGGAAACTACCACCTACTCCAATCTTCAGTGATTTCTTTTGGGGCAGTTAGGTAATGCAGTGAAAAGAGTTCCAGGCCTGGAGTCAAGAAGACTCCTCTTACTGAGTTCAGATCTGGCCTCAGACACTTCCCAGGTGTTGTGATCCTGGGCAAGGCTCTTAATCCTGTTTGCCTCAGTTTCCTCATCTATAAAATGAGCTGGAGAAGGAAATGGCAAATTAGTCCAGTATCTTTGCCAAGAAAACAACAAGTGGGGTCATAAAGAATCAGACACTACTGAAAAATGAATAACAATATATGGTTTTATTGGTATAAATTTTAAAATGCAGATATACATGCCAGTTTCTGCTTTTGTGCATCAGAAGGATTCAGAATTATTGGCTGTGGCTGGCAGAAGATGGGGTGGGTGGCAATAGGGGTATGTTGATATCATTATGATTTATACCTCTAACTGGAAAGTCCAATGGGAAAGGAAACCATTGATTCGCCAAAGCTAAAGGAGAAAAGGGGCATGGAAACCAAGGCATATATTAAGTCAAGATGAGCTGAACCTATCAACCAAATGCATATGGGTTTAAAACAAAAGTACCAAGATGGAATCTAGAAGCCCTCAAATTTTGGTATGGTTATAAGGGGGAAAGAAGGGGGATGCTTCTTTGTGGCTTGCTTTTACATTTTGCTTTCTAGCTACCCAATTAGCCTTCTTCACTTGCTTTGTTTAGGAATGGCCTAATGAAATCCAGAGACTGGATAATATAGGTGTTTCCACACATATACATTAATATACGTTGATATTCATGTACAGGAGATCAATAAAAGAGTGTCCAATCAAGGCTTATAAAGAAATAATGATAAAATGTTTGAGATTTAATCTTTTTTTTTTTTGTTAGGCAATGGGATTAAGTGACTTGTCCAGGGTCACACAGCTAGTAGGTGTTATGTGTCTGAGGCCAGTTTTGAACTCAGGTCCTCCTGAATCCAGGGCCAGTGATCTATCCATTGCTCCACCTAGCTGCCCCAAGATTAAATCTTAAAAATAAAGCAAAGGTCACTGAGCAGGAGCCAAGATGGAGGAGTAAGCAGTAAATTGCTGTAACTCTCTCATATTCACCTTCAAGCAACCATAAAATAGCACCCCAAAACAAATTCTGGAACAGCAGAGCCAGAAAAAAGATAGGGTAAAACAGTTTTTTAGGCCAAGAAACTTGGAAGATTGGCAAAAAAGGTCCACCTCCCTCAGAAAAAAGAGGAATACGTTCCAGGACAGGAAGCATACCACCAAACTAGCATCAAGTCCTACCTCACCAAACCAGCAAGAGATCCTGAGCCTCAGGGTGGTGGAACAGGCAAATGCCAACACCAGGAGGGGTAATAATCCTGATGTCAGACAAAATAAAAGCAAAAATAGACCTAATTAAAGAGATAAGGAAGGAAACTAAATCTTGTTTAAAGGTACCATAGACAATAAAGCAATATCAATAATAAACATATATACAACAAATGGTATAAAATCCAAATTCTTTTCTATTTATTTATTTATTTTAGTTTTCAGCATTTGCTTCCACAAGATTTTGAGTTTCAAATTTTCTCCCCATCTCATCCCTCCCCCCACCCCAAGATGGCATGCATTTTGAAATTATCAAGGAAAGCTGCCCTGATATTCTAGAACCAGAGGGCAAAATGGAAATTGAAAGAATCCAACAATCACCTCCTGAAAAAGATCCCCAAAGGAAAACTCCTAGGAAAATTGTAGCCAAATCCCAGAGTTCCCAGGTCAAGGAGAAAATATTGCAAGCAACAATTCAAGCATTGTGGAAACACAATCAGGATAACCCAAGATTTGGCAGCTTCTCCATTAAGGGAGCATAAGGCATGGAATATAACATTCTGGAGGGCAAAGGAGATAGGATTACAACCAAGAATCACCTACCCAGCAAAACTGAGTATAATGCTGCAGGGGAAAAAATGGTCATTCAGTGAAATAGAGGACTTTCAAGCATTCTTGATGAAAAGACCAGAACTGACTAGAAAATTTGACTTTCAAATACAAGACTCAAGGGGAACATGAAGAGGTAAACAGGAAAGAGAAATCATAAGAGACTTATTAAGATTGAACTGTTTACATTCCTTCATGGAAAGATGATATTTGTAACTCATGAGACCTTTGTCAGTGTTAGGGTAGTTGGAGGGAAAGATTATATTTATGCATATGCGTATCTATATATATAGATACTGATATATATGTATATAGATAGATAGATAGATAGATAGATAGATAGATAGATAGAGGGCACAGGGTGAGTTGAAGATGAAGGAGTCATATCTGGAAAATAAAATTAAGGGATGAGAGAGGATTATACTAGGAGAAGGAGAGAGGTAGAATGGGGTAAATTATCTCACACAAAAAAAAACAGAAAAGAAAATGCTCTTACAGTGGAGGGGAAACAGAGGAAGGTCAGAGGGAATGAGTAAATCTTATTTTCATCGGATTTGACTTAAGGAGGGAGTAACATACACACTCAATTGGGTATGGAAATCTGTCTTACTCTACAGGAAAATAGTGGGGGAGGAAGGGGACAAGAGAATAGGGGGATGATAGAGAGGAGAGCAGATTGGGAAAGAGGGTAATCAGAAGCAAACACTTCTGAGGAGGGATAGGTCAAAAGAAAGAATAGAATAAATGGGGGGTGGGATAGAATTAAGGGAAATAGAGTTAGTTTTTCACAACATGTCTACTATGGAAGTGTTTAGCATAACTGCACATGTATAACCTATATTGAGTTGCTTGTCTTTTCAATGAAGGTGGGTGGGGAGGGAGGAAGGGAGAAAATTTGGAACTCAAAGTTTTAAAAACACATGTTTTAAAAAAATGTTTTCACATGCATCTGGGAAATAAGAAATAGGGTATAGAAATCTATCCTGCCCTACAGGAAAATAGATGGGGAAGGGGAAAAGAGAAGGGAGGGGAGAGATAGAAGGGAAGGCAGACTAGGGGAAGGGGTATTCAGAATGCATGCCATCTTAGGATGGTGGGGGGGGCAAGATGGGGTGAAAATTTGGAACTCAAAATCTTGTGGAAGTAAATGTTGAAAAGTAAAATAAATAAATTTGTTAATTAAAAAAAGAATTCATACCAAACAGAAGATACAGAGCATTGCAAAATATAATATAGAAAATTTTGATTATATTAAAGTAAAAAGCTTTTGTACAAGCAAAACCAATGCAACCAAGATTAGAAGGAAAGCAGAAAGATTGGAAGCAATCTTTATGGCAAGTGTTTCTGATAAAGGCCTCATTTCTCACCTGTATAGAGAACTGAGACAAATTTACAAGAATACAAGCATTCCCCAATGGATAAATGGTCAAAGGATATGAATAGGCAGTTTTCAGATGAAGAAATCAAATCTATCTATAGGCTTATGAAGAAGTACTCTAAATCACTTGTGATTAGAGAAATGCAAATTGAAACAACTCTGAAGCGCCTATCAGATTGTCTAATATGACAAAAAAAGAAAATGATAAATGCTGGAAAAGAGGTGAGAAAACTGGGACACTAATGCACTGTTGGTGTGTGAACTAATCCAACCATTCTGGACTACAATTTGTAATTATGCCCAAAGGGCAACCAAACTTTTACCCTTTTATTCAACAATACCACTATTATGTCTATATCCCAAAGATGTCATAAAAAAGGGGGAAAGGACCTACATGTTCAAAAATTACAAATTTATAGAGACCTTACTGTGGTGGAAAAATATTGGAAATTGTGCAATACTATTGTGGAATAAGAAATGATGAACAGGCAGATTTGAGAAAAAAATCAAAACCTAGAAACACTTATATGAGCTGATGCTGAGTGAAGTGAGCAGAACCAGGAAAACATTGTACATAGTATCTGGAACACTGTGTGATAATCAGCTATGAATAACTCGGCTCTTCTCAGCCACACAATGATTCAAGACAAGTACAAAGGACTCTTGAAAGAAAATGCTATCCATATCCAAATAAAGAAGTGATAGACTCTGAATGTAGATCAAAAAATATTTTTTCACTTACTTTATTCCTTCTCATGTTTTTTTTTCTTTTGATCTGTTTCTTTTTTCACAACTATGACTAATGTGGAAATATTTTTACATTATCATGTAAATATATATTATATATGTATAAACTATATCAAACTGCCTACCATTTTCAGAAGATGGGAAGGGAGAGAAAGAAGGAGAAAAATTTGGAACTCAAAATCTTTAAAAATGTGATTTTTTTCTTGATATGTAACTGGGGAAAAATAAAATGCTATTAAAATTCTGAAATTTATAATATATTTTTAAAAATGTGTTAACATTACTATTACTTTATGACCTAATTCTTAGAAAGAATTAGAAAGAAGGAGAAAGAACCAAATGTTCACTTGGTGTGATAATAATTCCACACATAATCCCAAAAGGGGAAGGGAACAAGCACCTACTATGTGCTAAGCACTTTATAAATATTATCTCATGTGACCTTCACAACATCCCTGGGGACTAGGTGCTTGTATCCACATTTTCCAGTTGAAGAAGCTGAGGCAAAAGTTAAGTGACTTATTAGTTTTAGACCAGGGATAGGGATCCTGTGACCTTGAGGCCACATGTGGCCCTCTAGGTCCTCAAGTGTGGCCCTGTGACTGAATCTAAGCTTCTGGCCCCCTAGATGCTCACTTTGCTGAGGATCTAGGGGGCCAGAAGCTTAGATTCAGTCACAGGGCCACACTTGAGGACCTAGAGGGTAACATGTGACCTTGAAACCACAGTTTCCCCACCCCAGGTTTAGATAGCTTGTGTCAGAAGCTGGATTTGAACTCATATTTTCCTAATCCAAGGTCCTGAGTTATATCCACCACACCACCTAGCTACTTCAAAAAAAAATGGTATTACGTTATGGCATATTTCACCTCACATTTGGGTTCCATAGGACAGAAATAAAATCATCATTATAGCAAAAATATTCAAGGGTTTGATTGGTTTTCCCAAAGGCCTTTTTAAATAATTTAATATTCAAATCATTCTTTTCTGAGTCACTTATTCAAACAAGCAAAAACTTTGGGATGAGTGAAAATGAGAGAGACAGTTTCAAGTTCTTCCTTTGCCACAAATTGCTTGTGTGACCCTAAGAAAGTAGCTAAGCTCACAGTGCTGCCAGCAACTCTCTAAGAATATGATTAGAAAAATAACAGTTGATCTTCATTGGTAGAGGGAGTTTTCTCCCTGGGTGTAATCTAGAGCAATGAACTCACAGATCTAGACCAAAAACAAAATGTGGCTTCTTAATTGTGGTATTAAGATAATGAATACTAAAATAATGAAAATCCCAGGTTTTAAATGGATGGATGACTGGAAAACATCTATAAAAAACTGAATCAATAACGTGAACATAAAATATGAGCAATGTTTTTCATTGAGGAATATGATAGTTTTTCTTGAAAAGTGGGAAACACACTCTGCTTTACAATATGGTATCAGATCAGTGTAGAATTGAAGATCAAAGCTCTTTAATTGATTAAAATTTTCTTTGTTAGAGCACAATCAATTTAACGTCTAAAGATTATTAATTGAAAAGAAAATTGTGGACAGCTTAAAAAAGACTACTGAACATGTGCTCATCAGCTGGCTGTAGAAAAAATATTATAAATGCCTGATTTTTTGACTCATCAGCAGCAGAGGAAACTATCACCGTGTTTATTTACATATTATAAAGCATAGTGCCAGAACAAAAAAAAATCAGAAGAAAGCAAAATAATCACTGGCATGACCAATAGATCTAATTCTTGCTTCCTCAGCCACTGAAAGAGTCCCATAATTTGCTGTTCTGTGCAATTAAAGACACTGAGGATGCTACTTAGTATCCATTTTGGAATACTCAGCACATTAGGGACTCTTAATTAATATTGACTATTTTTCTTTGTGGGTTTTTTTGCATGTCAGCAGGGAGTTTTTGTAAAGGAGAAGATACTGCATTTTTTTCTATTGAGTGCAATTTTTCTAACTTCTGTATATATCCACACCTGGTAAATAGGAGTTATTTTAAAAAGGAGAAAAAGCTAACTATACAAATTTACTTTAATGCTACATTCAAAGAAAAACCAATTTCTTAAGAACTGATACTGACAGTTGTCTTGAGCACAAAAGCTGTACTAATTTTTTTTCTTCATTTCCTCTATTTCATTTTTCCTTATTCTTTTTTGCTCCTATCCCCCTTTGGTGTTCCTCCCACTTGTCTTTCTCTTTTCCCATCATCTACATTCTGGATCTATCTGCCTTTTCTTTTCTTGTCTAGTTGACTCAGGCATTCCCTCTAGCTACCTAGGAGCAATTCTATCCCTCACAGCCTCAGTCTCACCCTGCTGGCATATCCTACCTCAATTGGTGTTCCATGCTTGCCTCTCCCAGGTACTCATACACATTGTTCAAGACTAGTCATACCATACCACCCATTCTCCCACTGGAACATGTGAATGTTGTACCTAACTCCCTCATAACCAAGTTTTCCATGCTTCCTAAATGAACTAACATAAATACTAATCTGTGCTAGTACATTGTTGAAGGGGAAAAAATAATAAAAGGGAAATTTCAGAACTTGTCATGGCCCAGGTATTCTAGGCAACACATTCTTCCAATTGTGACTATGCAGCTAGGTAATATAGTGGCTGGAGCACTGGACCTGGAGTTAGGACACCTGAGTTCCAATTCATCCTCAGACACTAACTAATTGTGTGACAATTGGCAAATTATGCAACCCCAGTTTCCAAGTCTGCAAAAGGAGGATAATAATAACACCTAACTCACAGGGTTTTTGTGAGGATAAAATAGATAGGCTAGAGGATAAAATTGCTCTACTTTCCATCTGAGTTAATTATAGAATAAAGTCTTTGTTATAACTTTGTTATTGTAGTCTTGGCCAATTTCTTTCAAATATATAAGCAGATATTATCATAGGAAAAATCCTGATATAGTGGAATGAGCAATGAATTTGGAATTTTAGGGCCTAGGTTAAAATCCCATCTTTGATGCTTGCTACTATGACCTTGGCCAAGTCACTTAACTTTCTTCCCTTTCCTCTTCTGTAAAATGAGTGAATTGAAGTAGTCTGAGGTCCTTCCAAGCTATTATCTTATGGTAATATTTATTTAGTAAACATTTATTAAGTGTCTGCTATGTACAAGGTGTGGTATTCCAATCATCTGTATTCTTGGCTCCTATTCATATGCACTGAAGGTAATTGGAGAAAATCATGAAATCATACTGATTGTAGGCAGCCAATAGAGTGGTGGTACTGGAGTCAGGAAGACCTGACCTCAAATATAGCCTTAGAGACTAACTAGTTGTCTGACCCAGGGCAAAGCGCTTAACTTCTGTCTGCCTTGTTTTGAGGCAGTTTGAAGGAAATAATAGCATGTACCTTGTAGGGTTGTTGTAAGGATCAAATGAGATATTTACAAAAGCTCTTAGCACAGTGCTTAGTACATAGTGGATGCTACATAAATGCTTATTCCCTCCCCCTTTCCCCTCTTTTATGTGATCTAAACTGCAACAAAACAATCCTCTTCACTTCCATAGTTGATTTACTATTCCACTTGCCTTCATGCCTATTTCAAAATTGTTTATTCCTTCCAAATCTCCAATAGCATCCTCCCCCCACTCTCTCAACTGAAGACCTTGCTTCAAAATTTACTGAAAACATTGAGGGAGCTATTCCTCCCCATCCTTTTTTTCTTTCTCCACTATCTGTCCTTCATCCCTTGACTCCCATTATCCATTCCCAGGCAAATCTCATTATGTGTACCCTAGATCTTATTCCTTTCTATATTCTCCAGTCAATTGCATTTTCTATCATCCCCACTCTCTCTAATCTTCAGTTTCTCTATTGGTTCCTTCCCCACATAACTATGTCTTCTCTGATCTCAAAGAAGCTTTCCCCTTTCCCCCATCTAGCTCTTGTCCTGTATCTGGAACATAGTAGGAGCTTAATAAATGCTAATCAACTGACTGACTATATCTCTCCTCTCCACCTTAGCTAAAATCTTTGAAACCTCTACTTTGTTTCTGTTACTTACTTCTAAACCCTCTTCAACATGCCTTCTGATCTTTTTTATTCAACTGAAATAGCTCTCTCCAAAGTTACCAGTCATCTACCAGTTACCAAATCTAATAGCCTTTTCTCAATCCTTATCCTTCTTGACCTTTCATTAGTCTTTGACATTGCTGTTGTCCTTCTCCTGCAGGATATTATTTCCTCCCTAGATGTTAATGGTACTATTCTCTCTTGTTCTCCTGCAACATTTCTGACTGTTCCTTCTTAGTCTCTTGTGGGATCTTCATCTAGGTCACACTCATCAAATTTGAGTGCCCCCCCAAGGTTTTTTCTTGAGTGCTCTTCTGCTGAAGTCACTTGGTGACTTTATCAGTCCTTGTAAGGTTGAATATATCTTCTATGTAGGTTATCCCACATCCATATATCTAGTCCTAATTTTTCTCCTGAGATTTAGCTCTATAACAACAAAAACTGCTTTGGACATCTCAAATTTTAAATAAAAATGTATTGTCTGCCCTCTAAGTCCTTCCTCTCTTTCCAATTAAATATACATATACACACATACATATATACCTACATAAACACATACATACACACATATATAATCTTCTGCACATATAGTTATTTGCATGTTTTCTTCTTCACTCGAATGTGAGTTTTTTGAGAATAATTTCTATGTTTTTGACTTCTTTTGTATCTCCAGTGCTGAAGAGAGTGCCTAGCACATGATTGGCACTTAAGAAATACTCTTGACTGATTAACTTTCTTGTAGACACTGATGATATGAATACAAGAAAATGGCAGAGTCCCTGGCCTGAAGGTCCTTCCAGAACTTACAGGGTGAGGGGACATGTTGAGTATGAGTTATTCACAGGTAAGTATGGCAAAAAAAGTGGAGTGTAACAGGGGTAAAAGAGAAATATAGACTAAACACTTTTGAAATATTTAAGGAGGAAGAAGACATTTTAATTTGAGGCATTAGGGTAGGATTCCTAGAAGTGGAAGCAGTTGTGGTAAATTTTGGATTATAGAAAACTGAAAGGAGAAGATGAGGAATGAGTACTTTCTGGCATGAGACATGAATGCACAAAAGTAGAAGACAACATTTCAGTTTTTGGGAACACATAGCAGTCTGGTTTGGGGAGGATGGAAAGTTCTAGGAGGCCTGATTTATGATAAGGCTGTAATGGTATATTGGAGTTAGATTGTGAAAAGCTTTAAATACTATTTGAGGAATTCATATTGTATTTTACAGGCTCCACTTGCATAGGTTTACTTTCTTAAAAATAGCTCCTTTTCCTTTAAATTTTGTCTACAAACAATATAAAGTCAGAGAAGTAAACTCATTTTGAATTCTAAGAATAGGGAAAGCATATTTAATTTCTTTTGTAACTAATTATAACAGTTGGTAATTCTCTTTGCATATAGGAGGAACTTAAAAGTTCTTAGTTTAATATTTCACATCTGGTTTAGATATGTTTTGGATCAGATTGGTAAAATATTATTTAAACTAATATCTATTTAAAATACAGACGAAAAGAGTGAGGTTCAATAATTCAATAATTAGTCTTGAACTTTTTTTTAACAAAGCCTTACAAGATATATGAAATGGTGATTCACTGACTACTCAGCTATTGGGAGCCTTATGAGGTCAGAGACTGGCATTCCTTTTGGTTCAGTCATGCAAAGAAGACATAAATGTGTTCTTTTTTGCTGGTGCATGAAATCTAAAATATCTTGATTCAGAAAGGCAATTGGTCTGTGTACTAGTAAAACTGAGAATAATTAGTAGTGAAAATAACTTTTGGATAAGGTAACACAATTAATGAAATGAAGAAAGTTATGACACCACTTATTTGCCAATGAAATTATTCCAGTAGCATAATTATAGAGCTGTAAGAGAGCTTAGAGATTATCTCATCCAAACCCTCTACTTTACAGATGAGAAACTGAGGCCTAGCATAGGCTACAGGAATGAGGCCATATATAACTATATATAACATGATCAGCAGCATTGGTATGAGTGGAGTGCTGATTTCCTCCCATATCCATTCTAATTTATTGAATGATCTTTCTGTCATACTCCATTGCCTTCTATAGTACACTTAACATATAGAATAGAAATGACTTAAAATTTTGCAGATTGAAAAAGGGATAGCCCAATATCATGGATATGATTCAAGGGAAATAGGCATATATTCAATTTGAAAACCAATATTAGCATAAAGATAAATCAATAAAAACTACTGAAATGTAAACTTCTGAGATACAGTGACTGCTTCCTTTTTATCATTTTATCCTCAATTCTTATAAGGTTCGATATCTTACACACAGTAGGTTCTTAAATAATGCTTATTGACCGACTGACTAAACAGATTTCTCCAGAATATTGATCCCACAATTATTACTTCCCTTTGTAACATCATTTTTATTCTATCCGTGGATTATTACTTTTATGTCTTCAAGCATGTACATATTCTTCTAATCTCCAAAATATATAACAATTTTCATTTGACTCTGTAACTCTTTAGAGACCCTATTCAGTATTTTACCTTGATGCTGCCAAATGCCTTGAACGTGTAATCTGTACCCACTTTCTATCCATTCTTCTCTGCCGTCTACCCACTAACTCTACTGATTCTGCTCCCTCAAAGGTTAGCAGAGGCTTCCTTGGCAAACTCTTTGCTTTTTTCTTAGTCTTAATTCTTCTCTCTTCTTTTTCTGACTGCTGGAGCTTAATCCATTATCTCCCTTCTCTGAACTCCTATCTCACTTATAGTCAGCACCACACAAATCAGTGATTTTGTCTCCCTAATTCAGTTTAATTAAACAAACATTTATTAAGCACCTTCTATGTGCCAGACACAGATGATGAGTATGCAAAGACAAAAAAAAATAGTCCCAGACCTCAAGGAGTTTACATTCTATCAATGAAAACATGGATTCATAAAATATATGCCAAATAAAAAAAGGAAAACATAGGATATATAAGTGAAACAAGCAAGCATTTAATAAGTTCCATTTAATGTATTAAGTGTATATAAGTGCTTTATAAATATTATCTCACTTGATCTTCACAACAATCCTGGGACATGTATACTATGATTATGCCCATTTTACAAATGAGGAAACTGAGGTTAAATGACTTGTTCAGGGTCACATAGCTAGCAAGTATCTAGATTTGAGCTTGGGCCTTCCTAACTCAAGGCTCAGTATTTTTGCACAGTGACACCTATAACTGAGTCATTGGAGGATACTTAAAAGTTTGCTCAATGCTTTATACTTGCCTGGTCATCTTTAGGAATGTTCCAGGAGGAACATGAGCGCCAAATGGTGCATGGGTTGCAACCATATCCCTCACAGCAGCTAAAATAAGGCTGGGCACATAGAAGATGTCCAGAAAATTCTTGTTGATTGATTGCCTCTGTCTTCTATTGGATCCAAGGGAAAATAGGAATAAGGTCTATTGGAATTGACTTGGTTATTATGTAGAATCCAGAAGGGCTGATAATTATTTGATTCTCTCAACTTCCCAATACCAACTGAAAGCAGCTACCAGAATGCTTCTTTTACTACACTTGAGTTGTTTGGTGTAATGCTAATGTTACAGTAGGATCTTTCTTATCATTAATAAAAGAGAAAAAACAGTATGCCTTCTGTGTTTGGCTAATTAGGAGGAGGAAAGGTTAGAGCAGTGTTCGGCATGACTCTGAAGAGTCAGAGACCAGCAGGGTTCCAGCCGTTGTATTAACTTCGTGTTGTCAGGCAGGAAAAAAAGAGGAGAAAACCCAGAAACACTTTGACTAGCACTGTATGAGCATACACAGACATGCCCACAGAAAAGGAAGGAGGGAATTATTTGAGTCTCACCAAGTCCACTCTTCCTTCATTTAGCTGACTGTCCCAGACAAAAGACAAAACTTGGACCTGAATTGGATTCAGTCTTTTACTTAGTGCCTCAATTTTCTCTAACTCTATGCCTATTCTTTATGCATAGAATGAAGATTATTTGGGAGAGAAAAAAAAAGTAAATAGCAGCAGAGATCTCCTGGGGAGAAAAAAACATTATTATTGAGCTGTGAAATATAACTGACAATAAATCATTCAACCTATCTCTCTGTGTGTCTCTCTTTGCTGTTTCCCATGATTTAGAATGGATCATTATTAACATAGTGACCCTGAAGGGTAATTACCCTAAAGAGACAACAAACCCCAACAGTTAAATTTAGCTCTGATAAGTTCACAAGAGACCTCACCTTTCACTTTTATAGTAGAAGGAAACATGAAAGACTTATGATTTCATTTTCATAGTGCTGCTTATTGCCAGGTTGGTGGCTGTTGGCTGTGATTGAGCCAAGTCCTAGCATTGAGTTGGTTTTTATTGATAAGAGAAAAAAATTACATCAGATATCTTAAACAAGCATTTGTTATCTGAACATTTTTCAGCACTGGTTGGGATGGTGCAGCTCTTTGTGTGGTGTTTTCTATAAATTGAACTTTAAAAATAAGTTCTACTATGACCATTATGATAGCCACTGATAAACCATACTGTTTGCAGTCTGATTTAATTTCTAACAAGACAGATCAAGCGAAAGATAATATATGCAATACGAGTATATACAAAGTATACTCATCATATCAGGGGTCAGAGAGATACTTAATAGAAGCTCAGTTACTTTACTTCTCCTCCTTGGGGGCGAACGAAAGATACCTTTCTTTCTCTAAAAAGGATACCTATATAATAGGTATAATCCTTTAACTTTCAGACTTCAAGTTACATCAGGAAACCCTCAAGCCTGGTGTTGGCTGAGATAATCTCTCTTCTTTGGCTAGAAGGCTAGATTCTGGAATCACTCTTTCTAGGTAAACAAAATCTCCTTTTTTAATTTTTAATATTGAAGTTTGGTAACATTGTTCATGAATTTTCCTGGCGAACAAAGTAAGCGAACATTGAAATCCAGATCTATTCTACCAAACTACGGTTTGGCCTTTAAACAGAGGAATGACAAACAAACAAAAAATGGGAGGGGTAGGGTTGAGAATAGTACGGGTTTCTTTTCTGGATCCGCACAGAAGAGTGATTCCTCCAAGAAAAAGCCAGCCAGTCATCTTGTAGGATAGTTACAGTCCTGGGGAAAAATTAGGATTCTAATCACAAGATGGTGTCCTAGGGTGTCTGTCTGTCTCTCCCTCTCCCAATAGCTGATATCAACTTCTCTAGCTTCACCCACAAGAAAAAAAAATTCTGATTGTGGCTCTGTCCAGTAATATCATCATATATCTGGCTCATTTAAACTCCCCAGACGTATATGAGTAAATTAGACTCGGGGTCAGGAAGACCAAGTTTTGATGCCTGCCTGTCATTCTGTTTATGTGTCCTGGGACAAGTTAACTTTACTTTTCTGAATTTCAGTTTCCCCAACTGTAGAATGGGGATGGGGCAGATATGTGGCACAGTATATGCAGTGCTGGGTTTGGAGTCAATGAGACTCATCTTCTTGAGTCCAAATCTGGCCTCAGATACTTATTAGCTGTGGGAGCCTGGGTCAGTCACTTAATCCTGTTTGTTTCAGTTTCCTCATCTGTAAAATGAGCTAGAGAAAGAAATAGCAAATCATTCCAGTACCTTTGCCAAGAAAATCCCATATAGGATCACAAAGAATCAGACATGACTGAAATGACTGACCAACAACAAAATGGGGATAATAAATCTACAGTTTTTACTCCATAGACCTATCAGAAGGCTAATGTGATATAATTTCTGGAAAGCATTATACAAATGGGATTTATTATTACTGCCTTCCACTTGTGAATATCAGTAAGTGTTTAGACTCCTGGGGATCTCCTCTTTTTCCCATGTACAGGAAGTTAGCATATATTGGAGAGAGTTTGGCTGGTACAGCCTTAGAAAAGGATGAGCTGATGAGTAGTGTTCAGGGTAGACAGTTCTCACTGCACAGAAGCTGGTGGCTGCATTCTTCTAGCTTCCCTGAAGTCTTCACGTATTGTTGAAGTGACTGTTTTCTTATTAAAACCCAATAAAATACTCCATCTTGAAGAGAAGCATAGTCCTGTGTGGTTAAGTCTTGAGGCCTTGAAAAACAAAACAAAAAAAATGGCTGACAAGCAAGGAAAACACAGGAGACTGAAAACATTTCCCATCATTAAATTTCATTTTATTTCAAAGACATGCACACCAGCAGAGGCATGGCCTATAAGAAAAAGTGTCTATTTTGGACAATGCTGAGTAGCATGGCATGGATTCTATCACTGAAGAAAAATGTGGCTTTTTTCCCACATATGCTAGAATTTAATTGCATCCTCACCAGAAAAAGAGATGTTCCTAAAGTTTGGGGGAGGGGAGGGCGTGGAGTTACTGCAGAAAACAATCTCTCCCATTTTATAGTAGCAGTGAGGGTTAATATTTTTTGAATGTGCTTGCAGATGGCATGGAGGTCCTTTCAGGGGATAAGTGATTGCTTCCTCTATTGCCAGAAAATCAAAGTTATACTATAAAAAAAGAAAAAAGAAAGAAAGATGTTCCCACAATCTTATTTCAAGGGGGGAGGTGGGAGACAAAACTCCAACCACAGTGTTTTGAATCCAGTGAGAGAACCACATCCTACATGGGTTTGGGAACCAGGCAGGAGCCATGTATAATGTTCAGTAGCAACAATTCTCTGATTGTTTCATGTTCAAGACAAGTCTTGCAAACCACTGCTGGTAAAATAGCATGATTTGCATCCTGATGGAGCCAAGGAATGAGAAATGAGTTTCAGAGCCAAGTGGCTCAGAACAAAGTCCATTTCCCTGACCCACCCCTGAATTGCCAAATTATACTGCAGTGTGGGAGAGGAAGGTCAACCCAGGAGCTGTAGCTGAAAGTGACCAGCTTAGGGATCCCCTCCCTTAATTTTTCACACTGAAGAAATTAAGGCCCACAGAAGTGAAATGACTTTTCTAAGGTAGTATATGGAATAAGCAGAAGAGACAGTATTCACATCTAAGTCTTCTGAATCCTAAACAGTGTGCATTGTATCATGTTGCTTCCATGGATGCATGTATTCACAAGATGGAGGAAACTTCATCACTGTATTTTGTCATTTGTCTCTCCCCCATCTATCCCCCAGCCCCCACCTCTGGAATGGATCACATTAATTACATCCTTACTATACAGTAAATGTTATGGAATTAAAGTCTGGCATCTTTGCCAAATGAAAGCATTTTACTGAAAGAATAGGAAGGTTTCAGTGAGAAGTAAGGCACTTCATATGTGTGTGTGTTTATGTGTTGTGTATGATTTTTTTTGCAAGGCAATTGGGCTTAAGTGACTTGCTCAGCATCACACAGCTAGTCAGTGTTATGTATCTGAGGTTGTATTTGAAGTCAGGTCCTCCTGACTATAGGGCCGGTGCTGTATTCATTTTGCCACTTAGCTGACCCTAGAAACTAACTTTTGTACTAGAGTTGTTTCTAAGAAAATTTACTTATAAGAATACATCAAAGAAGCAGATAATCAAGAAGTATCAGATCAGGGTTATGAGAGGCATTGTAGTGTCTTGGGAAGAGTTCTGAAGCCAGTAGGGGGATCTGGGTTCAAATTCTGACATTTATAAGTTGTATCACCTTGGTCAAGAGGTTAAAATTCTCTGAGCCTCAGTTTCTTATTTGTTAAATAGAAATAATTATACTACTTAGTTTACAAGGTTGTTTTGAGGAAAGGAAGGCAGGGCATAGATGTGATCTACTGTAGCCACATCAAAATATCAGGGGCAAAATATTAGCCTCTGTCCCAAACACAAAAGTCTCAAAAGTCTTTGTGGGGTTTGAAGTTTTTAGTTAAATTCCACAAAGACTTTTGAGACACTACATATCACTCTGTCAAAATCAGAATTATTGATTAATCCCTTGCTTTCTTCATGACCGAGTTTCTGTGGCATTTAGAAATCTCCTGAATCTCTGGGCTAAATTGGGAGGGGGACTTGAAAAACAAGCTACAGGCAACCTTTTCCTCCCAGAATTTTGTCTTTTTTCCAATATACATAAGAATTGGGTCAGATCTTCTGACTGACAAATCATGGCTTTATTCAACCAACTGAGTTTGAGGGAGCTGGATTCTATCCCTTCCACTATTGAATTGTTATGTGACTTTGAGTAAGTCACTTAATCTATCTATACCTCAATTTTGCCCTTTGTAAATGGTGATATGAACACCTGCTTGACCTACTTTACGGGGCTATTGTGAAGATTCAATGAGACAATGGATGCCTTGTGCTTTAACGGGTCATGATAATTTTAATTTTAGTTGTTTATACTGCCTTAAAATTTGAAGAAAAAAAGTGGCTAAGAAAATTCTCACCAAAATAATTTTTCCTTGTAATTTTAGAGCATTGAGTTGGTGCCTGAGCTGCAAGTAGTCACCAGCAGCAAAGAATATAATTTATCTTTGTGTCAATGCCCTCATTCTCATCTTACATCCTCAGCACTGCCAATCCTTCCCTGTTATCAGGAGATTGATGAAACATTACACATTTAAGTGATTGGGCTTTTTTTTTGGCATGAATATATGAAATAGTTTTGCTTCCTTAATCTGGATTCCCTTCCAGTTCAATAAACACAGTCAGATGATTCAAGAGAGAAAGCCTGAGTTCTCCTAAGACTTTAAAGAATACATCAGGGTGATAGACATCACTGGAGGGGGGGGGAGATGAAGTTAAATCAACATTCACAGTTGTTACACGTTCGTTGCTGGCATGGGGAGAAGAACAGAACACTGAAAGGAGAATCTGGGTTCTTCTTTCTGTCCTGAAATGGTTTATGTAGTCAGGGAGCATATCTGTTTAAGAAACAGGTCTCAGTGTGGGGAAGATATTTTATTCAAATATTGCCTATGGAGGGTATGACCTGCAGAGCTGTTAACCTGTGAAAAACTACTTCAGCTGTGCTGTTTCTCTTTTTTAAAGGCCTCTGGCCTCATCTGGCATGGCGCCCTCCTGCCACCTCTCCTGTGGAGTGTCTCTATCACGCCTGAAGCAAGAGAGGTGGGTGGGAAGATAGTTTTGTCATTAAGCCAGCTAACAGGGTTTTATGAACCAGCCAGGTTCTGCTTGGCTAATAGCTTTTTAAAGAGGCTTAGGGAAAGAAAAGAGGTCTGTTGGGCTGAAAAGAAATCCCTTATTCCATCCACCACCCCCCAGCATGGGTGGTTTCAAATGGTAGGAAGATGGCACAAGGGAAAAAGCAACATTCATTGGTATGAGTGATAGTCTGTAGGCTTAAAAGAAAAAAAAATTTAAAAAAAGGAAATGAGAGAAAGCAAGGAAGGAGAAAAGGAAGGAAGGAAGAGAAGGAGGGAGGAAGAAGAGAGGAAAAAGATGAAAAAACTTAGCCTACATTTATTGGGTTCAAGATAACTGATGGTTGGGATAATTTCAAATTTCAAACTAAATGGAATGAACTGAAATAATTTCTTAATTAGGGAATCCTTTTAGAATCTCCTTAAGATAAGCTTCTTTGATGCAATTATCTCTGGTTTTGTACATCTATTTATAGCATTTCTGACTTCACGAAAAACATATGCAACCAACCGGCTGCTATATAAAGCAAGCTTCAGATGGAATAGAAGGCAGCTGTCTACCTTGGCAAAAGGTGTGAACCACAGGAGGCCTTTGACACCTGTGTTATAGAAATTCCAATGGATGCCTGTTCATTTTAAAAAATTCAAGTAAAGCTATTGGCCTAGAAGGCAATTGTGATTTTCAGTCTGGTTATCTTTAAAGACACGCCCTTAGTTAAGTTCTGAATGGTAGCACTGGTTGGCTCATTTTAGAGATCTGAGAGAAAAACATTAGTATTAGTAATGTGGCATGAAACAGAAATAGCTTGACAAAAAAAATTAGGAAATAGTAAAAACACATCATATTTGCCAGGTCTAAGTACTTACTTTCTGCAAGGCACTGTGCTAAGAACTACAGATATAAAGTAAGGCAAATATAGTCCCTACCCCCAATGACCTGACAATATTCATATGTGGCAGGACACTGCATGTGAATAGCTAGATTCATACAGGGTAAATTCATATATATAGAATGTAATCACAGAGGGGAATAAACTAGCATCTGTGGGTGGGGGTGGCAAGTAGAATTGGGCAAGGTCTACTGCAGAAGATGTATTTTTATTTGAAACCTGAAGAAATCCCAGGAAATTAAGATGAAGCTATTAGTCATTCCAGGCGTGGGAGAGAGCCAATGTAAAATCTCAGAGATGGGTAATGGTTGATGGTGTACCCTTTGTGAGGAACAACGTTTTACATCAGTCTAGTTGGAGTGTAGAAGGCAGTAGGAAATGTAATGGAAAGTGGGAAGGGATCATAGTGTGAAGAGCTTCAAATGTTAAACAGACGACTTTGCATTTGATATTTGAGGCAAAAGGATGCCACTGGAAGAGAGAGAGAAAGACAGAGAGAGAGAGAGAGAGAGAGAGAGAGAGAGAGGGAGGGTATTAAATACTCTGTGTTATGAACTGTACTAAACACTGGGGATACAACAAAGGCAAACTAGACAGTGCCTACCCTCAGGGAACTTGTGTTCTGAGCATTTTAATGTGGAAAGACACATAAGGTGAGAGTATGTAGTACAAGATAACTATAAGGGGGCAATGCTCCTGTTGAGTATATGGAGAAGTCTAGGGAGGAATTGAGCTTCTAGTGAAGGGAGGACGGCTGAAGCTTCTCATGAAATGGGGAGAAGGGTTAGGAAATGTAAAAGGATTCCCCAGGGTAGAGGCAACTCCAGGAAGGAGAAGGTGTTCAACAGTATTAAATGCTGCAAGAGACCAAGATGATGAAGTTTGAGAAAAGGTCATTAGATTTGGCAATAAGGAGATCTTTGTTAACTTTGGTAAGACAAGTTTCAATTGAATGAGAAAGGCAGAAGTCAAGGAAAAACTAGGTGAAGACATGAATGGAAGTTGTGGATGACGGCTATTTATGTGTGACTTAAGATTTTAATAAATGATATGACCAGTATAACTGAAACTAAATTTATATCACACACGTGTATAAATGCACACATGTGTGTGTATGTGTAATAGTCAGATTTTTTTCAGTGTATAGATTGGCTCAATAATCCCTGTGTCTCAGGAGACTAGATGATCTACTGACAATCTAAGGGTGCCAATGGGAATGTAATTAATGGATAAGAGCAGAAAAAATGTTTGGGACAATCACTCTAGAGAATGAAATACAGATACCTTTCTTTAATGTAACAATTGTTCTATCTTTAAAAATGCCTTCACCCTTGGCTTCAGAGACATCTCATATCTCTCCTTCCAATTCTCTAGCCACCATTTCTATATATAGTTGACTTGCTTTTCTTCCTCTTATCAGTCCCTTAAGATGGCTATTCCCCTAAGGTTCTTCACTTGTCTACACTCTCTTCTATTATTATATTCTCTCCCTTAGTAAACTTACCCACTCTGCTGCATCACTTCTAAGCAAATGACACTCAAGTCTATATTTCCAGACCTCTATGCTCTTCTAAGCTCTAGACCTTTATCTCTAAATGGGTATAATACATTCCTATCTGATTGTCCTGTAAGCACCTAAAACTCAACATGTCCAATTGCAAATTACTTATATTTCTCCCCAAACATGCCCCTCCTTTTAATTTTACTGTATTTGTCATCTAAATCCAAATATTTGAAATTTCATCATTTTCTTTGACTTTTCCTTTTCTCACGTAAAAATATTGATTTACCAAAGTGCCATTATTTCACTCTCGTCTTAATTCTGAAATCTGGATTCCAACCTCGTCATTCAACTGAAATTGCTTTCTTAAAAGTTACCAATAATCTCTTAATCACCAGGTCTAATGTATAGCCCAAACATCTTTAATAACCCACCAAAAGCTTAATTAATTTTATTTCCCCCTAAACCTATTTCTCTTTCTGACTTCTCTATTTCTGTTAATAGAATCTTTGAGTCATCTATGTTCTCAATTATGTGCCATCTTTTATTACTAAATCTCACTTACCCGTCATATCTAATTAGTAGCAGGATATTGTCATTTCTATCTTCACAACCTTTCTCACATATGTATCCTTCTCACTATGTACCACCCTAACTTACATTCTTATTATCTCTCATCTGAACTACTACAATAATAGTCTCTTATTTCTTATTCCTCTACCTCAAGTCTACTAATTCCAATCCATTCTTCACACAGCTGCCAAAGTAATATTCTTAAAGCACATATTGCTGACCATGTAATTTCCTATAAAAAATTCTACATAATCTTCAGATTTGATTAAAATATTTTAAAAATGGATTTTTGTACTTTCTTTTTCAATCAACAGTTCCTTATTATAACTAGGATGAACTTTAAACTCCTCTGCTTGGAATCTAAAAAAAAATTGCCTCCTGGTCTCAATCCACCTTTCAAGTTCTATTAAAAATTATTTTTGTTTATGTACTTGTAATCAAACTAACCTCATTGTTTCTCATATATGGCATTCCATTTCTTATCTCCATGCCTCTGCACTAGCTATCTCCCATGCCTGAATGTACATATTCCTTACGTACACTTCTTAGAATCCCTATTCCTCTCAAGACTCTTTAAAGTCTTCTGCTTCTGGGAGCCAAGATGGTGGTAAAAGAGGTGAGTCTCTCTTACCCTCCCTTATTAGCCCCTGAACCCAGAAAATATCACCCCAGGAAAAACCCTGGAACAGCTGAACCAGAAGAAAGATGGGGTGCAGTAGTCCAGTAGCCTAGGTAGCTTGAGGGATTAACTGGAAAGGCCTTTCTTACCCTGGGGGAAGGGGAGCAGTACAGAATAGGAGGTATATTGGCAAGCTAATGGAAAGCCCCACCTCAGCATACCAGGAAGAGATCCTGAAGCCCAGGTAGTAAAGAAGGCAAACACCAATACCTGGACCCTGAGTGCCACATTGAGGGCAGGCGAACTGGTGGAAACCAGCTCAGAAAACCACCACTTACCTTGGCATTCTACAGCAACTGGTTTTCTGAGTGCCTCAGCAAAACTAAGGGAAGCAGTGCTCCAAGGAGCCCCAGGCTGATAAACACCCTACAACATTCATCTGAAAAGAGCTAAAGAAAGCAAAAGGAAGGAAAGGCCTGGTTAAGCAGGAAATCTCCAGGAGCCACACTACCCAATCCTACTCCTAGAGTTCCAGTATTGCTGTTTCCAGCCCAACATCAGGTAAGCTGCCAGAATCCTACAGCCTCCAACTGCCAACATTGAACAGGCCCTTGGCTCCCAACACAAGAAGCTTGGGTCAGTACCCTCTGCTCCCCAGTAGGAGAGCCCAATCTCTTTAAAGGCCAGGAAATAAGCAAACACCACGAGCAAAAGGAAATGTACAATAGATTCTTATTATGGGAAGAATGAAGATCAAGGCAGAAATTCTGAAGAGGACAACATTGTCAACAAACCCACATCTGGAACCTCAAAAGGGAATATGAACTGGTCTCAAGCCCTAAAAACCTTCTTAGAAGAACTCAAGAAGGATTTTAAAAGTCAAATGAGAGAGGTAGAAGAAAAAATGGGAAAAGAAATGAGAGGTACGCAAGACAAAGTCAATAGGTTGGAAAAGGAAGGACAAAAATTAACTATAGAAAACAAGTCCTTAAATCCTTAAAAAATACAATTGGCCAAATGGAAAAAAGTACACTGAAGAAAACAAGATCTTAAAAAATTCAATTGACCAAATGGGGAAGGAGGTACAAAATCTAAAAGAAAAAAACAATTTGTTAAAAATTAGAATTGAGCAAATGGAAGCCAATGACTCTATGGGAGAGCAAGAATCAGCCAAATAAAAACAAAAGAATGAAAAAAATAGATGAACATGTAAAATATCTTATTAGTAAAACAACTGACCTGGAAAATCAATCCAGGAGAGACAATTTAAAAATTATCTGTCTACAAGAAAATCATGATGAAAAAAAAAGATCTTGGCCAGTATCTTTCAGGAAATCATAAAGGAAAACTGCCCTGAGGTCCTAGAACAAGAGGGTAAAATAGTCATAGAAAGAATCCACCGCTCACCTCCTGAAAGAGATCCCAAATTGAAAACACCAAGGAATATAATAGCCAAATTCCAAAATTACCAGGTCAAAGAGAAAATACTGCAAGCAGCCAGAAAGAAACAATTTAAATATCATGGAATTGCAATAAGGATTACGCAGGACCTTGCAGCTTTTACATGAGAAGACTGTAGGGCATGGAATATGATATTCCATAAGGCAAAGGAGCTTGGATTACAACTATCCAGTGAAAATGAGCATGATCTTTTAGGGGAAGAGATGGATATTCAATGAAATAGGGGACTTCCATTCCTTCCCGATAAAAAGACCAGAGCTCAACAGAAAATTTGATCTTCAAATACAAGACTCAAGAGAGGCATAAAAAGATAAATGTGACAGAAAGAAACATGTTATTAATAAGGGCAAACTGTTTACATCCCTACAAGGGAAGATGACACTTTTCTTCTTCTTACTAAGGAGATTCACCATGGTATGAATTGTTAATGGTTATACCATCCAGCACAAAGATTAGCATGTTCTTCCAAACTAGGAAGACTTTGGTTTCTGTTTTGATGACAAACTATCTGAATTTCAGTAGCAATCTCTGGATCCTCCAAGAAAGCTGGCTGTTAAGTATTGAATTAATTGGCTATGACAACCATGAAGCAACTAAAAATATAAAATGGCCCTTAACTACATAGGACCCCTTTCTATTTCTCTTGTCATAGTGGCAGAAAAAAAAAGGGAGCAAAAGATGCCAAATTTTGGGAATCGTTTGATTATCTACAAATGTTTATTTGACTATTGGGCTCCTAATTTAAGGTATTTGTTCGAGAACCCAAGGGTTGATACACTTAAAAGAGGAAATGAATCTTATTTATATTGACAGTCTTTCAATGAAAATTAAACCAGAATACATAAAGAAGTAGGGGTTGAAGATAAGGGCAGATCAAACTTTCCCTTCAGGAGATAAATAAGAGATTTGATTAAATTGAATCTATCATGTCCACAAAAGAAAAAAAGGAAGAATATTTTATGAGATATTTGGTCATATGACTTTTGCAAGAGTCACACACATACATGCACACACATGTGTATTTATGTCTACATCTCTATCTATCTGAACATTTTTGCAGTTTAAGTGCCATCATCTGTTAGAAAGGATGAAAAAAGAGAGACAATCTAAGAAGTAAGTTATTAAATGTTTATGCCCAGTTAATATAGACATTGATATTTGGGGACTTTCACACAAAGTTAGGAAGATATTAGGATAGCAAAAACTCTATTTAACAATAAAGTTCAGCAAGATGTGGTATATAGTTGTAATTGTGCTATAAGATATGGCAAGCACAGTGGTTTCAGAAAATAGCAGGCAAGACATATGAACTCATGCAATGAAGTCAGCACAATAGAATAGGAGAACACTAAACATAGTATCGTAAGGATGATCAACTGTGAAAGACTTAGCTTCTCCAATCAAGACAATGATCCCAGAAAATTCCAAAGGACTCAAAATGAAAAAAGAAAAAAACCAAACTACCTCCAGAGAGAGAACTGATGAACTCTGAATGCAGATTGAAAGATATGTTTTTAACTATATTTTTTCTTGTTTTTTTGTGTGTTTTTTTTTGTGCCATGGCTAATATGGAAATCTGTTTTGCATGAATTCATAGACTTAATTGATATAATGTTGTTCAACTTCTCAATGGGTAGGAGAGGAATGAGAAGGCAGGAAAGAATTTGAAACTCAAAATTTTAAAAAATGAATGTTCAAAAATTTACATGTATTTGGGAAATATTAAACAAACTAAATTTTTTTAGCATTTTTTTATTTATTAATTTATTTATTTTTAGTTTTCAACATTCACTTCCACGAGATTTGAGTTCCAAATTTTCTCCCCATCTCGTCCCTCCCCCCAACCCAAGATGGTATGCATTCTGAATACCTCTTCCCCTAATCTGCCCTCCCTTCTATCTCCCCCCCTTCTTTTAACCCTTTCCCCTTCTATTTTACTGTAGTACAGGACAGATTTATATACCTCATTGCCTGTATATCTTATTTCCCAGTTGCATGTGAAAACAATTTTTAACATTTGTTTTTAAAACTTTGGGTTCACAAATTTTCTCCCTTCCTCCCTTCTCACCAACCCTCATTGAGAAGGCAAGCAACTTGAAACAGGTTATACTTGTGTAGTCATGCAAAACACTTCCATAGTAGTCATGTTGGAGAAAACTAACTATATTTCCCTGCGTCCTATCCCACCCCCCATTTATTCTATTCTCTCTTTTGACCCTGTCCCTCCTCAGAAGTGTTTGCTTCTGATTACACCTTCCCTCAATCTGCCCTCCCCTTTATCATCTCTCAGCTCTCTTATCCCCTTCCCCCTCTCTCTTGAGACTTGTATTTGAAAGTCAAATTTTCTATTCAGCTCTAGTCTTTTCATCAAGAATGCTTGAACATCTTTTATTTTGCTGAATGTCCACTTTGAACCCTGAAGAATTATACTCAGTTTTGCTGGGTAGGTAATTCTTGACTGTAATCTTATCTCCTTTTACCTCTGGAATATCATATTCCAAGCCCTCCAGCCCCTTAAGTAGAAGCTGCTAAATCTTGTGTTATCCTGATTGTGTTTCCACAATACTTGAATTGTTTCTTTATGGCTGCTTGCAATAATTTCTCCTTGACCTGGGGGCTCTGGAATTCGGCTACAATATTCCTAGGAATTTTCCTTTGGGGATCTCTTTCAGGAGGTGATTGGCAGATTCTTTGAATTTCCATTTTGCCCTCTGGTTCTAGAATATCAGGGAAGTTTTCCTTGATAATTTCTTGAAAGATGATGTCTAGACTCTTTTTTTGATCATAGCTTTCAGGTAGTCCAATAATTTTAAAATTCTCTCCCCTGGATCTATTTTCCAGGTCAGTTGTTTTTCCAATGAGATATTTCACATTGTTTTTTAATTTTTCATTCTTTTGGTTTTGTTTTTACAATATCTTGATTTCTCATAAAGTCACTAGCTTCCAATTGCTCCATTATAATTTTTAAGGAAGTATTTACTTCAGTGACTTTTTGGACTTCCTTTTCCATTTGGCCAATTTTGTTTTTTAAGGCATTCTTCTTCTCATTGGCTTTTTGGACCTCTTTTTTAATTTTTTTTTAATTTTTAACAAGTGTATTTAAAACTTTGGGTTACAAATTTTCTCTCTTCCTCCCTCCCCACCCACCCTCATTGAAAAGGCAAGCATCTCGATACAGGTTATAAATGTGTAGTCATGCAAAACACTTCCATAGTAGTCCTGTTGTGAAAAACTAAGTATATTTCCCTTCATCCTATCCTATCCCCCATTTATTCTATTCTCTCTTTTGACCCTATCCCTCCTCAGAAGTGTTTGCTTTTGATTATCCACTCCCTCAATCTGCCTCCACTCTATCAACCCCCTGTTCTCTTGTTCCCTTCCCCCTTTATTTTCCTGTAAAGATAGATTTCCATATCCCATTGTGTATGTTATTCCCTCCTTAAACCAAATCCTATGAGAATAAGATTTACTCATTCCCTCTCACCTTCCCCCATTTCCCCTCCACTGTAAAAGCCTTTTCTTGTCTGTTTCATGTGAGATATTTTACCTCATTCCACTTCTCCCTTTCTCCTTCTCCCAGTATAATCTTCTCACACCCCTTAATTTTATTTTCCAGATATCCCTTCATCTTCAACTCACCCTGTGTCCTCTATCTATCTATCTATACAAACATATAATTTGTTTCCCTCCCACTACCCTAATACTGACAAAGGACTCATGAGTTACACATATCATCTTTCCCTTCAAGAATGTAAACAGTTCAACCTTAATAAGTCTCTTATGATTTCTCTCTCCTGTTTACCTCTTCCATGTTTCACTTGAGTCTTGTATTTGAAGCTCTGGTCTTTTCATCAAGAATGCTTGAAAGTCCCCTATTTCATTGAATGACCATTTTTTACCCTGAAGGATTATACTCAGTTTTGCTGGGTAGGTGATTCTAGGTTGCAGTCCTAATTCCTTTGCCCTCTGGAATATCATACTCCATGCCCTGTGGTCCCTTAATGTAGAAGCTGTTAAATCTTGTGTTATCCTGATTGTGTTTCCACAAAACTTGAATTGTTTCCTTCTGGCTGCTTACAATATCTTCTCCTTGACCTGGGGATTCTGGAATTTGGCTACAACATTCCTAGGAGTTTTCCTTTGGGGATCTCCTTCAGGAGGTGATTGGTGGATTCTTTCAATTTCTATTTTGCCCTCTGGTTCTAAAATATCAGGGTGGTTTTCCTTGATAATTTCTTGAAAGATGATGTCTAGGCTCTTTTTTTGATCATGGCTTTCAGATAGTCCAATAATTTTTAGATCTATTTTCCAGGTCAGTTGTTTTTCCAATGAGATATTTCACATTCTCTTCTATTTTTTCATTCTGTATGATTAGTGTTACAGTGCCTTGATTTCTCAAATTGTCCCTCTTTTCCAATTTCTCCATTCTAATTTTTAAGGAAGTATTTTCTTCAGTAAGTTTTTGGACTTCCTTTTCCATTTGGCTAAGTTTGCTTTTAAGCACATTCTTCTCCTTATTGGCTTTTTGGACCTCTTTTGCCATTTGGGTTAGGCTATTTTTTAAGGTGTTATTTTCTTCAGTGTTTTTGGGGGCTCCTTTAAGCAGCTGTTGACTTGTTTTTCATGATTTTCTTGCATCACTCTCATTTCTCTTCCCAGTTTTTCCTCTGCTTCTTTAATTTGCTTCTCAAAATGCTTTTTGAGCTCTTCCATGGCCTGAGACTGATTCATATTTTTCTTGGAGGCTTTGGATGTAGGAACTTTGATTTTTTTGTCTTCTGGTTGTGTGTTTTGGTCTTTGTTGTCACCAAAGAAAGATTCTATGGTCTGACTTTTTTGTGCAGTTTGCTCACATTCCCAGCCAATTACTTGAGTTTTAAACTCTTTGTTAAGGTAGTTGTTTGCTTCCAGTGTGGAAAATGTACTTTCCCAAGCTTCAGGGGTTTTTTGCAGCTGTTTGCAGAGATACTTCTAGGGATCTGTAACTTTTCAGTTCTTCCAAGGTGGTATGATCAAAGGAGGGATGTTTACTCCTTTCCTGGCCTGTGCTCTGGTCTAAGAGTGACCATAAGCACTCTTTTCTACCTTGGAACTGTGGGGAGGATTCCCTCTCCACAGTCACTACAAGCTCCACCACACCAGCACTCTTCCTGGCCCCAGGACTGCCACCCAGAACTGCAACCCAGATCTAAGCACATGCACATCAAGAGAATCCTGCCTCAGCATCAGCAAAGAGATCCCTGCAATCCCCCTCTGATCAGCCACTCAATTCTCCCTCCATCTGTCTAAATATTTTTTTCAAAAAGAAAAAATAATGTGATTCAGGAACAAGAAAAGAAATTGAATATTTGTTACCCATTCAGAAACCTCTTGGAGCACAGCATAGATATGTTCTTGAAGAGGAGAGCTGGAATTTAAGAGGATATGATGAACCCTAAATACAATAACACATTCACATATATAGACACAAAATTTTAATTGAGTATCTCTATTGAAAAAAGAAAGGTCTGAGTTCAAATCAGCTTTAAACACTTGTTAGTTGTGTGATTCAGGGCAAGTCTCTTAACTTCTGTCTGTGCAAGTTTCCTCATCTATAAAATGGGCTCAACGCTATTGTGAGAATAAAATGACATACTATTTGCAAAGCATTTTGCAAACTGTAAAGTGCTATACAAATACTAGCTGCTATTGTTGCATTATGAACTCTCAAAAATGGGAAATAGAAAAAAGTAAAGACAATGTTTCTACCACTGTGAGAAATTAGATCAGTGAAAAATGAATGAATGAATGAAAAACAGTCACCACAATGAGACCCAAAGAGCCCCAAATTTCCTTAGCCAGCAAATACATGGCTCTAAGTCACATAAAAATTCTCTAATAAAAATCAGAATTAAAGTGTAGTGGAAACAGAAAGGAAGAATAAGCTGTCTCCAGCAGATTACCAAGGATATAACTAACTTTTGAGAATGGCATAAAAGGCAATATGAAAATCATATATGTAAAGGAAATGGACCAGTTATGCAGCAAGAACTGTTGAATTTGGACAGATCAAGGTGATGTTGATGTTCCTGAGAATCTAAAAGAAAGAGAGGAAAACCCCTATTGCATTGGAAGAAACTTCTATTGATGTTTTACCAAAGAACGTGAACAAAATTGTGAAAGATAAGAAAGCATGAATGGATTGTAACTTCTTCCACTGGAGGAAGGAACCATATAATAAGGTGATGAGTCATTCGAAGAAATGAAGTTTGAGCTCCTGACTAGAATTGGCCTAGTTTTCAATTCCTTTTGTATCACCTACATGGGACCTTGAACCAAGCTTTGTTTATCCAATATAAATTCAGTAGATACTAGTTTAAAGGGTGAAACTAATAGCATGTGTCAACAGCAGAAGTTAATATTTTAGGAAAAAGTTGGAGAAACTTAGATTTCCAAACATAGACAATGTGTCAACAAAAGAAGTTAACGTTTTAGGAAAAAAAAAGATGGAAAAAAACCTTACATTTTCCATCATGGAAAATGTGTTAATGGTTTTGCTTGACTATACTTATTAAAAGGGAGTATTTTTATTTGGGAGAAGAGAGGAGTTAATAGGTATTGATAGACTGGCAAAAAAGAGGTATATATAAATCAATAAGCCATTAAAATACACAGAAGAAAACAAAAAAGTTCAAATTTATATTAATTTGGTTCATTCTCCAATTGATAAATCATCAAAGGATATGAATAGACAGTTTTCAGATGAAGTAATCAAAGTCATTGTCACATGAAAAAATTCTCTAAATCACTATTGATCGGGAAAATTGGGTCATATTTCTCATAGATTTGTGAACTAATCCACCATTCTGGGGAACAATTTGGAGCTATGCCCAAAGGGCAATAAATATGCACATACCCTTTGACCTGGCAATACCACTACTAGGTCTGTATCCCAAAAAATGTGAAAGAAAAGGCAAAAGGACCTCTTTGGACAAAAATGTTTATAGCAGCTCTTTTTGTGCTGGTAAAGAATTTGAAACTGAAGGGATACCCATCAATTAGGGAATAGCTAAACAAGCTGTAGTATGTGATTGTGATGGAATATTATTGTGCTATAAGAAATGACGAACAGAATGGTTTCAAATAAACCTGTGAAGACTTATATGAACTCATGCAAAGTGAAATGAGTAGAACCAGGAGAACTTTCTACATAGTAACAGCAATATTGTTCAATGATCAATTGTGAAGGATTTAGCTGTTCAGATAATGCAATGATCCAAGACTATTCCAAAAGATTTATGATGATGTTATTCACCTCCAGAGGGGGGAAAAAAACCTGATGGAATCAGAGCATAGATTGAAATGTAACTTTTTTAGTTTATTTTTCTTGCTTGTTTTGCACTATGAATAACATGGAAAGATGTTTTCCATGATTTCACATGTAAAATCACTATCATATATACCTTCACAATGTGTAGCAGAGGGGAGAGAGAGAGGGATAGAATTCAAAAGTAATAATTTTTAGAAATTAAATGTTAGAAATAAATAATAATTTTGAAAATATCTAATGTGATAAAAGTATGGTTTTAGATGCAGAATTAAAGAATGTATCAAAACTTCCTGGACTCAATGCCAAATACTGTAAAAATAAATGCCACATGAAGGACATAATATATAAACATTTTTTTGAAGAGGTGAAAAGTCTTTTTTTTTGTTGTTGTTGTTGTTCAGTTATTTCAATCATGTCTGACTCTTAGTGATTCCATTTGGAGTTCTCTTGGAAAAGTTACTGGAGTGGTTTGCCATTTCCTTCTCCAGATCATTTTACAGATGAGGAAACCAAGGTAAACAGAGTTAAATGGCTTGTCCTGGA
The DNA here is from genome assembly GCF_900497805.2 of Vombatus ursinus. Lineage (NCBI taxonomy): Eukaryota > Metazoa > Chordata > Mammalia > Diprotodontia > Vombatidae > Vombatus > Vombatus ursinus. The sequence goes on along the minus strand of NW_020954592.1, from coordinate 1,232,815 downwards.
TCATACAGCTTGTAAGTATCTGAGGACACATTTGAATGCAGGAAGATGAATCTTCCTGGCTCTAGTCCTGGAGCTCTATTCATTGGGCCACCAGTTGCCTCCTGAAAAGGTTTAAGGTTTGTCAAAAATTCTATTATTTTACCTTATCCTAGTTTATTTACAACTCCAATTTCAGAAAGGAGGGACACTGAGTGATCTGGTGTTGTCTAACATAAGAAATATCCTTTACACTTAATGTATACTGAATATATTAGGCAGAATTAGGACAAAATAATATTTGACTAAATCCTATAAGCATAGAACAGCTCTTCATCTAGTTATTAAAAAAAAACTTTTCTTCAGGATTTTATTAGAAGAGAGCAGTTTAAAATAAGGGTGAAATTATTTCAATAAATGAAAAAAAAAATCCCAAAGCCCATATTCCACCAAAAACATTTGTGTTTTTCAGAATTCAGAACACCTCTAGGTACTTCTATCAATAGCTTTTTCCTTCTTGGTCACCAAGCCAGGCTGTCACTCACCAAGGTCTCCTGTTACTTTAGTTATCTCTTCCAGATGTTTGAACAGCTCTTGCAAAACCTCTAAAATTCAAGTTCTACCCAGTTTTTCTTCTCTCAGTTTTTGCCTCTTGTGAACTGTATCTGAGTTCTTTGAGTTGAAAACTGGCAACTTTCCAGGAAGTTAACATTTTATTTTTTCTATTGAAATTCTAACTGTTTCTTTTAAAGAAACATTTTAATATTACCCTAGGGCATTTAAGCAGAGGGAGTGAAAAATCATAGAGTCCAAATGCCTGTGAAGAAGCTGGGGTCAAACAGTTTTAAGTCATAGCACGCTGAGTAATAAGGTTTTAGTGGAGAGGCCAGGTGTGTGAACCGCAGAAAACTCCACAGCCTGTCTTCTTAAGTCCATCTGTTCGATAGGTAGGAACTATTGAACTTCTTCTGAATTAGAAACTGCTATTGAATTAGAATGCTGACAGTAAAATTATAAGTAAACTGTCTGAGGTAACTGAGGAAAATGTTTACTAATAGCATTGTAAATGCAATTAAAACCTAAAACTCTTTTCTGTTTATTTTTATTTGTCTTTGTTTTTGTATAACAGTTATCAGCTCTGAATTAACATATGTAAAGACATAAACAACCAGGACTCTGGGAAATATTAGAAGCCAACAAAACTCCAACAGCATACCAGGGGATTACAAAAAGCACTGATAAAAACATTGTAGTGCAATTTATTAACATGATGGGGTTTTTTTTCTTTTAACATTTAGTGGGTAGCACCATAAAAATTTAATAAATGGAAGTATCAGGCTTTTCAAAATGGCAAATGCTTTTAAAGAGTTAGAAAAGACTTTAACAAATCATACCACCCTGCTCTCTGCTAGAAATTAAATTTAATAAGCATTAAGTGCTTACTATGCACCAGTTACTGGGAGGAAAAAAAGCCAAAACTGAAGTCTCTTCCCTCAAACAACTTATGTTCTATGTTAAGGAGGGGTAGGAATTAAGGTGGTTGTGATATTTCTTAAAATCATCAAGGACAGAAAGTCTTTTACATCCTCCTATCTTGGAGAAAAATCTTTTCCATTTGAAAAAGAGCTGGGTGTCTTAATCAACTGACCATGCTATATATGTCTACACTTTGACATGGTAGAGAAAAGAGCTAATGTGATCTTATAGACTACACTGAAGGACATAGACTCCAAGACAAAATGATTGTCACGCTATAATCTGCTGACTTGGGAATGACATCTAGAGCGTCCAGTTTGTAATACCACATTTTAGAAAGGATTTTGAAAAGCTGGAATGCATCCAGAGTAAGACAACCAGGTTGGTCAGGGGACTAAAGATCATATCAAAATAGTATCCATTGAAAGAACTGGTAGTTTAGTCTGAAGAAATGGATATATAATATTTTAAGATATATTTTATTTATTTCACTAAATATTTCCCAATTGTATGCAAAATGTTTAATAATCATTTTTTAAAAAATGAGTTTCAAATTCCATTCTCCCTTTTTCTGCTACCCCCTTCTTGAGAAAATAAGCAAATTGAAATCTATTATATATGTGAAGTCATGCAAAACATATTTGCACATTAGCTACCTTACAAAAGAAAACAGACTAAAAGCAAAAAATAAAGTTTTTTTTTTTTTAATGTTTCAATCTGCATTTAGAGTGCAATGGTTCTCTCTGGGGAGGTGGATAGCATTTTTCATCATGGGTCCTTTGGCATTGTCTTAGATCATTGTTTCAATCAGAGTAGCTAAGTCTTTCACAACTGATTATCCTGAAAATATTGTTATCACTATGTACAATGTTCTCCTTGTTCTGCTCACTTCACTTGCACTTATATGAATAAGTCTTCCCAGGTTTTTCTGAAGCCATTCCATTTGTCAATTCTTATAGCTGAATAGCATTCCATCACAATCATATACCACTGTTTGTTCAGCTATTTGCCAATTGATGGGCATCCCCTCAATTTCCAATTCTTTGCACTACAAAAAGAACTGCTGTAAATATTGTTGTACAAATAGGTTCTTTTCCTTTTCTTTAATCTCTTTAGGATACAGACCTACTAATGGTATTGCTTAGTCAAAAGGTATGTACATTTTTATCCACAGTCATATAGCCCCTTGGGCTTAGTTCCAAATTGTTATCCAGAATGGTTTAACAATTCACAAGTCCACCAATCATGCATTAATATCCCATTTTTTCCACATACCCTCCAGCATTTCTCATTTTACTTTTCCGTCATGTTAGGTGATTGGATGGGTATGAGTTGGTATCTTAGAGTTGTTTTAATTTGCATTTCTCTATTCAGTAGTCATTTAGAGCATTTTTTCATGTGGCTATTGATAAGTTTGATTTTTTTTTTTCTGAAAACTGCTTGCTCACATTATTTAACCATTTATCTACTGGGGAATGGCTCTTCTTTTTATACATCTGGCTCTGTTTCCTATGTATTTGAGAAATGAGGTCTTTATTAGAGAAACTTGCTATAAAAACTTTTTTCCCAGTTTCCTATTTTCCTTTTAATTTTGGCTACATTAATTTTGTTTGTGCAAAAGCTTTTTTAATTTCATGTAATCAAAATTATCTATTTAACTTCCCGTGTTCCTCTTTATCCCTTATTTGGTCATAAAATCTTTCCTTTTCTGAAAGGTGCATTTTCTCATTCTCCTCTATTTTACTTATTGCCCTTTATGTCTAAATCATTTATTCATTTTGATCTTATCTTTATATACAGTGAGAGATCTTGGTCTATGCCTAGTTTCTAGTTTTCCCAGGAAATTTCATCAAATGTAGAATTCTTAAAGCTTGGATCTTTGGATTTATCAAACAATAGATTACTATGGTCATTTGCAATTGTGAATTGTGCAGTTAATCTAATTAATTTAAGTAGAATTTTAAATATTTTTATATTGACTTGGCCTATCCATGAACATTTAATATTTCTGCAATTGTTTAGATCTGTCTTTATTTGTGTGAAAAAGTGGTTTGTAATCATGTTCATATTTCTTTATTGAGTTTTTGGACCTCTTTTTCCATTTGGGTCAATTTGGATGTCTTAAAGAGTTATTTTCATTAGTGAATTGTTTAACCTCTTTTTCTATTTAATCTATTCTGTTTTTTAAGTTGTTATTTTCTTCAATATTTTTGTTCCTTTTTATCAAGCTGTTAATTACATTTTCATAATTTTATTCTTTGGTTTTATTTCTTTAATATTTATTTCTTTTACAACTCTTATATTATTTAAAAAATAATTTATTAACTCTCCCAGAAATTCTTGTTGAGATTGTGTAAAATTTGTATTTTATTCCTTTGAGGCTTTGTTCCTAGTTATTTTGACATCAATATCTTCTTCTGAGTTTTTATCTTGATCTTCCCTATCACTGTAGTATTTTTTATAGCCAAGGGATTTTTTTTTGCTTATTTTTCTCCTCTTTTTTTATTTTGAATTTAATGTTAAAGTTGGACTCTGTTTCCAGTTCGAGGGGGAGGGACACTCCTTCAACTTTTACAGTTTTTCAGAGCTAGTTTTTAGGGTTTGAAAGTTATTGGTGCTTCCAAGGGGGTATGATCTAGAGAGAGATGTGACCATTGCTCTCCTGGTCTGTACTTCAGTTCTTATCCAGAAAGGACCCCTGATCCCTTGAAATTGCAATTGATTCTGCTCCTCAGTGCCCTTGCTTCCTTGGGACCAGAATTGATACTGTTCTCTAATTCCCTGTTACCAAAAACAATACTGTCTCTCAGGGTTTCAGCTTTCTCTTGACTGAAAGTGTTCTTTGCCCTTGAATTATGATTTTGAAGTGGGCATAGGCATTGGAGTTCCCAAACAACCTCTAGTACTGCTTCCAGTCCCAGCATAAGGTTCCCTAGTAATCTCTTTCTGGCCATTTGCCAGTTTTTCTTACTATCTTTGTCTTGAGAGCTCCTGAAGTTGTTGCTGCTTTTGTCACCACCACTAGTCTTGTCACTAGTGTTTCATCTATATGAACTTCTGACTAGTCTTCACCCTTATATAACAGATCTCTATTTCTGACCTCTTTCATTGTCTTGCTATAGGATAATGTTTCACCCTGACCTTTTGTTGGCTCTGCCACTTGAAAATTCAATTTGAGATGTTATTTTAAAGTCATTTGGACAGGAATCTTGAAAGAGCTCAGTTGACTACTTTCTCTTCTCTGCCATCTTTCTTCTGCACTCCCCTTCCTTAAGATTTAGTATTGATACCATCACAGTCTTAAAGAATTTGAATGGCTATTATATAGAAAGACTGAAATTGTTCTGTTTTCTCATAGAAAATATAACTATGAATAGTTGGTGAAAGTTATACAGATAAAGATGAGTAGGGAGGCTCTGGTGGGCATGATTTATGCACTAGACTTCATCAAGATAAATTGAAAAAAGGGTGGAGCCAAGATGGTGGAGTGAAAGCAGTGACTTGTTTGAGCTCTCCCCCAAACTGGGCCAAATACCTGTAAAAAATGGCTCTAAAGAAATTCTAAAGCAGCAGAACCCACAAAAAAACAGAGTGAAACAAATTTCCAGCCCAAGACAACCTGGATGTTTGATCAGAAAAGTATAACATGCCAGGCTGGGAGTGAAACGCAGTTTAGTGTGGCCACACAGGTGACTGTGACCCTGGAGCAGGCCTCAGAGGACTGAATCACAGTCAGCTGTGGAGGTTTCCAAACTTCTCAACCCATGTACATCAAAGACAACTTGGAAGGTCAGTGGGAAAAGTCTGTGACTGTGGTGAGAGAGGAGCTAGGTCTCAGCCACAAATCTGAGCACAGCCTGGGGCAGCGGCTGTCTCCTGAGCTTTCAACCCACAAATCAAGGGGGAATTGAGTGGCTGATCAAAGGGCGATTGCAGGGATCTCTTTGCCAGTGCTGAGGCAAGAATCTCTTGCTTTGCCTGTGCTTGGATCTGGGTCACAGTTCTGAAGGGTAGTCCTGGGGTGAGAAGGAGTGCTGGCATGGTGGAGCTTGTTGTGGCCCCTTTTCATAGCACTTTGGAAGAACTGAAAATTTATAGGTCCCTAGAAGTATCTCTGAAAACACCTGCAAAAAAACCCTGAAGCTTGGGACAGTACATTCTCCACGTTGGAAACAGACTCTTACCTTAACAAAGAGTTGAAAACTCAAGTAATTGTCTGGGATCATGAGTAAGCAGCTCAAAAAGAGTCAGACTATATTATCTTACTTTGGTGACAAAGAAGATCAAAACATACAACCAGAAGAAGACAACAAAGTCAAAGCTCCTACATCTAAAGCCTCCAAGAAAAATATGAATCAGTCCCAGGACTTGGAAGAACTCAAAAGGGATTTTGAGAAGCAAGTAAGAGAAGTAGAGGAAAAATTGGGAAGAGAAATAAAAGTGATGCAAGAAAATCATGAAAAACAAGTCAACAGTTTGCTAAAGGAGACCCAAAAAAATACTGAAGAAAATAACATCTTAAAAAATAGCTTAACCCAAATGGCGAAAGAGGTCCAAAAAGCCAATGAGGAGAAGAATGTTCTAAAAAGCAAAATTGGCCAAATGGAAAAGGAAGTCCAAAAGATTACTAAAGAAAATACTTCCTTAAAAATTAGAATAGAGCAATTGGAAGCTAGTGACTTTATGAGAAATCAAGACACTGTAAAACAAATCCAAAAGAATGAAAAATTAGAAGACATTGTGGAATATCTCATTGGAAAAACAACTGACCTGGAAAATAGATCCAGGAGAGAGAATTTAAAAATTATTGGACTGTCTGAAAGCCATGATCAAAAAAGAGCTTAGGCATCATCTTTCAAGAAATCATCAAAGAAAACTTCCCTGATATTTTAGAACCAGAGGGCAAAGTAGAAATTGAAAGAATCCACTGATCTCCTGATGAAAGAGATCCCCAAAGGAAAACTCCTAGGAATATTGTAGCCAAATTCCAGAGTTCCCAGGTCAAGGAGAAAATATTACAAGCAGCCAGAAAGAACAATTCAAGTATTGTGGAAACACAATCAGGATAACACAAGATTTAGCAGCTTCTACAGTAAAGGATCACAGGGCATGGAATATAATATTCTGGAGGGCAAAAGAGATAGGATTACAACCAAGAATCACTTACCCAGCAAAACTGAGTATAATCCTTCAGGATAAAAAATGGTCATTCAGTGAAATAGAGGACTTTCAAGCATTCTTGATGAAAAGACCAGAGCTGAATAGAAAATTTGACTTTCCAATACAAGACTCAAGTAGAACATGAAGAGGTAAACAGGAAAGAGAAATCATAAGAGACTTATTAAGGTTGAACTGTTTATATTCCTTCATGGAAAGATGATATTTGTAACTCATGAGACCTTTGTTAGTATTAGGGTAGTTGGAGGGAAAAATTATACGTATGTATGTATAGATAGATAGATAGATAGATAGATAGATAGATAGATAGATAGATAGGTAGGTAGATAGATAGAGGGCACAGGGTGAGTTGAAGATGAAGGGGTGATATCTGGAGATTAAAATTAAGGTGTGAGAGAGGATTATACTAGGAGAAGGAGAAAGGGAAAGGTAGAATGGGATATATTATCTCACAAAAAAAAGCAGAAAAGAAAAGGCTCTTACAGTGGAGGGGAAACGGGGGAAGGTGAGTGGGAATGAGTGAATCTTATTCTCATAAAATTTGACTTAAGGAGGGAATAACATACATACTCAATTAACTATGGAAATCTGTCTTACCCTACAGGAAAATAGGGAGGGAAGGGTAGAAGAGAGTAGGGGAATGATAGAGAGAAGGGCAGCTTGGGAAAGGGGGTAATCAGAAGCAAATACTTCTGAGGAGGGATGGAGTCAAAAGAAAGAACAGAATAAATGGGGGGGCAAGATAGGATGAAGGGAAATAGAGTTAGTTTTTTACATGTCTACTATGGAAGTGTTTTGCATAACTGCACATGTATAACCTATATGAGTTGCTTGTCTTTTCAATGAGGGTGGGTGGGGAGGGAGGAAGGGAGAAAATTTGGAACCCAAAGTTTTAAAAACCCATGTTTAAAAAAATGTTTTCACATGCAACTCTGAAATAAGCAATACGGGAAATAGAGTACAGAAATCTATCCTGCCCTATAGGAAAATAGAAGGGGAAGGAGATAAGGGAAGAGGGGAGAGAGAGAAGGGAAAGCAGACTAGGGAAAGAGGTATTCAAAATGCATGCCATCTTGGGGTGGGGGGAGGGGCAAGATGGAGTGAAAATTTTGAGCTCCAAATCTTGTGGAAGAAAATGTTGAAAACTAAAAATAAATAAATTTATTAATTAAAAAAAGATAAATTGCAAAAGAGAAGCTCTGTAAATAATTTCATGTGAAAGACATATTGCCAGAAAACAAAGTGGGTGAAATACATGAAAAGAGCAAAAGATAAACTAGGGACAGGCAAAGTGTGCATACTGTGGACAGGTTTTTGTTGATATTGAAGAAAAGCTAAGAGAACTAGATGATGGACCTTCTTGGGAGGAAACAGACAACAGTGGTTGGCATGAGAAGGAAATAATTTCTTGTGATTTGCATCAACGGAGTACTCAGGTTAATAAGATTGCAGATAGATCAACATATTAAAACAATGAAAAACTTTTTAACAATTAGGATTGGCCAGAAATGGAATGGACTGCTTTGGGAAGTGGCTATATTCTTTTAACTAGAGATCTTCAAAGAAAAGTCCAGATAACTACTTGTCATCAATGATGTGAATGGAATTCCTATTTTGATAAAGGTTAGAATAGGAGACCTAAGGCTTTATGTTTTTTTTTATATTAAACCTTCAAATAAAATATTTTTAGAGCTAGAAGGGATATTACACATCACACCATTATATGGTTCAACACCCTTCAATGGTAGATAATGAAACTGAAACTCAGATTTAAATGACTCACCCAAGGTCATACATAAAGTCCGTGGCTGAGCAAGAATTGTAACTGACATATCATGACTAGAAATCTCTCTCTCCTTGTCCTGTATCATACTGTCAGTAACATAATGCAAAACAGTAAGTTTTTTTCAATAATAGTATTGCATTACTTAGTGATATTCAGTTTATGGTCCAGAATGACTCTTTGATCTTTTGTTGCCATTTTGTAATTTCTATCCTCCTTGAGTTTCTCTACCATGTTGTATTTCTCTGCCTGCTTTATACCAGTTTTACCCTTCTTCCCCAATATACCACACTCATCTTGCTACCTTACTATCTCTTTAACTGATTTTTCCTTCTATCTCCATCAATGTCATTCCTTCTTTCTAACTCCATACGGTGGATATTTCATAAAGATCTAACATTAGTTCTCTTTCTCTTAGCTCTTAACACTCTACTTCTTTATATTTTCATGCAATTTCATGGATTTAACTATAACTTCTAGACATTATCAAATAAATGTCTCCAGCCCAATTTCTCTTAGAAACTCTAGACTTATATTATCACCTCCAAAATTACATGCAGGTGTTCCACTGACACCTCAAACTCAACATTTTCCTGGATAAGTTTATTATCCTTTCCCCCAGAAACAGTCCTTACCAATTGAGTTTACTACTTTTGTCTGTTGAGTAATCACTCATACATTTCTCCACTTCAAAAATTTTGGTCTTGTCTTTGACTCCTTTTCTTCACCTCTCATATTAAATCAGTTATCCTGGCTTATTGTCTGTCTCAACAATATCTCCTTTTAAAATATATTTTATTTTTCCCCAATTATCTGTAAAAATTTTAGCATTCATTTTTTTTTGGTTTTAAGTTCCAAATACCATCTCTCCCTTTTTCCCTCTTTCTCCTCCCCCGTCTGAGATGGTAAAAAATGCGACATAACTTATACAGTTGTAATTATGTAAAACATATTTCTGTATTAATCAATTCTCTGCAATATCTCTTGAATCTATGAATTCTCTTTAGTCCCACTAACAATTCTTTTCACCTACAACCACAACCTTAATACAAGTCTTCATTATCACCTTCATGGACCATTGAAGTAGACAACTACTTGTATTTCCTGCTCCCTTTCAATCCAACTTTCTCATTTCTTGCAAACAAATCTTTTTTTAGACACAAATTTCCTTTTTAATCCTCTGCCCAAAATTCTCGAAAATAGCTCTACTTTCAATAGAGTAGTTTAGACTCCTCAGTCTGGCATTCAAAAGCCTGTACAATGTGTGCCATTCTATCTTCCTATGCTTATCTCATATTATTTCATCCTTCATACTTTATCCTTCAGCCAAACTGGATTGCTTACTGCATCCAATAAACTACCTACATTTTTCTCACTCATTACCATTGCTATCTCTGTTCCCCATAGTTGGAACTCTCAATTCCAATTCATCCTTGAAAGCCCAACTCCAATGTCATTTTCTTCATGCATCCTTCCTATTCTCCTCAGTTGAGTTCAAGTAGCACTTCATTTCCACTTGTCTTATGAATCTATTATTAATGGTTTTTATTGAAGTTATTTGTATATATGAAATCTTCCTCTACCAAACTGTTAGCTTGGACATAGTGTATTAACTAAATGTCCTATTTGACCATTTCATGAAATAATGACTCTTCAGAGTTACTACTTAATCAACATTTATTGAATTTGAATCCTGGTACTTACTTAGCCAGTGCTTTACTTCATACATGTTTAGATAAATATTCAGTTCCAAGGAGTATTGCTTGCCTCTTGTTCTTGCTGATTATCATTGATTTTCTCCATTGTGGTATTTGTTTGTTCCCCTTGATCAAGGTCACTGAATTCTTTTTCTATATTTCAAAGTACTAGTGATTCCACTTACCTTGATTCTACCCCCAAACTTAATTAATTTATATTCAATTCCCTCTCATCTCATATATGAAATATATATATATATATATATATATATATATATATATATATTTACCAAAGAGAAAGGGTTGAAGGGACAGCAGTAAACTGCTGTCCTACTTTCTTGGACTGATAAAAGCATAATATTTAAAACTAGAAGGGACCTTCGATATAATATAACCCATCCTTTCCTCTATTTTATAAATGAGTAAACTGATACCCAGACAATTTAAATGACTACTTAGCCAAGGTCACGTAGGTCCTCTGACTCCAAATGTCATTCTTGCCAGATATTATACTTCTCCCTAGAAGTTGGTCTGGCTTGATAATGTATTTTAACTGCATACAAGATTCTGACTTTCTCCTATTTATTTTGGACATTACATGGCACTTGTAGGATCAAGTAAACTCCTCTGTTTAACATTTAAAACCTTTCAGAACTTAATCCCAACCTATCTATCAGATTATTATATAATATTCTCCTCCATGACCTCAAGGATCATATCCAACTAACTTTCTTGCTGTTTCTCACCCATCACTGTACATTCTGTCTCTGAACCTTCACCCTGGTTGTCCCCTATTACCTACAATGGAATTCCTGGCTTACCACAGAATTCAGCTCCTACTTGAGGCCTATTGTAATGACCCTCCATCCAGCTAGTCATGACTTTTCCTACAATATTACTTTGAAGTTATTTTGTTTATATTTATATACACATAATTTCTCCTCAAATAGGATGTAAGCAACCTGAAAACAGAGAATTTTTCATTTGTGTCTTTGTATTTTCAGGCCAAGTACAGTGCCTCACATATAAGAGATTCTTAAGAAAATGTTTGTTGACTGATTCTTTGTATTTATAGAAAAACACTCAAAGAAGTGAAGCTATATTCTCCATTTTTCTCCTTGGTCTAATTTTCATCTGGAACAATAATTTCTCATCTCTATTGTGTTGAGTATAATTTGGCTGTCAAGATGGTCTAGATTTAAGTGTAGCCTCTGATAATTGTAATCCAAAGTAAGCCCTTTAACCTTTTACTGTCCCAGGCAACATTTCAATTATTTTTTGACATTCATTTTTTAAAAAAATTTGCTTTCCAAATTATTTCCCTCCCACAGCCCATTCCCAATATTTCCTCATTAGCTAGACATCTTTTTAAATACATAAGGTACACATGATCTAAATTGATAAAAAGAAATTTCCTCATTGGGAGCTCTCTATTCAGATGAAATCACCACTGGTTTTGACAAAACAAAATAAAACATCAAGCATCTTGTACAAAATTTTGTTACCTATTAGATTTGTGACCAAATTCCAAATAATTAATTAAAAGCATTTAAAAAACTTAGATTATAAAATATGATAGTTGGAAATTATCTTGGAAGTGCTTATGGAAGTATAGGATCAGAAATTTTGGTCTGAAGAAAATAAATGTCATAAAATCCAAGCTGTATCTGAGCAAAAATTTTTCCTACAATACCTGTGTTTCTTCAGTTCTTGCTTGAAGATTTTCTTGTGAAGGGAAACAAAAAAATTTCTTGAATAAGTCCATCTGACTTCCTGATAATTCTATTATGAAACTTCCTTGCTTTAAGCCAAAATCTGCTTCCCAGTAATTTCCACCCATTGCTACTAGTTCATTTTTATTTTTATTTTTACTTTTTTCCTCTGTGGGCAGGTAGAACAAGGCTAATCTCCCTTCTGCACAATATCCCTTCAAATATCCCTCCTGTCTTCTCCTCGCTAAATAATCCCAATCTCTTTAAAGTATTCCTTATAAGGTGTGAAATGTGAAACTTTCTCCCTCCTGGATGCCATACACTCTCCAACTTATCAGTGTCCTTCTTAAAATACACTGTCTAGAACTGAATAAAATATTCCTCATGTAGTAGGGCAGTATACAGAAGAACTATTATGTTGCTAGTCTTGCACACTATGCTTCTCTCTCCTCTCTCTCTCTCTCTCTCTCTCTCTCTCTCTCTCTCTCTCTCTATATATATATATATATATATATATGTATATCACCCTCTTTTGAATTAGAAAAAAATCAATGATTTTAATTAAAAATGTAAGTATTTATCGGAATTTACAGAATAAAACAAAATTTACAAAGAACAATAGCTTATCAGATGCATTCAGTGTTTTCTTCTGTTTCAAGTATCAGGTAGATTTAAGAAAAGAATTTTATTGTATTTACCAATAATCCTAGAAACCTCTAATCATCTCACTTATGCACTTCATTCCAAATCAGACCTTTTTATATTTTAAAGTAGCTCAAAAGAAACATGAGATTGGCAAATTTTAGAGATGTCTCCATTCCAAATGTTCATATGGATTACTTGTGCCAGACATATGGTAGAACCTTCCAAGCTCATGTTAGTCTCATCAACCACTGTTGGATATACTATACATTGACCCTGACATAGTAATGTCATTTTGGTTCTCTTTGATTATGAAAGACAACAACCAAGTAAAAGGGGAAAAGTGGGTAGTTCACATCTCTATGCAATAACCTATAAAAAGTTCAAAATAAAACATTCGGGCTGATACATCATAGCTATTTTCTTTATTAGGATCTCTGAAATCTTTGATGTCATGTAACTACATTGAAAATTCCCTCATTTTTAAAGGCTGAATTGCAGTGCAGATTGCCATTGGCCACATTTCCATATATAGCCCTGGGTCACCAATCATTAAATTTATAAGACATTTATGAAAGGAATCAATCTAGCTATTATCTGGAGACAATGTAATATGACAGGTAATTTTCTTTTTGCTTGAGTCATTCATCTAGCAGGTTCAAATACCAAGGAACTATATTCAAGGGTCATAGCTTCTATGATGAACAAGAGCAGAACTTGGAATACCACACTCTAGTGGAGGTGCTCTTCCTCACATTGCAAATCATTCATATGAAAGCCTTGTTGCTGTTTCAAAAGGTGCAGATAGGACAATCCCAGTATCCTTCACTGGAGGATGGCTTTAGCTGCTACTTCAGCCTGGTGGGACTCTTCTTTTCTCCCATGGCTTGGCTAAAAATACACCTTGGAACTCATTGTCACTTATTTGGTGTTTGTTTAAAAAAAATGAAAAAAAAAAACCTGCTTCTTTTAATGTGGTCCAAAGTTGCTAATATTAGCTATCTTGGTTGCCATCAACATACCACTGACTCATATAGAGCTTTCAGTCTACTTAAAATTGCAATTTTTTTTTCAAATATACTGTTGTCTCACCATTTCCACTTCATCTTGTAGTTCTGAAGTTGATTTTTTTTAACTTAAGTTAAAAATGTGTCCTCTGGACACATTTTTCTTTCTATACTTCCTGAAATGTGACATTCTGAATGGTATATAATACCCAGATATGGTAGGATCAAGTCCGAGATTTTCCACCTGGCTCTCAAAGATGCTCTTCATGACTTTGTAAGATGGGTTCTATCATGGTTCAAGAGGACTTCATATCAAATAAAACATAATTAGGTGTATTACAAAGAACAGATTTGAATTGTAGGCTATGAAATGTGCTCCCAAAAGAAGAATATTGTGATTTTATTTTGATGAAATCAGATAAATCTATTTAAGAATTGCTTTCAAAAACTTTGACTGCTGGTTATATGCAGAATATCATGAGGTGTAATTTTTTTACTGAAGGCAACTGTATCATATGACCTAAAGATCTTGGCTTTTCTACTTATATTACTTCTAAATTTTCTAACTGTAGATACATTGACCTTCTTTAAAATGCCACCTGATGTGCAGAGCCAAGATGGCAGAGTAAAGGAAGGGGACTTGTCTGAGCTCTCCCAAATTCTCTTCCAAAAAAAATTAAAATAATGTCTCAAGATGAATTTTGGACTGCTAGAACTAACAAAAGTTTGAGGTAAAACAATTTTCCAGCCCAAGACAACTTGGAAGGTTGGCATGAAATGTTTGTTTCACTGTGGTGAGAGTGGAGTGTGGTCTATGATGGGGGGCCAGTGCAGGCCTTGCCAGCTCAGACCTCACCTTGGCAAGCTGGCAGCAGGCCTTGGGCTGACTGAATTGATAACTATGGCTTCTATAGCTGTCAACCAACAGAAAGTAAGGAAGTTTGACAGAAGGAGACTACTAGGAATCCTTTGCTGGCACTGGATATACAAATCTTTGTTGCACTGCCCATATGCAATTCAAGGCCTTAGTCACAGGGTGAAGAGGAGCATTGGAATGCTAGAATGTGTAGCCTTAAGTGTAAAGGGAACCTGGTCACAATTCCAGGGTGGAAAAGAATACTTTTATGGTTGCTCACAGATCAGAGCACAGGTCAGGAGAGCAGTGACCACATTTCTCCTTAGATTATATCATTTTAGAGGAACTGAAAACTTACAGACCCCAGAACTAACTCTGAAAAGTATTTTGTGAAACTTGCGACAGTGTCCCTCTACCCCAGGAGAAGAGCTCAAATTTACCATAAAGTTGAATGTCAAGAAATAGGCTGAAAAAATCAGCAAACAACCAAAAAGAAACTGACCATAGAAAGTTGTTATATTGACAAGAAAGGTCAAAACACAAGGAAGTCAAAACAATTGCCTTCAAAACCTTGAAGAAAAATGTGAATTGGTCTCAAAAGGAATTCTTGGAAAAACTCAAAAATAATTTTATAAATCAAATAAGAGAGGTAGAGGAAAAACTGGGAAAAAAAGTAAAAGTGATGCAAAAAAATCATTAAGAAGTCAACAGCTTGGTAAAAGAGGCACAGAAATACTGAAGAAAATAACACCATGAAAAACAGAATAGGTCAAATGTTAAAAGAGGCACAAAAATCCAATGAGATGAAAAACTCCTTGGGAGTTTTTGGCCACGTGAAAAAAGAGGTACAAAAATTCACTGAAGAAAGTAACTTTCAGAAGTAGAACTGGCAAAAATGGAAAGAGGTACAAAAGCTCACTAAAGAAAAATATTCCTAAAAAAAATTAGAATTAGGGCACCTATTTAGACTTCCAGGAGCCAAGATGGCAGAATAAGCAGTAAGTTGCTCTCACCTTTCCTTGCTGACCTTGAAAAACCCAGAGAATATTGCCCCAGGAATGGCCCTGAAATAGAATCAGCAGAAAGACTAGATACAGCAATCTATTAGCTTGTGAGTTTAGGGGGATTAATGGGAAAGGTCCCTCTGGCTGTGGCTGAAAAAGACCAGTATAGTAAGGAAGGTGTCTCAATGAGCCAGTGGCAAGTCCCACCTCAGCAAAGCAGTAACCATGCTCCTAACCTGCAGCACAAGAAGCCTGAGACAGTGCCCCCCATTCTCCAGAAGCAGAGATCAACTTTAAAAACCAGAAGAAAGGCAAACAACATGAGTAAGAAGCAACATAGAAAAACAATGATGATAGAAAAGTATCTTGGTGACAGGGAAGATCAAAATACAAATTCAGGAGAGGATAACATTGTCAATGTTAACCTCAGCGAGGAAGATTAACTGGTCTCAGGCCCAAAAAGCCTTCTTAGAAGAGCTCAAGAAGGATTTTAAAAGTCAAATAAGAGAAGTAGAAGAAAAACAGAACAACTCATTTACCAATACAGTTGAAAAAAATGGAAAAATAAAGTACACTGAAGAAAACAACTCCTTAAAAAGTACAATTGGCCAAATGGAAAAGGAGGCACAAAAATTCACTGAAAAGAACTCTGTAAAAAGGGAAATGGGCCAAATGGAAAAGAAGGTACAAAAGCTGATTGAAGAAAACAATTCATTAAAAATTAGAATTGAAAAATTGCAAGTTAATGGCTTTATAAGACATCAAGAATCAGTCAAACAAAATCAAAAGAATGAAAAGAAAATGAAAGAAAATATAAAATTCCTCATTGGAAAAACAACTGACCTAGAAAATACATCCAGGAGAGATAAGTTAAAAACTATTGGTCAACCTGAAAGCCTTGATAAAAAAAAGAGCATGGACAGCATCTTTCAGGAGATCCTCAAGGAAAACTGCCCTGAGGTTTTAGAACCAGAGGGTAAAATAGTCATCATAAGAATCCATCAAGGGGCAGCTAGGTGGCACAGTGAATAGAATTCTGGCCTTGGAGTCAGGAGGACCTGAATTCAAATCCAGCCTCAGAGACTTAACACTTGCTAGCTCTGTGACCCTCGGCAAGTCACTTAACCCTGATTGCCTCACCAAAAAAAAAAAAAATCCACCAATCACCTCCTGAAAGAGATTCCAAAATGAAAATGCTAAGGAACATTGTAGCCAATTTCCAGAATTATCAGAGGGCTTGGAATATGGTATTCTGTAAGGCAAAAAATGCTTGGATTACAACCAAGGATCAACTACCCAGCAAAATTGAACATAATCTTTCAGGGGAGGAGATGGATATTCAATGAAATAGGGGACTTCCAGACTTTCCTGATGAAAATAACAGAGCTCAAAGGATAATTTGATCTTCAAATGCAAGACTCAAGAGAGGAATAAAAAGGTAAACAGGAAAGGGAAAAGCATGTTATTCAATAAGGGTAAACTGTTTACATCCCTACATGGGAAGATGATATTTATAACTCTAGAGAACTATATCTTTATTATGGCATTTAGAAGGGATATACATAGACAGAAGGAGTGGGTTTAAGTTGACTTTGATGTGATGATAAAAAATCCTAATGAAGTGGTTAAAAGGAACTGTAATGGGAGGAGAGGAAAGGAGGAAGCAGAGAAGGGTAAATTACATCATATGAAGAGGCACAAAGACATATTACAATAGAGAGTAAGAAGGGAGGGAGATGAGCATTGTTGGAACTTTACTCTCATCTGATTTGGCTCAAGGAGGGAATAACATATTTAGTTAGGTATAGAAATTTAACTTGCCATATAGGCAGTAGGAAGGGAAAAGGGAAAGAAAAGGGAAGGGAGGATTAAAAAGGATGGAAGAAGTAATAAGGGTAAAGGGGAAGAAAAGGGAGGGGGCTGATAGAAGGGAGGTGGAACTGAGGGAGAAAGTGGTCAAAAGCAAAACCCTGGTGAGGACAGAGAAGGAGAAAGAAAAGCATAAATGGTGGAGGGGGAAATACGATGGAGAAAAAGACACAGATAGTAATCATAACTGTGAATGTGAATGGGATGAATTCTTCCATAAAAAGAAGTAGATAGCAGACTAGATTAAAAAACTATAAACCAACAATATGTTGTTTACAAGAAACACAATTGAAACAGAGGGAAACAAACAAGGTAAAGGTAAAAGGCTAGAGTAAAATATATCATGCTTCAACTGAAGTAAAAAACAAAGCAAGGGTAGGAATCCTGATCTTAGACATGGAAAAAGCAAAAATAGATCTTATTGAAAGACATAAGGAAGGAAACTAAATTCTACTAAAATACATAGACAAAGAAGGAATATCATTACTAAACATATACGCACCAAGTGGTATGGCATCTAAATTCTTAAAGAAGTTCAGAGAGTTACAGGGAGAAATAGACAGCAAAACTATGCTAGTGGGGGACCTCAACCTCCCCCTCTCTGAACTAGATAAATGTAACCACAAATAAATAAGAAAGAAGTTAAAGGTGTTAATAGAATTTTAGAAAAGTTAGATTTGGTAAACCTCTGGAGAAAATTGAATGGGGATAGAAAGGAATATATTTTTTCTGTCAGTGACACATACATGTCACATATACAAAAACTGATCATGTACTAGGGCATGAAAACCTCATAATCCAATGCAGAAAGTCTGATACTATAAGAAAACCAGGAGAACAAGAAATAGTTTACCTGTCAGATTTATGGAGAAAAAAAGAATTTATGACCAAACAAGAGACAGAGAACATTATGAAATGCAAAATGGAACATTTAACTGAAAAGTTTTGCACAGAGCAAATGCAACCAAGATTAGGAGGGAAGCAGAAAACTGGGAAAGAGTTTTTACAACCAGTGTCTGATAAAAGTCTCATTTCTAAAATATATAGAGAATTAAGTCAAATTTATAAGATAAATTGATAAATTTCCACAATTGATAAATGGTCAAAGATATGAACAGGTAGTTTCCAGATGAAGAAAATAAAGCTATCTATAGTCATGAAAAAAAAATGCTCTAAATCAGTATCAATTAGAGAAATACAAATCAAAACAACTCTTACATACCACACATCACACCTATCAGATTGGCTAACATGACAAAACAGGAAAATGCTAAATGTTGGAGAAGATGTGGGAAAATTGGAACATTAATGCATTGTTGGTGGAGTTGTGAAATGATCCAACCATTTTGGAGAGCAATTTGGAACTACATCCAAAGGGCTATCAAAATGTGCATACCCTTTGACCTAGCAATACCACTTCTAGGATTGTATCCCAAAGAGATCATAAAAATGGGAAAAGGACCCACTCATACAAAAATATTCCTAGTAGCTCTTTCTTTGGTGACAAAGGACTGAAAATTGAGAGGATGCCCATCAATTGGGGAATGGCTGAACAAGTTGTGGTATATGAATGTAATAGAATACTAGTGTGCTGTAAGAAATGATGAGCAAGCAGACTTCAGAAAAACCTGGAAAGACTTGTATGGACTGATGCTGAGTGAAGTGAGCAGAACCAGGAGAATGTTGTACACAGTAGCAGCCATGTTGTGTGATGACTAACTTTGATAGACTTATCCCTATCCAGCAATGCAAGGATCTATGACATCTCCAAAAGTCTCATGATGGAAAATGCTATCCACATCCAGAAAAAGAACTATGGAGTTTGAATGCATATAGAAGCATACTATTTGCTATTTTTTCTTCTGTTTTGTTTTGTTACTTTTTTCTTGTGTTTCCTCCTATTGGTTCTAATTCTTCTTTACAACATGACTAATGTGAAAATATATTTAATAGGAATGTATAGGTAGAGCCTATATCAGATTGCATGCCATCTTGGGGAGGGAAGCAAGGATGGATGGGGAGAAAATTTAAAACTCAAAAGCTTAAGGAAGTGAATGTTGAAAACTAAAAATAAATTAATTAATTTAAAAAAAAGAAAAACAACTGACCTGGAAAATAGATCCAGGAGAGTCAATGTCAGAATTATTGGACTACCTGAAAGCCCTAATCAAAAGCAAGACCTGGACAGCATCTTTCAAGAAATTATCAAGAAAAACTGCCCTGATATCCTGGAACCAGAAGGCAAAATAGGTATTGAAAGAATCCATTGATCACCTCAGGAAAGAGATCCCAAAATAAAAGAAAAAACTCCAAGGAACATTATAGTCAAATTTCAGAACTATTAGGTCAAGGAAAAAAATACTACAAGTGGCCAGAAAGAAACAACTCAAATATTGGGGAGCCACAATCAGGATTACACAGGACATAGCAACTGCAACCTCAAAGGATCTGAGCTCATAGAACATGATCTTCCAGAAGGCAAAGCATCACCTACTCAGTAAAATTAAGCACAATACTTCAAGTGGAAAAATGGTCATTCAATGATATAGAATGATTTCAAGATTTCATAAGGAGAAGACCAGGATCAAACAAAAATAAAAACAACAAAAAAATTGATCTTCAATATCAAGACACAAGAGAAGCTTAAACAGGTTAAAAGGGAAAAGAAAACATAAGGGATACAATAGCACTAAACTATTTATATCCCTACATAGGAAGGTGATACTTGTAATTCTTAAAAAATTGTACCACTAGTAGTACAGTTAGAAGGAATATTCATAGACCAAGGGTATGGGTATAAGATGAATCTGAAGGAATGACATAAAAATAATTAAGGATTGAGAAAGAGGAATACTCTGGGTGCAAAAGGAAGAGAGAGATAGAATGGGGTCGATTATTTCACATGAAGAGGCACAAAAAACCTATTACAGTGGCAGAAAAGATAGGAGGGTAGGTGATGACCATTGCTTGAACCTTACTCTCATCAGTATTGGCTCCAACAGGAAATTGTATACACCAGTTGAATATAGAAATTTCTCTTACCTGAGAGGAAAGTAGGAGGGGAGGAAATTAATAAAGGAGTGGGGGACTGACAGAAGAGAGGACAGAACCAGGGAGGTGGTAGACAGTGGTGAGGAGGGAAAAGGTGAAAGGAGAGAGAGAGGATAAACAGGAGGAAAAATAGGATGAAGAGAAATACAGTTAGCAATCATAACAGTACATATAAATGGGATGAACTCTCCTATAAAATGGAAGTGGATAGCAGAGAGGATCAAAAACCAGAAACTTCTTCATTTCTCAAATATATAGAGAGCTGAGTCAAATTTGTAAGACTACAAGTCACTCCCCAACTGATAAATGGTCAAGAGATATGACTAGGCAGTTTTCAGATGAAGAAATCAAAGTTATCTATAGGCATATGAAGAAGTGATCTAAATCACTTTTAATTAGAGAAATGCAAATTAAAACAGCTCTGAGGTACCACCTCACACCCATCAGATTGGCTAATATGACAAAAGAAAATGATAAATGTTGGACAGGATTTGTGAGATTGGGACACTAATGCACTGTTGGTGGAATTGTGAACTGATTCAACCATTCTGGAGAGCAATTTGGAACTATACCCGAAGGACAACCAAACTGTGCATACCCTTTGATCTAGCAATACCATTACCAGGTCTGTATCCAAAAGAGATCATAAAAAGAGAAAAGGACATTATTCATGCAAACATATTTATAGCAGCCCTTTTAGTAGTGGCAAAATATTAGAAATTGAGGGGATGCCCATCAATTGGGGAATGGCTGATAAGTTGTGGTATATTAATATAATGGAATACTATTATGCAATAAGAAATGATGAACAGGCAGGTTTCAGAAAAACCTAGAAAACTTGTACAAACTGATGCAAAGTGAAATGAGCAGAACCAGTAAAACATTATACACAGTTTCAGCAACATTGTGTGATGATCAACAATGAATGAGTCAGGTCTTCTCACCAACATAATGATCTAAGACAACTACAAAGGACTCATGAAGGAAAATGCTCTCCATGTCCAGATAAAGAACTGCTGGACTCTGAATGCAGATCAAAGCATTTTTTCACTTACTTTATTTTTTTGTGTGTTTTTTCCCTTTTGATCTGTTTCTTATTTCACAACTATGACTAACATGGAAATATGTTTTAGATGATAGCTCATGAATAATCCATATCAAATTGCTTACCATTTTAGGAAGAGGGGAGGGGAGAAAGAGAGAAAATTTGGAATTCAAAATCTTATAAAAATGAATGTTTAAAATTGCCTTGACGTGTCTTTAGGGAAAAATAAAATACTATTAGAATTAGAATTAGAGAAATAGAAGCTAATGATGTCATAAGAAACAATAAAACAAAACCAGAAGATTGTTAAAACTAGAATAAAATGTGAAATATCTTGTAAAAACAACTGTCCTGGAAAATAGATCAAGGAGAGATAATTTAAGAATTATTGGACTACATGAAAGTCATTTTAAAAAATGGCCTAGACATCTATATTTCAAGAAATTATCAAGTAAAACTGTTCGGATGTCCTAAAGCCAGAGGGTAAAATAAAAATTATGAAATCCCATGAATCACCTCCTGAAAGAGATCCTGAATTGAAAATATTATAACCAATTCCAGAGCCCACAGGTCAAGGAGAAAATATTGCAAGCAGCCAGCAAGAAACAATGAAAATATCATGGAGTCACAGTCAGGATAACACAGGATTCAGCAGCTTCTACATTAAAGGATCAGAGGGTATGGAATGTGATATTCTGGAGGGTAAAAGAGCAGGAAATAACTACCTGGCAAAACTGCATATAATTCTTCAAGAAAGGAAAATGGATATTTAATGAAACAGAAGAATTTCAAGTATTCTTCATGAAAAGAACAGAGCTGAATAGAAAATTTGACTTACAAATAGAGTACTCAAGAAAAGCACAAAAAAAACAGGATAGAGAAATCATCAGAAAACATAAAGTTTAAATATGTACATTCCTGCTTGAGAAGATGGTAATTATAACTACTAAGAACTTCATCATTATTAGGGCAATTAGAAGGATTATATATAGACAAAGGGCAGAAGTTTGAGCTGGCTATGATTGGATGATAGCTAAAATAAATAAAATGAATGGTTGAGAAAGAGGGATGCCTAGTAGAAGGGGGTAGAATGGAATAAGTGGTAGAATGGGGTAAGTTATCTCACAAAAAGGTATAAAAGACTTTAACAGTGGAGGGAAATAGAGGGGAGTAGGAGGCAATGATTGAGCCCTACTCTCATCAGAATTGACTCAAAGAGGGAATAACATACACACTTAACTGGGAATAAAAAATCTAATTTTAGAGGGAAGTAGGAGCCAGGAGGGAACTGATAGAAGGAAGGACAGACTGGTGGAAGCAGTGGTCAGAAGCAAAACACTTTTGAGAAGGACAGCGTAAAGGGAGACAGAAAGACAAATGGGTGTGGGGAATAGGATGGAGGGAAATACAGTTAGTAATCAAAACTGTGAAAACATTACAGCAAATTTCTCTGAAAAAGGCCTCGTCTCTCAAATATATAGAAAACCAAGTCAAATTTTTAATACAAGTCATTCCTCAATGGGTAAATAGTCAAAGGATATGAATAGACAATCTTCAGATAAAGAAGTCTTGAAGAAAATATGTTGTAAATCACTATTGATTAGAGAAATGAAATTTAAAACAACCTTGAGGTACCACCCCACACCTATCAGATTGACTAATATGACAGAAAAAGAAAAGGACAAATTTTGGAGTGGATGTGGGAAAATGGGACACTAAAACATTGTTGATGAAGTTGTGAACCAGTCCAATCATTCTGGAGAGCAATTTGAAACTATGACCAAAGGGCTATAAAACTATGCATACCCTTTGACTCAACATTATCACTACTATGCCCGTATCTCAAAGAGATTTTTTTAAAAAGTGGAAAAGGACCCATATGTATGCAAACATTTATAGCAACTCTTTTAGTAGTGGTTAAAAACTGGAAATTGCAGAGATGCCCATCAATTAGGGAATGGCTAAACAAGTTGTGGTATATGGTTGTGGTGGAAGACTATTATACTCTTAGAAATGATGAGCAGGATGATTTCAAAAAAAATCTGGGAAGACACAACCTGTTGCAAAGTGAAGTGAGTTGAACTAGGAAAACAGAGTTTACAGTAACAACAACATTGTATGATGAACAACTGTGAATGACTTAGCTATTCTGTTTAATACAGTGATCCAAGACAATTCCAAAGGTCTTAAGGTGAAAAATGCTACTCACCTCCACAGAAAGAATTGATGGACTCTGAATGCAGATTGAAACATGCTTTGTTAAAAACTTTCTTTGTTTTTCTTGGTTTTTTTTTTTGGTCTGTGTTTTCTTTCACAACATGAATTATATGGAAATATGTTTTTCATGACTGCACATGTGTAACCTATATCAAATTGCTTGCTTTCTCAATGAAGGGGGAGGAGAAAGGTGCAGGAGAAGATTTGGAACAAAAGCTTTATTTTTTTAAATGATTTTTAAACATTGTTTTTACATGTAATTGGAAAAAATAAAATATTTTAAAAGATGGGTAAAAAAAATGTCTCCTGGTTAGAAATAGGTTGATTAAATCTATCTCCTTAGCAATTAGAACCTTTTAGTTTTAGTGGCTTTCCATAGTATCTAGTGTATCCATCATTTCTCAAAAATCCAAGGGAACTTATTTGATTTGTGGTTGAGATAATAAATTAAAAAGGAGCTTAAAGATAACATCTGGATACTACAATACAATATTGTAGACATTGGTTTTAATTTGTCTGAATTAATTCTATACATAAATTATATGAAAGAAGAGAAATGTTCTGTCATTTCTGTGCAAATTTAGCAGTCGTTTCAGGTTTGTAATGAATATAAAATTATTACTGAAATGTTGACTTAAAAGTTTAAGTTATAGAAAATAACATGGTATAAGAGAATGATGCAGTAAGGCAAAGGAAATGTTCTTCCACAATCTTAACAGCTACCTATTACCTGAAGGATTTTTTTTCTGCAGTATTTTTTTGGGGGGTCTCCTTTAACAAGCTGTTGACTTGTTCTTCATGATTTTCTTGCATTACTCTCATTTCCCTTCCTAGTTTTTCCTCTACTTCTTTTACTTGTTTCTCAAACTCCTTTTTGAGCTCTTCCATGGCCTGGGACTGATTCATATTTTTCTTGGAGGCTTTGGGTGTAGGAGCTTTGACTTTGTTGTCTTCTTCTGGTTGTATGTTTTGATCTTCTTTGTTACCAAAGAAAGATTCTATGGTCTGACTTTTTTTGTGCCTTTGTTTGTTCATGATCCCAGCCAATTACTTGAGTTTTAAACTCTTTGTTAAGGTAGAGGTCTGCTTCCAGTGTGGAAAATGTACTGTCCCAAGCTTTGGGAGTTTTGTGCACCTGTTTTCAGAGATTCTTTCAGGGACTTGTAAATTTTCATTTCTTCCAAGGTGATATGAAAACGGGTGAGGTGTTTACTCCTTTCCTGGCCTGTGCTCTTGTGTATGAGTGACCACAAACACTCTTTTCTGTCTTGGAACAGTGAGGAGAATTTCCTCTCCACCACCACTACAAGCTCCACCACACCAGTACTCTTCCTTGCCCCAGGACCACCACCTAGAATTGTGATCCAGATCCAAGCATGGGCAAAGCAAGAGAATCCTGCCTCAGCACCAGCAAAAGATCCCTGCAATCACCCTCTGATCAGCCACTCAATTCCCCCTCAGTCTGTGGACCAGAAGATGTGGAAGCAACTGCTGCCCCTGAGCTGAACTCGGGGCCTGGAGCTGGGACCACACTTATCTCTCTCACCTAAGTCACAGACTTTTCCCACTGACCTTTTAAGTTGTCTTTGGTGTTCTTGGGCTGAGAAATCTGGAAACCTCCACAGCTGTGAGTGATTCATTCCTCTGAAGCCTGCTCCAGGTTTACTGGGGCCTGTTTTCCCTGTGTGCCCATGCTGAACTACACTCCTCTCCCCACCAGATGTGATATACCTTTCTGATCAACCATCCAGGCTGTCTTGGGCTGTAAATTTGTTTCACTCTGTCTTTTTGTGGGTTCTGCTGCTTTAGAATTTGTTTAGAGTCATTTTTTACAGGTATTTAGAAGGGTTTGGTGGAAAGCTCAAGCAAGTCACTGCTTTTACTTTGCCATCTTGGCTCTGCGTCTATCTGAAGGATTAAATAAAAATTCCTCTGTTTGGCTTTTAAAGCCCTTCCTAACTTCATTCCTTACTAGCTTTTCAGAATGCTCACATCTTATTCTCTCTGCCATCCCCTCATTACCCACCCACTCTCCATATATTCTATAATCCAGTGACAGAGGCTTGCTTGCCTTTCCTGGAAAAAGGCATGCCATCTCCCAACATAGATCATTTTCACTGGCTGTCCCCTATATCTGTAACTCTTTCCCTCCTCTTCTCCACCTGCTTCCTTCCCTGGCTTCTTCAAGTTCCACCTAAAATCCCACATCTTACAAGAAACCTTTTGCAGTCCCTGTTAATTATAGCATCTTTCCTCTGAGATTAGATCCAGTTTATCCTGCATATATCTTGTTTGCGCATGGTTGTTTACATTCTGTCTCATCTATTAAATTATAGAGAGCAGGCACTCCCCCCCCCTTTTTGTTTTATTGCTAGCACTTAGCATAGTGTCTGGCACATAGTAGGCATCTAATAAATGCTTGTGTACAATGCTTGGTATTCTGTTGATTTAACATGTTTTTGTGAAGAGATTGAGTAAGAAATGATAAAATGTTTAAAGAGTTCTTATTATGTACCAAGAATTCTGCTAAGCACTAAGCACACAAATTCAAGGAATCAAGCTGTTTACTATCCTCTACTAGCTTCTTTTCTAATGGGAGTCAGAAAACTTGTAATTGAGAGCTAGGAAGCAGAAAGTGGGGGAGGTAGTACATGTTCTGCAGCCTGGTTTGGAAATGGCAAGGAAGTATTATAGAGACCTCTTTCCATGCAAGGTTAGGTGAAAGGTCACTTATGAGAGCCCAGGATCCCAGGGGAAGAATCCTGGTTCTAACAGGATAGGGATAATGAGCAGAAGCAGGATAACTAGAGGCATAAGAAATTGTGATAGATTTTGTGAAGAGGAAAAAAGGACTCAAGATAAAAACACATTAAATAATATATATCTGTAATTAACTTTAGTTAGTTTTTTTGGTAAGTAGAATTGATTTATTAGTATATGGAACATTAGAGTTGGAATCAGTGAAATTTTGGTTCCATTTTAGGGTCTTCTATGGATGTGTAAACTTCAGAAAATTCACTGTATATTCATACATAGTTTTCTGTGTCATAAAAGAGAAAATTATTTTTGTAATGTTCTTACGGTAAAATCTGCAGTCCCTAATGAGATAATGCTTATAATAGAATCAGAGACACTAAGGTATGGGGTGATTTTACATAATTACAATGGAGAAAGAATTTATTCCTATGAGACTTTCTTGTGAAAAAAAAGCACATGTTCCTAAAATTGCCAACTTTAGGAATAAAGTCATGAACTAAAGAGTATTTAATACTAAAATGAAACCTTGGAAATGAAGATTGCATCGTATTACTTGAATCCTCCTTAATTCACTAAGCTACTATCTTTTGTGACTAGGTCTGCCCAATGCTAAACATAACCAAGTAAAAAGCAAAAAATTTAAGGCAATGGATAATATCCAAATTGATATTCAAAATTAGATTGTTTGTACAAAATAATACCCTTGGTCATATTTTGCACTTGTGTGATATTGTGTAGACACATTCAGAAATCTGTCAATCCTCTGATTATCCAATATGCCCTAAATCCAAAGTGATAATTCCTTCTGAAGGAGATCTTGATTAAAACTGGGACTTGAGTGTGATGAGTCTTTAACTCTAGAATACTAGGGTTTAGGGAGCACTGATTGATAGTTCTTTAGCAGGTAGGAACAACTGAGCATAGCACCTATATAGAAAATATAATTAGGTCAAAGAGGAAGCTACCAGCTAGAAGCTGCAAAGTTATTGATTGTAGGAAGCTTCTTAAGTGGTCTCCCCAGACACATTTTGTAGTTCTTTCTTCAGGCTCTAGAATTTCTTCTTATAGCTCTGATTGTGCCCTCTATCCCTGTCCCCCTCTCTGTGTATTTTTGTCTCTCTTTTCTCTCTCATACTATGAAAGAGAATATGTTGGAACCCAAATCATGTATCTTTCCTTCAGAAAAATATTAGATTATTTAAAAATATATATAAAAATGAAATTTTTTTTCCTTAATATTTCTTAGGTAAGGAATTCTAATGGCTATCATGGACTACCTAACATTCTTGACTTGGGAAGATGAACAATTCAAAGAAAATTTCCTTCATAAAAAATATATCAAAACACTGGTTATAGTGATCTTGTTGCATCTGTGGAATCCAACTGTGATTTTCAGGAGAGCTGACCCTCTCATCAGCTATCATCCTTCTTCCTTTCAGCAGTCTACAAGGGCTGTATATTTTGGCATGAAGTTTTCTTCTATGGTCTTTTCTGGCTCTGTTTTATAGAAGGTAAAAAAAAGTAAAAATACAATTAAACAAAGCTTTTATAAACCTCAAAGATTTGGTCTGGTTCAGATTCGGTTTTTGTGCAGATTAGTAAAGTCTTAGCCAATAATGCTTTTCTTCCTAAAGGGGAGAAGACATGAAAAAACACATGGTACCCCTCCTTACCCATTGATATTTTTGCCTTCTAAGACTTGCTATTTCCTGTACAATGTCTTGACTAAATGCTATGTGATACGTTACAGTGAAAAGTGAAATAATATATGTATCCTTTTTATACTTATTCAGAACAGCTTTTTCACCAGTAAGATCAAGGCCTGGAAAGCATGTGTCAGCAAACACTTCATAATGAACAATATTAAACACTCATGTAATTTCATTAAGTTTTAATGATGGGTAAGGGTTCATGCCAAAGTAGTTCTTTGAAGGGCATTATACATGGTTTTTTAAAAAGATGCCACAACTAGCATAATAATTTGCTCATTATATATAATTCCACTAAACTTGTACTAATGCAAAGCACGTGCCAGGCCAAACATCATATTCCAATTTCTGTAGCATATCAATGTCTATATAGTAACACCAACAAAAAGCCTATACTATTTGTGATGAAATATGAACTCCATAGATTGTTTTGAAACAAAATAATGAGGCTGCAAGGAAAATATAAATACTGCTTTCTGTAGAATAATTTTCCATCAAAGGCTTCCTTTGAAGTCATGCTTCAATGGATTTTTAAAATATCACCAGCTTCTAAAATGAAAGAGATGTGAAAAATGAAAAATTGCTTATGTAAAGCCTACACCTGCCCTTTATGTTTGGCATTTGGATGAAACTTTTTAAAACAACAATTGAGTCTCTTTTCCTTTGACCACAAAAGAAGTGAACTTGAGAAAAATAAAAGAGTCGACTTACTTTTAAATCAATGGATTAAATCCATTTTTAGATTGGATTTGCTGAAGCTATTTACTCATTTAAGTATGAATGAATTCATCCATTTATACTTGAGTTCGAATTTTGCCTCAGACACTTACTAATTGGGTGACCCTGGGCAAGTTAACCTTTCAACCTCAATGTCCTCATTTGTAAAATTGGGATAATAATAACATCCACCCGCCTAAATACCAGACATTAGTGCTTCACAGAATTGTTATAAGGCTCAAATGAGTTAACTTATGTAGTGCACTTTGTAAACCCTAAAGCGCTACATACATACCATAATAATAATATATTATGTAATGTTGTAATTATTATTATCAAACATTAAATTCAAAACACTATGCTGGACATGGGGTGGGGGAAAAGGTGAAACTCACGGATAAAGAGACAATCCTTGCTCTTAAGCTTTAGTCTATAGTGATGCCCAAAGAAACTAATTTTAATGCTATAATAAAAAAAATAACTAGTTCAAAATTCCTTTTCAGCATTTTTTTTTTGGCCATGTTATTTGGTCACTAAGGTGCAAGGTTTATTTTACTGCTCCTACTATGATTGCCATTGATGGCAATCCTTTAATTCTTCATTGATTTACTAAAGTTCATGACTTCTTTCCTCTAAACCAGACTGCTAATAGGGATGTGCTGAATCCTGTCCATACTGGTTTACAAGGATTGTTGAGTTTTCAACATCAGCATTTATGCCTTAAAAATCAGCAAATTCTATAAATCAAGGCTTACTAGGGGACAGATAAATAGTCCATTGCTATGTTTAAATACATTTCAGCTTGGCAGGATCTAGCATACTTGGTATAGTCTTCAAAAACCTGAAGTCATCTCCATTTGCTGCTGAGTCATTAGAGTTTGACTCTCAACTATCTGCTTATCAGTAAGCTCCATGAGGGTAAATGCTTATCTAAATATTATATTGCTCCAGCCTAATTGTTGTTGTTTCTTTGTTGTTGTTGTTGTTATTGTTCATCCTTGAAAGGACCAATGACGTCATGAGGGTGATGTCTTGATTTGCCAATGAATTATATTTGTTAGCTCACCACATTGTTCATTGTGACAGAACTCATATATTGCATTGTAGTTTTCAATAGTACTGGTATCTCACATTTGGAGTGAGGCTTCATGCTCCAGGAGAAAAAGCCCTGACTTTAGGGTCAGAAGAGACTTCTGTTCTTATCTCCCTATGATGCTTATCACCTATGTGAAGCTGCCCAAATTACTTAATCTCTGGGGACCTCAATTTCCTCATTTTTAGAATGAAGTTCCTAAATTTGGAAGGCCTCTAAGGCCCATTCCAGCCCTATATCTACAGTACCAAGTAAATCTAATATAAAAATAAAGATTTATAAACAAAGAAAATTAAAGACTAAACTTTATGTCACAAAAGAATTCACTCTAAGATCTTTTAAATAACAGTTCTCCCAGACCATTTAAACTAATTCAAATTACAACATTTTACAGACATCTATTGTGTAAAGTGTGGTACTTCTATTTAAAAACAGCCGTTTGTCATTTTCTCTCACACATGATCATATGTCACACAGTTTCCATATAACCCAAACATACGCTGATATTCCCATCTGTGAAAGTGACAAAGATACTAGTTGAATTGTGGAATTTTTGAATAAAAACATCATGGACAAATTCTATATTAACAGGGATCCTTGTCTTTATTTGCCCAGAAGCAGGTAGAGTATAAAATTTGGGATCAAAATGACATTAATTAATTAATGTAATTAAGTTAACATGCACATGTTTATTTACATATAAAATAGAGAAAGATGTAAGGAGTAAAGTAGAGCTTAATACACTTGAGAGACAGCTTGATATTGGGAATATATCCTTTTCCTTTGAGCCAAGAACACCTATTTTCAAGTTCTGCCTCTGACAAATGTTCTCTGTGTGACTGTGTACAAGCATCTGGAACTTAGAATGGCCTAAGAATTTCTCTAAGCCCAGGGGTGGTAAACCTACAGCCTTGAGGAGACATGTGGCCCTCTAGGTCTTCAAATGTGGCCTTTTGGATCTGTTTGGATTCACTCAAACAGTCCACACTTGAGAACCTAGAGGGCCACACCTGGCCTCAAGCCCCTAAGTTTCCCACTCCTGCTCTAAGACTATTAGTTATAGGTGGATTGTCAATATATAGTGTGTAGAGAAATTTCCTTTCATTAGAGAAATCACAGGTAATGATAGTCAATAAGTACATACTATGTGCCAGACATTGTGTCAGCTGCTAGGGATAAAAAAAGGCAAAATAAAAGCAAAGAAACAAATAAACAATAATAATAAAACTCTGTCCCTACTCTCAAGGAGTAGGTATTCTAATGGGGGAGATAACATAAAACCGCTTAAAGAGATACAAGAAATATACTACAGGTATGAAGAAAACCTGAAAAGGGAAGACATTGATAGCTGGAGGAACCAGGAAAAGTCTTCTGCAGAAGGTGGGATGTCAGTTGCATATTGAAAGAAGCCAGGGAAATTCAGAGGTGAATATGAGAGATAAAGATAAGTGATGAGAGCATGTACTGTGACTATTGGAGTGGAGAGGAGGGGACATATGCAACACTTGATGTGAAGGTAGAAATGACAAGATTTGGAAAAGGAATAGATGCATGAGGACAGTGAGGCAGAGGATTGGGGATGACACCAAGGCTGTGGGCCTGCGTTACTGGGAGGATGGTAGTACCCTTGACTATAGCAGAGAAATCCAAAAGAAGGATGAGTTATGTTTTAGACATAAAAGTTTTGAGTTTAATCTTGAGTTTAATCTGCCCACAGGAAAATAATTTTGGGATGTCCAAGAGGCAGCTGGAGATATATAACTGTAGCTAATCAGGCAGACTAAGGTTAAATTTATAGCTCTGGGAAATATTTGCACAGAGATGATAATTGAACATATGGAAGCTTATAAAATCACCAAGTGATACAGGAAAGAATGAAAATAGAAGGGGGCCCAGTGTAGAGCCTTAGGGGATATCCCTGTTTAGAGGGCATGACATGGACTCAACAAAGGAGAGTGAGAAAAAATGGTAAGATGTATAAGAAGAGAACCAAGAGAAGGCAAAATCTAGAGTGTATCCAGCAGAACAAAGTTATTGACATTATTAAATGATGCAGGGGTCAGGGGAGATCAGGATGGAGAAAAGACCATTAGCTTTAGCAACTAAGAGATCACTGGTAACTTTGGAGAGAACATGTTTGGTTGAATGATAAAGTTGCAAGGTAGACTAAAGAAGATTTAAAAGAGAATAAGAAGTGAAGGGATCTACTCTAGAAGGCTTACTCAAGGAGTTTAGTGACCAAAAGGAAGAGAGCTAGAAAGCAATACCTACTGGGGATGGTTGGATCAGATGAGAGATCTGTTTGTTTGAGAATTGGGGAGATGTGGATTTGTTTGTAGGCATTGGGGAAAGTGACAGTTTAGATAAGAAAAAGAATGGAGATGCTAATAGGGGTAATTTGATGGAGAATTCAGGATGGAATGGAATCAAAAGCACATATAAAGAGCTTTTTGCCTTGGCAAGAAGAGCCATCTCTTCCTAAGAGATAAGAGTGAAAAGAAAATGGTAAGGAAAGATGCCTTAGTGATATAAAATAAAGAGGAGGGGAGAAAAGGAGTTCTTGGTAGTGGTCTCATTTTTTCAGGATGAAATATGAGGTGGAGACCTTTGCTGAGAGGGTGAGATGGAAGGTTTACATAGAGAGGCTTAGTTGGAATACCACTGTGGAGAGAGGCATAGTGAATCAATTAAAGAGGAAAATAATGTTTACCTTGCTACAATTTAGGCATAGTTGAAATTAGATAACATAAATTTGTACAGGGACATTCTGTGTGGTGTTGTAATTTCCTACAGGTCTGTTCAGCAGCATATAAATAGAAGGGAAGAAACAGGGTAGAGTAATACAGGGTTGAGGATTGACAAGGCATGACTGGTGATAAAACAAAGGGATAAGGAAATCAAAGGTGAAAGATAAAGGTTGAATTAGTTCACCGAGGTGTTGATATTGAGAAGGAAGGAAAATGTAGCCAGTACAATGGTGATGGCCTGGACAAGAACTAAAGGACAGGAGGAAGGGAAATCATGATTAGGATGAGGAATAGCATTAGGGATCATAAGACACAAAGATGAAAGAGTAGATTACAATTAGATACATTAATTTTGAAGTTCATGGAAAAGGAAGTAGACTTCTTGGGGGTGATTATGAAATCAAAATTGAGAATATCTTTATGTGTAGTAAGGGAAGTAGAGAAATATTTCATGGGAATTGAGTAGCTTGAACAATTAGGATATTAGGGTGTTTGAGGAGACATTAAAATGTGTGTTGAAGTCCTCTAATAAGAGGATAGGAAATGAAGTACAGATAAATATCGTGATGTGGGTACAAAACTAAGTGGAGAATGTAGGCGAATGTCTTTGGAGTCTATAGAACAGTAACTAGGATTTGCATGATGAATTTGATAGCATGAATGGTGGTAACGGGGAGCAAGGAATATTCTAATTAGCCCGTCATGACCAGTGAGTTGATGGGGAGAGGAGAAAGCAGCATTACAAACGAAAATTAAAAGTTCACAAATCCCTGGATCTAAGAAGCACTGCAATAGAGTATTTAGTTAAAAGACCAGTGTCTATATGGGCTATAAGACTATCATGCTTACACAACAATATGCAAGTGGCATTTGATTTTCACTATCTTTTCCATTTATTTGGTATACCCTCTGTAGGTAGCATTTGCAGATTTAACATTTTCTGTTTATTCTCTTCCTTTAAATTTACTTAGTTTATGTCATTTTCCACCATTATCACAGGTTTTTTATGTATAGAATAGTCCTTGATGATTATCTAATCCAAATTCCTTATTTTACAGATGAAGAAACATAGGCCCATAGAAGTAGACTTGTTTAGGGTCACAAAGCTACCTAGCTGCAAAGCCAGGATTCTAATCTGTAACCTTTCACTTTAAAACCACTACACTAGGCTCTCTTATGCTTTGCTAATTCCTGTGATAACTATATCATAGAATCTCTTAGCTACGAATGACAAATTAATCTGTTGTGGTTAATAAGGTAACCATTATGGC
This sequence comes from Vombatus ursinus, assembly GCF_900497805.2. NCBI lineage: Eukaryota > Metazoa > Chordata > Mammalia > Diprotodontia > Vombatidae > Vombatus > Vombatus ursinus. Next base: position 1,199,008 of record NW_020954592.1, on the reverse strand, counting down.
TGAAATTTCTACATCATTTCATTGAATCATAGAGTTAGATGTGGATGGAATCATAGGGTTCATTTAATCTAAATTCTGCATTCTATAGAGAAGGAAGCTGAGGCTCAGAGAGTTTAAATAACTTGCCCAAGGTTGTAATGGTCAAAAGTAGCAGAGATGGGATTCAGACTCAAATCAACTTTACTCTTTTCACTGTACTAGCCTACCTCTCTTGACATCAAGTCAAAGACCTTTGGGAGAGAAAATATTTAAAACTTCAAAAGTGAAATGGTAAAATTTTTGGATATTTCTGGTCAGGAAGGTCTTTGAGCACCCATTAAATCATACCCTGTAGGTGCTTTCTTGAGTTATCTACTGGCAGAGCCCACCTTCATTGTCATTCTTAATGATCAGTTTATTTCAGAAAGAAGCAAATCCTTTGTAGCATACACCCATCACTTAAAAGTAAAAACTGATCTATGTTAAAAAAAGTAGAAGTGGTGGATCAATTTTTCCAATTATGGAATTTATCTGCAGACAATTTCAGGGTTTAACTTGTTTCTCACACACAGTATTACTCCATTCCAGTGACTGCTTTTGATACAGGCTCCCAAGGGAAACATGCATGAAAGCATTGTATCTGTTTGAATTTTGATGGTTACCATCACAACTAAGAAGAAAGAATTATTGCCAAAGATACTTGGATTTTGCCTGTGGTCATTCCCTCTGTCTGATTTAATAAACAAAATCCCCAGGATATAATAGATATCCTACAAGGGAATAGAGTATGTTAATTTACTAAATGATCACTGGATGAGTAAATCGATGAAAATAAGCTAAAACACCAGAAGGGATTAGATGAACACTGCTAAAAGAAAAAAAAATGTTTGGGAAGTGGGGCTTACCACTATTTTTTTCCTCTTATCTAATTACTACTCTTCAGCTGCTATAGTTAAAGTTCTGGGAAGACTTGCAATTATACTATTTTTAGTTCAGACACAAAAATTGCCTTTGGATGAAATTTTATAAACAAGATTGTAGACTTGAATTTGGCAAATACAGAAAATAGAAAAAGGCACCTTAATTAAATTTAAATTTCAGAAATCTTTAAGAACAGGAAGATATGGAAAAATTCTGAATTGATTTATAATGTTTGCCCAAGATTTTTGTTATAGCCTACCTCAGTTCCTACTTAACAAAAATAGAGTTAAAGACAGACATCAGATGACTAGTTCACTACTAGAAAACACATTTCCATCTTCTTGCTTCATCTCTGACTCAGTTTATTTCTTTATTTCCTTACTAACCACTTTAATACCTATCTTTCCTGCTGAGTATTGGCCTTTTCTTGTATGAGTAAGGTGGCACCTTTGAGTCTTACAAATAGGCTGCTGTTCATTTGTTTTGGTTACTGAATCCTTCCCCTTCTTCCACATTCTACCTATCTATTTGTGAACTCCCATTAAACTTCTTAGCTCCTTTTGTCAGTAATTCAATGCCTAACCTCTCCTCTACATTCTCAGGACTCCCAGATGTTCTGGTTTACTGTGAGTCCAGTCAGTTAACCCCCAAAGCACCACTGAGCCCATCACAGATATAACAACATAGTTCTACAATCAATAAATAAATTTCTTTCTGATTGGGTCACTCTAGGGTAGAAGAAACATGTATTTAGATGTGGAAGGACCTTCAAGGTCATCTTGTCCAGCCTCATTTTATAGACTACTATTAACTTCCCAATCACTGGCCTAGTGGACTTTATTTGGTCTTTATTCTCCTTTACTTCTCTGCAGAATTCTACAATGTTGACAACTTTTTCCTACAGAACATTCCTCCTTTGGCCTCAGAAACAACATATTTACCTGGTTCTTGCCCTACCTATAAACATTCTGTCCTGGTTTCTTTATTTGACTAGAGGTAACTAACTAGGTGTATTCATCCCTGGATCTCAAGCCTGGGAGACTTGCTTCAAATACAACCTCAACCACTAACTGCGTGACCTTCCCTCGTTTTTTTTTTTTATCAGATAAAATGATAATAATACTAGCATCTACCTCCCAGGGTGGTTGTGTGGATAAAATGAGGTGATGTCTGTAAAGCGATTTGCAAACCTTTAGCACAATGAAAATGTTAGATGTTAAAATGTTGCTATTCTTGTTTTCTTCCCAAATCCTTAATATGTGTTTTCTAAAGTCCTATACTTCATCACTCTTTTTCTTTCTACATTCTCTTTGCAATCTTAAACCTTCAACTTCAACTACCACCTCTGAAAAAGCATGCAAAATCAGTCTAAATAGCCCAACCCTCTTTTCTGAGCTCTCAATCTATGCCTCTATCTGCTAACAGGGCATCTCCACTTTAAGCCTCAATGGAACATCAAACTCAAGGTGCCTAAAGGTTATAACCTTTACCAGTAAATCTGCTCTTCCTTCTGACCTCACTATTTCTATTTTTATCAACAAAAAGTCAACCTATTTTTCATATTAAAAATTGGGTTATATTTGGTCCTTACCTAAGAGGTTTACAGATTTCATTAATGCTATCTCTAGAAAATTTCTCAAAAGGAAGAGAGACAGAGAGACAGAGGCTGAGAAATAGAGACAGAGAGAGGGAGAGAGAGAGAGAAAAGAAAGAAAGAAAATAAAGGAAGAAAGAAAGGAAGAAAGGAAGAAAGTAAGGAAGGAAGGAAGGAAAGAAGAAAGAAAGAAAGAAAGAAAGAAAGAAAGAAAGAAAGAAAGAAAGAAAGGAAGAAAGAAAGAAAGAAAGAAAGAAAGAAAGAAAGAAAGGTAGGAAGGAAGAAAGAAAGAAAGGTAGGAAGGAAGAAAGAAAGGTAGGAAGGAAGAAAGAAGAAAGAAAGAAAGAAAGAAAGAAAGAGAGAGAGAAAGAAAGAAAAAGTTTCTCTGGTTCTGCCCAGTTTACATTGCGCTAGTTCCACAAATCTTTCCATGTCTTTTCATATGGCAAAGCAGTATTCCATCATATTCTATACTGCACCTTATTCAGCCATTCCTCAATTGATAGGCATTGCCTTAGTTTCCATTTTTTTTGGCACCATAAAAAGATCTGCTATAATATTTTTTCTTTCAATTCTTTTGGGTATAAGTACACAGTTTGTTACCTTACAAAGTGTCTGTTCCCACAAAAGTGTCAGAAAATTATGTTTTAAAGCAAATGCTGGATTGAACAATGGTTTGATCATCTCCAAGTTTGGTTGGTCAGTTAAGTGGCACAGTGGATAGAGCATTGAACTTGGAGTTCACTAAGTTCTCAGTTCAAATCTAGCTTCAAACACTTACTAGCTGTGTGACTTCGGGCAAGTCACTAGGTTGCTAAACATTTTCAGCTTTGGTTTCCTCACCTGTAAAATGGTGACAATAATAGTGCCTACATCTCAATGTTGTTGTGAAATCAAATGAGATGATTTTATAAAGCACTCAGCAGACCTTAAAGGAATATAAATAATGGCTAGCTGTTGGTCTGTACTCCAGGACAAGCCTCAGTCATGTTCTTAGCTGATATTACCTTGCACATTCTATCTGACAATGCAATCAAAGGATGTGAAAATTAGTTGGTAGCTCAAATAATGCAGTAAAATTAGAAAGGCTTGTTTTTTAAAGAAATCATTCTGTTAGTGACTTAGCGAAGTTATTATTAGAATTTAAAAAATTCTTGGGGCACCTAGGTGGTGCAGTGGATAAAGCATCAGCCCTGAAGTCAGGAGGACCTGAGTTCAAATCTGACCTCAGACCAAACACTTGACACTTACTAGCTGTGTGACCATGGGCAAGTCACTTAACCCCAAATGCCCCCCCAAAAAAACAAATAAAAAAGTCTCTATTTTTGTTAGTGTAGGTTGAGGCTTTTGCCTTTACCTTTGAATCATAGTGAATCTCTTCTTTCCACATACCTATCATTTTTCATCCTATTTGTATACTACATAGGATTTAGAGAGTGAACCAACAAAATCTAAGAACAAACCATTTCTATTTGTCTTAGAAAAGTCAAATATATGCTAAGTACTTGGGGCTGTGTGTGTTTGGGTGGGGTAGATGGATGGTAGTAGTAAATAATATTCATACCTTGGATGAAATAATTTCAACAGGTATATTATTATTTGCATTTTACACTATTCCATTCTATGTGTTAGGAAAGTTGGAATGGTCATGAGAGACAGAAAAATGCGCTTTCTGTTTATTGGTGGATATATCAAGCTTTAAGGATGCAGCAGGGATTGTGTTACAGATGTTGGAAAGAAGAATATGAGGTATGAGATTAAAGATGTGTGCAAAAATAAGTATTTGCACATCTGCAATATATATGTATCTATATATATTTGCACATGTGCAAAAATATTTTCCTGAAGAAAAGAAATTCAAAAACCTTCCCATATATTCCAGATGGCAAATAGTCACTCAAAGTATTTCAACATCCTCCTTTGCTAGACAACTTCTCTGTCTGGTCCGAGGCATTAATTTCACTCCGTAAAAATCAAGACAATGAACTGTTCTAAATATCACGTTTTTCCAGACGTATTTGGACAAGTTGTTATCCGCTCAATCTTCTTTAGGTTAAACAATTGGTAAAGAATTTTGCTTCTGTGAAGTTGGACATGGTAACCAGTAACTAGTGAATTGCCGTAAAGTTTCATAAATATTGTTATTTTAATGGATTGGTGAGTGCTTTTTACAGGAGGGGAGATTTTAAAACCTGATTTGGGAACTTAATAGCTATGATGCTGCCAACTCACATCAGTGCAATCATCCTGTGGGTGTACTTTATAGTCCCTGCATGTGAATTATTTGCCTTGATGATGAAAATAAAGATACTGCAAAAGTAAAGTTAAATAGTTTTTACCTGCTGGGAAAGATATTATTATTGATGAACAGTTGGGACCATTGCACTAGACGGCCTTTTTTTCTATTCCTTAAAGGTAATAAAATCTAAAGAATGAAGAACATTTAGATTATTCACCCTAATAAGCCAGTGAAGTAGGTGGCTCATTTTGTATTCATGTAATGCTGGGACATTGTACCTTTTTTTAATTATGCACACCTTCTCCAAAATATATCCTATTTTTGTCTTATACTAAGGCAAATGCAATTTACATAAGTTTTATGATCACTTTTGATTAGCATAATTTAGAGGAATAGGAGTGGGAAAATACAGGTTTCATTAATAGAGAGGATCATTAAAATGTTCTGTGTAATGAAGTCTAATTAGGTAGAGGGAAAAAAACCCCACAAATCTACCAAAGAGCTAATACTTGAAGGCAAAGTATTAGTTATCTTCGCCCCTGCCACCACCACCCCACCCTCCTGCCCCCCCCAAAAAAACATCCAGGATGTGTGAAAAATGGAAGAGCTGATGACATTCCTATATCTCCTTGAAGTGGTGGCTTATGCATTTTTTAGAAAAGAAAGTGCAGAAAAAACAATGGTTTCAAATATCCTAGCCATGTCAACATGCCCACAACAGATTTTTCCCCTTGCCTCCATTATATATTGTTCCAAATACTGATCTGACTTCAAAGGTGCAGAAAAAGTATTCTGCTTTTTGAAGTCAGGAAGACAATGGGTTCATTCACTTTAGCAAAGCAGTCATTTCAGCAGAAATGTTAATTTTTCTTTCTATCCTCTACTACCTTCAAAATGTTCAACTACATATCAAAAAAGTATGTTCCCAATTACAAAGATGAGCAAATAAAGTCAAAGAAATGTGAGAAGATTTGCTTAAGGTTCTTTGAGTTTTGTTTAATGAAGTGTCTGCAAAATGTTTGTTCCAAACTGGAGTTTGGAGTTGTGATGCGTTTCAGGAAAACAGGTAGGTAAAAGCATCACGATTCGTTACTCATTGTCACATGAGACCCAATTGTATCTTCTCTTTAACATCTCCTCCAGCTTAATAAAGATAGGCAATATGAAAGGAAAAAACACATTTTGACAAAAATACATTCTGGTTTAGAAACATACACGTATAGTTTTAGACAATTTTCAAAGTTTTCAAAGAATATAATTTTGTATTATGAGAAGACTAAAGTTTTCAAAACATTCTACATTGTTTGGACTAGAGCTTTCCTTCTCAGTCAATATCGTGTCTTCAGGAAGCTAAAACTCTGTCATTTTGACAGCTAATCAGGAACCATCTGGATGCAAACCTTTAACTAATGCCAAACATGCTACTTTAAAACAAAGCAAGCATCTCAGTATTTGCTAGTTAATTACTTTCTCCTTTCTATGCAGTCACACAAAAGATATTGAAGAAGAAGTATTAATTTAGAACTCTGGGCCTTTTTTTAATTATTATGATTAAGGAACACAGTTTGCTTTTGGAATTTCTATTTATGTACCCCATTTAGATTACTGTCTTGTGCAACAGGCACATTATAAATAAACTGGCAGACATACTTGAGATTTTGATAGATTAGTGATCTCATCAGTATGGGTACACCCCACACTGGTGTTGATTACAATGTGATGCTATTCTCTTTCATGTTCTTCCATAAAAAGTCCATAGAGATCTACCCAACATATTGGAGGTCTTCTTGAAATATTTTAAAGATAAAATAAAAACACAACAAAACTAAGAATCAAATGTCTACAATGTGCCAGGCAAAGAGCCTACAAACACTATAATGCTATAATACTCGACCTAATGGAGATTATATCATCCTGGAGAATGCAATATATTATAAATAAATAAAATGTGTGTGTGTGTGTGTGTGTGTGTGTAGATATATAGATATAGCTCTAGAGCTATACATACACACATATATACATATATGGATACAGATACACATTATTTTCTGGGGAATTACCCATAACCAGGGGAATGCAGAAGGGTGTTTTGAAGGCGGTGACCTTTGGGCACAGCCTTCAAGGAGCCAAGGGTTTAGATCTATTGTTACCACAGGCTTGGCTGGAATGATTTTCTCATCCTATGTATCCTTTATGGTTTCTTTTACGCCATTTCTTGTGTATAATTAATCATTGGCAATATGGTCTTACCTGCTTGTAATTACTTTATGTCTATCTACTGCCCCTTGGATTGCCTGAAATTGTTACTTCTTGGAGGAGGTAATGCTTCATGACTTTTAGCCATATGGCATTACTGGGATAATATGGTGTTAAAATGATTATCTTTAGTAGCAAAGAGATGCTTAGGCTAATGTGTAAAATCATGAATTTCCCAATGGACTTTAGAATAATTTATTTTTCTTATTCAATTCTGGGCCCAACTAATTATTTATCTACAGTATCTGTTGTAAGGTAAAATCATGTATGCATGAAATTTCCCATGATACCTAATTGGAAGTTAAAGACTTTATGTTACTCTGGTGACACAGAAAGGTCATGACCACACTGAGAATCTACTGGAATGGCTAATGAAGACTCAAAAGGTAACTGTTACATTGGCTCAGAATCGTGAAAGGCTTGAACAGCTTACTTTGTTTTGTTTTGTTTTGTTTTTTTAGTGAGACAATCGGGGTTAAGTGACTTGCCCAAGGTCCCACAGCTAGTACTTGTCAAGTGTTTGATCTGAGGCTGGATTTGAACTCAGGTTCTTCTGACTTCGGGGCAGGTGCTCTTTCCACTGTGCCACCTAGATGCCCCTGAACAGCTTACTTCCAAGTGCCAGACAACACATATATTTAAGAAAAACCATTTTTGCTTTCTTATTAAAACTTTCTTAGATAAACACTCCTCTCTACTTTTCCACATAAGGAAACATTGCTGTGTCTAATGCAGATACATAGCAAAATTGCTTAGTAATTTTTCTGATGTATCCCTGAAAGGGCCCCATCTTAAATAAGATAATATTTTGCCAGTTCCGATAAAGGCATGTTGATTTTGTCCTTTGTTTTGAAAAGGAACAGTGACATTCTGGGTTGGTCTTGACTTATTCCTGAACTGGATTTAATGATTTCAGTATCTGACCAAACTTTAAGCACTCCACAGTGTCCGTGTCAGCCATGTTTGTGGTTGTTGCAACAATTTGTTATCTGTGCATTCCACTGGAGAACACTGGCACATGCTTCGGATAGACAGCCTACTAATTCACCAACAGAGTTGGGGGAAGGTTGACACCAATAGTGGATGAGCAGTCCTGAAAAGGGCTCAGCAAGCCCTCATGCCAGAGTGTTAGTCCTCCCTGAACACCTTATACACCCCATAGCTTAAATCTTAAAGAACCAACACAGAAGTAAGGTTATGATTAATCAAAAGGCCTTAATGGGAATATGACTTATGAATTAAAATGTCATGAAGTCCAAAGCAGACATCAGGAATCACTCCATAAGTGAGTATAAAATAACACAGATGGGCAATTAGACCTCTATCCTCTTTTCATAGAAATTAAGTTCTAAGCAATTGGATAAATAAACCAAGATATAAGATAAACGGGGCCTCTACTACACACAAATATTATCTTCTGTATTATCTAACTTTTGTGTGTGTTTTTGACTGCTGAGGGTCTGCTATTACAACTACCCATTTGACTGCCTAGTACAAGGAAAAGGAACCCATTAGTCCTCTTTGGTTTAGAGACTGGTTTATGTGCTTTAAAAAGGCCTAAATTTGAGTCATTATAATGACACACAGCTTGATTTTAAATTTATTTATTTTTTAGCTTTCAACATTCACTTCCACAAGGTTTTGAGGTCCAAATTTCCTCCCCATCTCATCCCTCCCCCCACCCCAAGATGTCATGCAATCTGTATACCCCTTTCCCTAATCTGCCTTCCTTCTATCTCTTTCCCTCTTCTTTTATCCACTTTCCCTTCTATTTTCCTGTTGGTCAGGGTAGATTTCTATACCCCATTTCCTGTATATCTTATTTCTCAGTTGTATGTGAAAACAAATTTTTTAACATGTGTTTTTAAAACTTTGGGTTCCAAATTTTCTCCCTTCCTCCCTCCCCACCCACCCTCATTGAAAAGGCAGGCAACTCAGTATAGGTTATACATGTGTAGTCAGGCAAAATACTTTCATAGTAGTCATATTGTGAAAAACTAAGTATATTTCCCTTCATCCTGTCCTGCCCCCCATTTATTCTATTCTCTCTTTTGACCCTGTCCCTCCCCAAAAGTGTTTGCTTCTGATTACCCCTTCCCCCAATCTGCCCTCTCCTCTATCAACCCCCTGCTCTCTTGTCCCCTTCCCCCCCCATTTTCCTGTAGGGTAAGATTTCCATACCAAATTGAGTGTGTATGTTATTCCTTCCTTAAGCCAAATCCTATGAGAATAAGATTCACTCATTCCCTCTCACCTTCCCCCTTTTTCCCTCCACGTAAAAGCCTTTTCTGGTCTGTTTCATGTGAGATAATTTACCCCATTCTACCTCTCTCTTTCTCCTTCTCTGGTATAATCCTCTCTCACCCCTTAATTTTATTCTCCAGATATCACTCCTTCATCTTCAACTCACCCTGTGTCCACTATCTATCTTTCTATCTATCTATATCTATATCTGTATCTATATCTATATCTATATCATCTTTATCTATATCTATCTATCTATCTATGTATCTATCAATATATATACATATAATTTTTCCCTCCAACTCCCCTAATACTGACAAAGGTCTCATGAGTAACAAATATCATCTTTCCATTCAGCAATGTAAACAGTTCAATCTTAATAAGCCTCTTATGATTTCTCTTTGCTGTTTACCTCTTCATGTTTCACTTCAGTCTTGTATTTGAAAGTCAAATTTTCTATTCAGCTCTGGTCTTTTCATCAAGAATGCTTGAAAGTCCCCTATTTCACTTAATGACCATTTTTTCCCCTGAAGGATTATACTCAGTTTTGCTAGGTAGGTGATTCTTGGTTGTAATCCTATCTCCTTTGCCCTCCAGAATATTATAGTCCTTGCCCTCTGGTCCCTTAATGTAGAAGCTATTGAATCTTGTGTTATACTGATCGTGTTTCCACAATACTTGAATTGTTTCTTTCTGGCTGCTTGCGATATTTTCTCCTTGACCTGGGAATTCTGGAATTTGGCTTCAATATTCCTAGTAGTTTTCCTTGATAATTTCTTGAAAGATGATCTCTAGGCTCTTTTTTTGATCACGGCTTTCAGATAGTTCAATAATTTTTAAATTATCTCTCCTGAATCTATTTTCCAGGTCAATTGTTTTTCCAATGAGATATTTCTTATTGTTTTCTACTTTTTCATGCTTTTGGATTTGTTTTACAATGTCTTAATTTCTCATAAAGTCACTAACTTCCAATTGCTTTATTCTAATTTCTAAAGAAGTATTTTCTTCAGTAAGCTTTTGGACTTCCTTTTCCATTTGGCCAATTTTGCTTTTTAAGGCATTCTTTTCCTCATTGGCTTTTTGGACCTCTTTTTCCATTTGGGTTAGCCTATTTTTTAAAGGTGTTATTTTCTTCAGCATTATTTTTTTTGTGTCTCCTTTAGCAAGCTGTTTACTTGTTTTTCATGATCTTGAATCACTCTCATTTCTCTTCCCAATTTTTCTTCTACTTCTTTTACTTGTTTCTCACACTCCTTTTTGAGCTCTTCTATGGCCTGGGACTGATTCATATTTATTCTTGGAGGCTTTGGGTGTAGGAGCTTTGACTTTGTTGTCTTCTTCTGGTTGTGTGTTTTGATCTTCTTTGTCACCAAAGAAAGATTCTATGGTCTGACTTTTTATTTGGACCTTTGTTTATTCATGACCCCAGCCAATTACTTTAGTTTTAAACTGTTTGTTAAGGTAGGGAAGTGCTTCCAGTGTGGAGAATGTACTGTCCCAAGCTTGGGGGTTTTGTGCACCTATTTTCAGAGATTCTTCTAGGGACCTGTAAATTATCAGTTCTTCCAAGGTGGTATGATAAAGGGTGAGATGTTTACTCCTTTCTTGGCCTGTGTTCTCGTTTATGAGTGACCACAAGCACTTTCTTCTGCCTTGGATCTGTGAGGAAGATTTCCACTCCACCATCACCATCGCTGTAAGCTCCACTGTAAACACTCCTCCTTCTTCCAGGATTGCAACCCAGAACTGTGACTCAGATTCAAATACAGGCAAACCAAGAGAATCCTTCACCAGCAGATAGATCCCTGCAACCCCCCTCTGATCAGCCACCCAATTGCCCTTCAGTCTGTGGGCCTGAAGCTCCAGAAGCAGCTGCTGCTCCAGTGCCGAGCTTGGGGACTGGAGCTGGGATGCTTCTTCCTTTCACTGCAGACATACCTTTCACACTGACATTCTAAGTTGTCTTTGGCATTCATGGGTTAAGAAGTCTGGAAACTGCCACAGCTGCCAGTGATTCAGTCCTCTGAGGCCTGCTCCAGGTTCCCTGAGGCCTACGTGTCTACATCGAACTGTGCTCCTCTCCTCGCTTCACACAATATACATTTCTGATCAGCCATCCGGGCTGTCTTAGGGTGTAAATTTGTTTCACTCTCTCTTTTTGTGAGTTCTGCTGCTTTAGAATTTGTTTAGAGTCATTTTTCATAGGTACTTGGAAGGGTTTGGGGGAGAGCTCAAGCAAGTCACTGCTTTCACTCTGCCATCTTGGCTCTGCCCCATGACATACAGCTTGAGAAAAAGGTTTCTTAGAAATTGATCATCTTCATGAACTCATTTAATCTGGATTGACTGGGCCACCTGGTCATTTATTTCAGTGAGGCTATGATACAAACTCCTTTGTTTGCTGTCTAAGTACTTCACAATTTTACTCCAACCTAGCTTTCTATGCTAATGACAAACTATTGTTTTCTCTATTTGAAGGCTATCTTCCAGCCAACTTGGTCTACACGGTGATCTCTTTGTATATCATTACATCTTATGTCTTCGTGTTCTTATGATTTGTGCCTAATGCTTAGAATGATGACTATCTTTATCAACACATTTTAAATGTCTTAGTTCAACTTAATCAAGGTTAAATTCATGTTATTTTCTAACAGTGGGCTTTCCTGATCTAGCCCCACCCACTAATCATTTCATATTTACTTTGTATACATTTTTATTTATTTGTCTGTAAACATATTTCTCCTTTTCCCTACTTGCCAGTGGAATGTAAGCTTCTTGAGGGTAGGAACTATTTTCTTTTTGACTTTGTATCCCCAGAATCTGGTACATAGTAGGAACTTAGTAAATCTTTGTTGAATTGAATTGAATTGGTAATGGCTAGTCATTATTCATTCTTCTTACAGCTTGGTCATTTGGCTATTTTTTTTTACAAAGACCTAATTAAATTAATTATTTTAATTAACAAGAATTTATTTTCTATCCTTCTTATCTCCTCTATTTTACTGGAAAAAGAGCAAACAAAAACAAAACCTAATAGGTATACACAATCAAAACAAAATTATAGATTACAAACTGAAACATAATCTTATAATCAGAAACAGTTTATAGATTCTAAAAGCTATGGGACAGAATCTCTAGATCTCTCTAAATTGAAACCAATTCATATGAAATAACTAGCATAGACACAGCTCTGTCAGTCACCTACTTGAAAATATCATTGTTCTCTCTATAATATTTGAAAAATCACATTCTAAAGTTAGTTGCATACATTTGTTTTTGTTACTTCATTCCTCAATTTTGCATCATCACAGTTTTTATTGTACTAAATTATCAGGTGATCCAAAGAAAGGTAAGGGTTATTCAAATATATAAAGAGCTGTATGTGGGAAAATAATAGGAGGAAAGAATCAGTAAATGAGCTAATAAATATTGATTAAACACCTACTGTGCCGGTTGCGCCATGCACTCTCCTCCTATAAGGAGCAGGCTGCCAGAGTCATACTTACCAGTCTTCGGTGCCCACCTGGATAAACACAGAGATGAGCCGATCAGGAGGTGCAAACACTCGAGCTTTGTTCAGAGGCCATCACAGCAAGGCCAAGCAGGAAAACCAGAGCAAGAGAGTAGGAGCAAGAGAGAGCGAGCTCCGATCCCTACTGTTCCTTAAGTACCTACTTAGCCCCTCCTCCTCAGCCTGCCTACTAGTCATAGATTGTAGGATCAGATACAGGAAGGGGATGTCTGGGGTCAGTGCTACACAAAGGGAAAATACGTGACCCAGGATGTCAGGAAGGAGACGTCTGGGGTTAACGTTGCACCTAGGGAGAGGACTAGACAAAGGGAACTCGTTCTCTGCCATCCCACTCCCACGTGGCACAGTCCCCTGCCTCAGGAGCACGTGCTCCAGCTACTTCCTTGTATCTTGTTCCTTCCCCAGCTTATCACAGCTCCACATAGCACTGCCCACTGCCTCGGGAGCGTGAGCTCTGGTTACTTCCTAATATCTTGTTCCTACCCCATCTTGCCACAACTCTCACGTGGCAGTAGCCAACATCAGACAATCCCTCACAACCTACTATGTACCTTACACTGTGTTAAGCATTGGGTTTACAAAGAAAAAAAAAAGCAAAAGAGAGACCCTGTTCTCCAGGAACTTTTGGTCTAATGAGGGAGATAACATGGAAACAACTGTGCAGAAACAAGTTATGTATAGGACAAATTAGAAATAATCAAGAAAGAGAGGGCATTAAAATTAAAAGTGACAAAGAAACATTTCACACACAAGATAAAAGTTTAACTCAGATTTGAAGGAAACTAGGGAAGCCAGGTGATAGAAAGGAGGAGAAAGAGCATTCTATGCATGGGGGACAGCCAGTGAAAATTCCTGGAGTAGTAAGATGGATTGTCTTGTTCAAGGAACAGTAAGGAAGTCAGTGTCACTGTATCACAGAGTACATGGGAAAAAGGAGTTTAAGGCAGCAGAATATTGAAAAAGTAGAGGTCTGGAGCAAGTTTATAAAGTGTTTTGAGCATCAGAAAGTTTTATATTTGATTCTGAAAGTGATACAGAGTCTCTGGAATTTATGGAGTAGAGAAATGGGATGTTGAGATTTGGGCTTGGGAAAATCACTTTAACCTTTATCCAGGAAATTAATAAAAATGGCACCAAGACAAGAATAGATCATTGGAGCACTTCACTATAGACTTTATATATGAATATATAAATCCATTAATGAATTCTACTTTGATTGGGTCATTTATCAAGTTTACTTAACTGTACTATCATCTAGTCCACCTCTCCATCTTACCCGCAAGGATAACACCTGTGGAGGTCCTTAGTCACTATGTCTTCTTTCTTCTTTCACCTCCTGCCTAACTCCATTCTCATTAAAAGCCAGACCAATATAGCAGATATAGTCTAGCAAATCTACCCAACTATATAAAATTGTTTTCAAGTTATTTGCTTCATAGCTAAGGAGTAAAAAAATGACTACAGTTTCTGGAACAGTTATAATATAAATCATTTTCTGTCATTTCAACAAGAATATGAAGTATTTGAATAGAATAAGAAAATACCCTCAAGTTGCAAAAATGTTTTAAGAATTTTCCATCTGAGCACTAGTCCTCATTGATTCTCTTAACAGTGCCCAAGTATATGCCCTAAAACTTATTTTTTTTTCTCATGAGGGGAGCAAAGGCTATTCTATAAACCAAAAAATAAAATTAGGACTGGGTCAAACAAGATATGTATTTGGCCAATTCTGCCTTTTAAGGAGTTGTTTTCTTCAGTGAATTTTTGTACATCTTTTCCCCATTTTTGTGCTTCCTTTACCAAACTGTCTACTCTTTTTTTCAATGATTCTCCTGCATAATTCTCATTTCTTTTTCGATTTTTTCTTCTACCTCTCTGATTTTTGAAATTCTTTTTGAGCTCTTCCAGGACTTCTTTTTGGGCCTGAGAAAAATTTATATTTCTCTTTGAGGCTTCACATGTAGGCATTTTTGACATTGTTCTCTTCTGAGTTTGTGTTTTGATCTTCCCTGTTGCCATAGAAGCTTTCTGAGATCAGTGCTTTGTTTTTGTTTCATTTTTTGCTCATTTTCCAGCCTGTTTTGTGATTTTTAAAGCTGAACTCTGTTCTTGGGTACAGGGGCCACTGTCCTATGAATCTTGCACTGAGGGCCAGGGGCCTGGCCAGTGGCTTGCTGGGCTGAGGCCTCCAGGGCTGGTGGCTTCCCTCCTTCATAGGCCTAGTCATGCCTGCTGTGCCAGGGTCTTTGGGCTTGGCCACTGGCCTGCTGCATAAGGGTTTTGAGGCCAGTTTGTGCCTGCTTTGCTGAGGACTGGGGGCCTTGTGTCTAGGCTGCTTTACTGCTGGCCTGCTCTATGTGGGCGGTGGGTCTTCTGTTGCTGATCTGTGCTGGGGTTTGGGTCCTCCCTATGGCTTGCTTTGACACCATCTGTGCTGGGCTGTGCTTCCTTTTTACTGAGTGAGACACACCTTTCCTGTAGTCCTTCTAAGTTGTCTTGTGCTAGAGAAGGATTTCACCTCATCCTTTTGTGGGTTTTTCTGTACCATAATTCATCTTGAGGCATTTTTAAAAGTTGTTTGGAGGGGATTTTGGGAGAGCTCAAGCAAGTTCCTGCCATTTCTCTCCCATCTTGGCTTCACCTAAAACATGTTTCTAAGCTCATCTAAAAGCTCAAATTCTCTTTGAAATATATTTCATTCAGCCAACACTAAAACACATTTTGTCAACTGCACATTTTCTTATCCTTTAAACCAGAAGTATGTTAAGGGAAATTTAAATCGTATGGTTATTAATCATTTCTATACTCAGCCCAACAAAATGTGCTTCCTTGTGGACTATTTAATGTCTGAAAGAAATATGAACTATATTTCTTTGAAATAGGAAATGCCAGAATTAGATATAAGGAAGGAGAAAGGAAAAAATAACTTTGGAAAAAAAAAAACAATGCTAATCTGTACCGGCCGCGCCGACCTTGTGCCGGCCGTGCCGTACACTCTCCTCCTATAAGGAGCAGGCTGCCAGAGTCATACTTACCAGTCTTCGGTCCTCAACCAGATAAACACACAGAGACGAGCCATCAGGAGGCGCCAACACCAGAGCTTTATTCAGAGGCCATCACAGCAAGCCATCACAGCAAGGCCAAGCAGGAAGGCCAGAGCAACAGAGCAGGAGCAAAGAGAGAGTGCTCCCGAACACGACTGTTCCTCAGAACCTACTTAGCCCCTCCTCCTCAGCCAGCCTACTAGTCCATGATTGTAGGGTCAGATACCGGAAGGGGCTGTCTGAGTTTAGCGCACCAAGGGAGAGGGAGTGATGCAGGAGGCTAGGACCGGATACAGGAAGGAGGCATCTGGGATTAGTGCATAAACATAGTACGTGACCTAGGAAGTCAGGAAGGACACAGGAAGGAGGTGTCTGGGGTTGACGTTGCATATAGGGAGGGGACTAAGCAAAGGGAACTCGTCCTCTGCTGTCCCACTCTCACATGGCACCGCCCCTTGCCTCAGGAGCACATGCTCCGGCTACTTCCTTGCACCCAGCTTATCTCACATAGCACTGCCCACTGCCTCAGGGCTTCTCCGTATCCAGCCCATCCCAGTTCACCACAACTCCGCCTACCATAGCCCCTGCCTCGACTTCCAAATACCCAGATTCTACCCCAAACTTGCCACAACATCCACCTGGCAGCTGCCAACATCAGACAGTCCCTCACACTAATCAACAAAATGACCAAACACAATTCTCCAAAAGAGAAAGTTACTACCCATCTCATAAAAGGGAAGTGATGGACTCAAAATGCAGAATAAAACATATTTTTTGAGATGGCTGGTGTGAGAATTAGTGTTGATTGATTGTGCATACCTATTAGGAAGGTTTCATTTTTCTTTTTTTTTCCAGTGAAGTAGAAGATATCAAAGGGATAGAAAATAAATTCTTATTAATTAAAAAATGAAATTGTATTTAAGTAAAAAGAAAGAGAATAGTGGTAGGAGTGCTAAAACTCAGAATGAGCTGACACTGTCCATAACAACAAATGCTTTTGTTTTTGTTTATGAAGCAAATCAAAGAAAAAAAGCATCACTACTTAGGGTAAATGATATGATCATAACAGATGTTAAAAGAAAGTGAAACTACTAACCTCTTCTGTTGTTTCTAATTTCTCCATCAAGGAGAACAATCTTTATGATGTAAAGGATATAACAAGTTATAAGTTGGAAATTGAAACAGTATCAATAAAGATAACAATGGGATGAGCTCAAAACTGGATAATTACATGATAATAGAAAAGCATTTCATCAGAGATTACTATGCTATCCATGTGGCTAAGATGTAGAGGTCACCTAGATAATTGTACAGTTAAGTAGACTTGTTAAATGTCCAAAACAAAGTAGTATTTATTAATAGACTGATATATTTAAAGATAAAATCTATAATGAAGTGCTCCAGAGATCAATTCTTACCTTTGAGCTAACTACCATTTTTATCGGTTTCCTAGATAAAGACGTACATATGTGTCTATCAAATCTGAATGTGTCATAAAGCTGGAAACAGTATGATAAAGTAAAGGTTCTCTCCCCCTCCCCAGTTTCCACAGGCTAGACTAATGGACTAAAATTGAAAAATGAAATTTTATAGAGATAAATGTAATATTCTTTATTTGATTTTAAGATATCAATTTAAAAATAAAATATCTGAGGCTTTGATGAATGGCAAACTCTATAAGAAACAACAGTGGCAACATTATCTACCTACCCATCTATCTATCTATCTATCTATCTATCTATCTATCTATCTATCTATCTATCTATCTATCTATCTATCTGTGTGTCTGTCTATCTATTAACCAATACACAAAGTGTTATGGGTATTCTGTTCTGATCAGATCTTATTTGGAAGATTATGCTGCATTTTAGAAAGTGCACAGGCAGTCTAGAGAACATGCAGAAAAGAGCAGTCAGAGTGAATAGAGAGATTGGAGACTACAATACTAAGAAGAAGTTGTTGGCTGAAAAAATGTAGAGGATTAGCTTGGGGAAGAGCAAATATGAAGGGAGAGGAGAGACTGGCTGTTAAGAGTTGCCTAATACTGACTTTGAGTATTTGAAGGAAAAGAGGAATTGGAATAATTCTACTTGATTTGAAGGGCAGGAATAGGAATACTTAGGAAATTACAGAAACCTCTTTGAAACTCTGGTATAAGAGGGAAAAACTAGTTTTCAGAAATTAGACTGTCAGAAGAAGAAATTGGCTCTTTCTCACTAGAAATCATTAAATTAAAGATGAATGACCATTTGTTAAGAGATGTTATAGAAAGCTTTCTTATGTGGCCATGACTTGAACTAGACAGCCTCTGAAGTCCTTTCCAGTTTTGATTCCTGATTCAAAGATCTTCAAATTAAGCAGCCTCTACTCTGACAGAAACAGCTGTTAAATGGAAAGATTTGAGAATCACAATAATGCGGTTCATCTTGCCTATCATGAAACAATTGCTTGTATTACACTAGGGGGCAATCTCTGTCTCAGTTTCCTTGTTGATCAAATAGTCATCTGAGATATTTCAAATGTTTAAAATGGTTCAATACAAATATAATTCAACTATATTCAATTATTTCTTAAGTGCTTACTATGTACACTGGGGCTACAAAAACCAAAATGGAATGACCCATAACATAAGAAGATTAGATTATATTGGGGAGGGGGGATATGTAATTTATATAGCTAGTAAGTCAATATAAAATATAGTCAAAGCATTTGAGAGAGAGAGAGAGAGAGAGAGAGAGAGGAGAGAGAGAGAGAGAGAGAGAACTAATAACTGGGAGCAGTAGGAGGATGAAATAAACACCTTGTGTAAGAGGTGGCACTAGAATTGTGCTTTGAAGCAAGGGTTTCTAAGGAATTAAGAATTCTAAGGGGTAGAAAAGGGGATGTGATCCAGACATGAGCGATTAGCATTGCAAAGACACAGAGGAGGCAGATGGATTGTTCTGCATAAGGAATAGGTATATAATTGTAACAGAATACTATTGTGCCATTAGAAATGAAGAGCACCTGATTTTGTTTTTTTTGTCTTTATTTGTTTGCTTGTTTATTTGTTTATTTATTTTTTAGCTCCCAACATTCATTTTTATAAGATTTTGAATTCTATATTTCTCTCCTCCTTACCTTCCTCCTTCCCCAAGACAGTATGCAATCTAATATAGGTATGATTATATTAAATATATTTCCACATTAGTCATGTTGTAAAAGAAGAATCTGATGAAAAAGCAAAAACCATGAGAAAGAAAATAAAAACAAAAAGAGAAAATAATATGCCTTGATCTGCATTCAGACTCCATAGTTCTTTCTCTGGATGTGGATAGGATTTCCATCATGAGTCTTTTGGAATTGTCTTAGATCATTGCATTGCTCAGAAAAACTAAGTCTAACAAAGTCAGTTGTCACACAATGTTGCTGTTACTGTGTATAATGTTCTCCTCATTTTACTCATTTCAGTCAGCATTAGTTCGCGTCTTTCCAGGTTTTCTGAAATCTGGCTGCTCACTATTTCTTATGGAAGAGTAGTATTCCATTTCATTCATATACCACAACTTGTTCAGTCACTCTCCAATTGATGGCTATCTTCTCAAATTTCCAGTTCTTTGCCACCACAAAAAGAGTTGCTATAAATATTTTTGTACATGTGGGTCCTTTTCCATTTTTTATGATCTCTTTGGAATATAGACCTAGTAACAGTAGCGCAGTGTTATAGCCCTTTGAGTATAGTTCCAAATGAGCAGGCTGATTTCAGAAAAACCTGGAAAGCGTTCTACAAACTGATTCAAAGTGAAGTGAGCAGAACCAGGAGAACATTGTACACAGGAACACCAACATTGTATGATGATCAACTGTGGATTATTCAATTATTCTCAGTAATACAGTTATCTAAGACAAATCCAAAGGACTCATCATGAAAAATGTTAACCACTTCCAGAGAAAGAACTGATGGAGTCTGAATACAGAGTGAATTATAATATTTTTCATTCAGTGTGTGTGTGTGTGTGTGTGTGTATGTGTGTGTGTATGTGTATTTTCATCTTCTTTTACAACATGACTAATAAGGAAATATGTTTTGCATGATTGAACACATATATAACCTATATAAAATTGTTTACCATTACATACAGGGGGTAGGGGGAAGGTGGGAAAGAATTTGTAACTCAATTTTTTTAAATGATAAAAATTGTTTTATATATAGTTGGGGGAAAATAAAATATTATTAAAGTAAGAAAAAAGACTTAACCCAAACTATTTTTTCAATAATGCTACTATTTAGATATACTCCTAAGTAATGTTCATGCTCATGCCCTTTTCCACCCACCATCCAAACTCCTAGAATCTGTAAGTTTAGGGTTCACCTCATGCCTATCCTAATAACCTCATTATTTAGGATCTCTCAACATTTGGGGAATAAAATATAAAAATTTATTTTATGGAAAATTAAATTGTATGCTCTAAAGGATAGATGGACAAATACAATCCATTAATTTTTTCTCTGTACTTTTTTTTTTAATTCTAAGGTCTCTATAAATGCTTTTTTATTTTGATTGAATAAAGTAGGGGCAATTATTGGTCTCTTCCTCCAGCTTCCCTGATGGCCTCACATCCTCAGTTGGACAGAACAAATACTGTAATTGAATCTGATTATCTTAGCATACCACTGAAAGTCGTGCTGAGTGTGTCTATATGAAAGCAAAACTCCATTTCAAGGATGAACAGGCAGGTGACTTCTCTAGCTACTTGTTAAGATACTGATCAAAATCTCAATGTTCAATGCTTAGCATCAGACCAAAAAAATTTCAAACAGAGAAGTATAAAAGCTCTCATGACTCCTCAGAAACCTAAAGCAAGCATAGACAAAAGGTCTTTTGATAAACTTTATTTCCATCGAGCTGGGCAGAAGAGAATTGATGTCAGTAGAAACAAATAAACAAACAACTCTTTTTTTCCCAGTGAGCTAAAAGAGGAAAATGTGTGAAAGAAAGTTGTCTGAGGTTCTTCAAGGATCAGCTGAAGCTCAGCCTGCAGCAATGGAGACAGCTGGGAAACTATTGCAACTGACAGAACCTGCTGGCAAAATGCATTAGGAATGGGTTACTTTATTCTTAATAAGGTCAACGTGTTCTGAGAGGGATTGAAAAGACTGAGCCCAAAGCAATCAGTAGGCTTCAGTACCACTCTCCATTCATAATCATTGTGGCAGAAGGAAATAGTTATGGGGAGGCTTATTTAGCCCTATCAACTTCATAGGTCCTAGCACAGTTGGAGATGTCACCTTATTTGCAACTTATCCTTAGTGAAGACTTGTAAAGATAACTGCCTGAGGCAAG
This sequence comes from Vombatus ursinus, assembly GCF_900497805.2. Taxonomy (NCBI): domain Eukaryota; kingdom Metazoa; phylum Chordata; class Mammalia; order Diprotodontia; family Vombatidae; genus Vombatus; species Vombatus ursinus. Next base: position 1,177,875 of record NW_020954592.1, on the reverse strand, counting down.
AAATGCATTTTGAATGGATATTGCTACAAAGCCTGCATGAGCCATTTGACAATAATGGTTCCCCAAATGGAATGTTTAGAAGACTTTACAAAACTAAACTTTTTTCCAAAGACTCCTATTCTCTATAGCAACTGAGCAAAGAAGCTTGATAGGAAATGGAAAGTAGAAAGAATAGGAATAAAAATATGTGGTAATGTTATTTTCTCCTCTTCCTCTTTCTTCTTCTCTTTCTCCTCTTCATTCTCCTTCTCCTCCTTCCCTTTTCTCTTTCCTTCCTTCTCCTCTTTCTTTTTCTCTGACTCTATAACCTGATCAATTTATCTACTTTTTTCAATGATAATTATCACAATCTAGTCATGCTTGCTCATCCTATCCAATTCTTATCCGAATTCATCTACCACAAGAGATTCATGTGCAATTTTGAGAACAAGGGATGTTTTGCCATGTTTTATATCCCCAGCACTCAACAAATTGTCTGATACGTAGTAAACATTGAATAGTTATTGAATAATTGATAGAATATATGTCTAATTGGTATGATATCTGTAAGAATGGAAGTCTACTAAGAAGTTGAATATGGCCCTCTTCCCAGAGCTGGACGATAATAGGTCTTAAAAATCGGCTAGTTCTACCTGAAGAATTGGAGAAAGATAAGCAGAAAAAAAGGTCTAAGCACTGTTAGGTTGTTTTGCTTTTAAAATAGGTGGCAGCCAAATTGTATTTGTAATGTTCCAAGTAGAGACAAAACATCTTATATTATGTTATGCCATCACTGAAGAAAGAATGATTTGATTGCCTTTCCCTTAATCATCTTTCCTACATCATCTGGAAAATATGCACTTTCTATAAATTACATGAAACTGTAAAAAAGCTGTTTAAACATCCTGATTTGATTTGTGGTCCTCATATACATATATATACACATATGTGTGTATATATGTATGTATGTCTATGCATTATATGTATATAAGCATATATAAACATGTATATATGTAGCATATGTCTATATATAATTATAAGCACATATAATTCTTTTTTTAACATAGGAGCTACTGATCCTAATCCCATAGCCAAATTAGACAGTTTTCTAAATTTTCAATTATTATAAAGACATAACTTATGTTCACCAGCTATAGGAGTACTATAATAGATTATATATTAGGTTACCTTATCTAAAACTATTATGGCATAATGATAATAATGTATGTTAGTTTTAAATGTAAACATTTTTCTTATGTGAGATTATCAAATTTGAAGTTACTATATTGTTACTAAACAAAATCCTTTATGCAGAATACTATAAGTTCCCACTTATACGTTGTGAATCATAAATTTTTTTTCTTCCTAATTCTATAAAGCAGGTAGTATATATATATAAAATCTGAAAATATAAGCTTCTTAAGGATAAGGATTATTTTATTTTTGTAAACCCTTCACCCAGTCCATTGCCTTGCATATAGTAGGTACTTAATAAATGTCTATTTAATTGAACTGAATTGAGAAAAAAATTTTAAAAAACTCAGCAAGGTTAAGAAACCTACTCAAGGTCACACAACTGATAATCAGAGGATTCCAACTTGGACTTAGCTGTCTTTACTCCAGATTCAGAGCTCTTTCCCCCTCATCATGATGCCTTTTATGATAAATGAAACCAAAACATAACTAAAAATGCAAATTCAAACAATTTAGGGAAGATTGTGTTAAAAATACCTGCAGAATATTTTGAATTACAAGGTAAATCAGTCTTAGAAATACCTAAATTGGATTATTGAGATTATTCATATAGCTCTTATTATATATGTCCTTGTTTTGCCTTTATAATTTACTTTTCTCTTCTGGTCTTTGCATGACATTGACCATGATTTGAATATCTCTGTGTCCCTTACTACTATCCTTGTGGACAAGAAGGTAAGATGCAGACTACATGATTGTTTGATGCACTGTGAAGCCCAAGCCACTTTTGACTTCATAGGATCCATTATATTTGCTTCTGTAATATATATGTCACCTTGACTAAATATAAGTAGTAGTTTAAAAAGCAGTGGTTGTGAAATTCTAATTAAATATTTGACTCCAGAAGAATAGAAGGATTTGATGTCACCTATAAAAGTGACTTTATTGTCCTTTTCTGTAGATCAAATACTTTTTTAAAGAACATTTGGCACATTCTAGTGAATATAAAGGGAATGGTGCTTTCTTTGCTCATTTGCTTAATTAAGGATATGACATCATTATTGAAAGAGAGAACCTATTTTAGATATTTCTATGATGATGTTCCATTACCATTTGAAATGTTACAAAGGGTAAATGCTTTGAAATTTTGATTTTTCAAAAACCAACAGAAGGAGTTAAGTAGAATTCTGCCTCTTTAGTTTGGAAAAGAGAAGACATCCAAGTGAGAGGCAGAGCCAAGATGGTAGAATAAAGTCAGGGACTCATCCAACCTCTCCCAAATTCTCCTCCAAACAAATTTAAAATAATCCTTCAAAATGAATTCTGGAGCAACAAAAACAAAACAAGCAAACAAAAAGAATGGAATGAAATAATATTCCAGACTAAGGCAACTTAGTCTGTCTCATTGGGGTAAGAATAAAGTGCAATCCAGCATATGTCACATCCAGAAAACCAGAAGTGAAGCCAAGTAGCCAGTGGTGAGGCCCTGGGCCCCTGCACAAGGAAGTCAGTAGTAGGTCACTCCATGCACAAGCTGGTAGCAGGCCCAGGGGCAAACGAATCTGCAATTAAGCTCTCAGCCCAGAGGGAGGAAAGGGATCGAAACAGTGGTCAGAAGGAGATTACAAGGAACCATTTGCTGGCACTGAGTACAGAACTCTGTTGTATTGCTTGTGCTCATTTCCAGGTTGAAGTCCCAGGGCAAGCAGAGCACTCACATAGTAAAGCTCCTGACTACCGGGGAACAGGGAATACTGGTCACAGTTCTAGAATGGAAAACAATACTTGTGGTCACTCACAAACCACAGTACAGGTTAGGAGAGCAGTAACCACACATTTCTTTTGATAATACCCCCTCAGAAGAACTGAAAACTTACAAACACAAGAACTAGATATGAAAACAACAGAGCAGCAACAAATAAAAAAAACTTAAAGATTCAGAGTGCCCCTTCCACTCCAGGAATAGAACTCAATTTTAACATAAAGATAAAAGTCAAAAAATAGGCTGAAAAATGATCAAGCAACAACAAAACAAAACAGAACAAAAAACATCTGATCATAAAAAGTTACTATGGTGACAAGGAAGATTAAAAAAAAATTCAGAAGAGAACAAAAATGTCAAAATAGCTACATTAAAAGCCTCAAAGAAAAATGTGAATTGGTCTCAGGCCTAAAACAAACAAACAAACAAAAAAAAACTCACAGAAGAACTAAAAAAGGATTTTAAAAATCAAGTAAGAGAAATAGAGGAAAAATTGGGAAGAAAAATGAGAGTGATGCAAGAAAATAACATATCTCAAATAAATAAAGATATTTGTCAAATCTATAAGAATATGAGTCATTCCCCAATTGATAGATGGTCAGAGGACATGAACAGGTAGTTTTCCAATGAAGTAATCAAAACAATTTTAACCATATGAAAAAAATGTTCTAAATCCTTGTTGACTAGAGAACAAAAATTAAAATATGATTTTACACCTATGAGATTGGCTGAAATGATAGAAGGGGAAAGTGACAAATGTTGGAAGGGATATGGAAAAAAATGGAATATTAATTCATTGTTGGTGGATCTATGACCTGATCCAACCATTTTGGAGAGAGATTTGAAATAATCCCCAAAGAATTATTAAACTGCCTATACCCTTTGACCCAGCAATACTACTATTAGACCAATTTCCCAATATAATTAGGGAAAATGGAAAGAAACCCACATGTTTTAAAATATTTATAGCATCTCTCTTGTGGTGGCAAAGAGGTGGAAATTGTGGGGATGCCCATCATTTGGGGAATGGCTAAACAAATTGTGGTATATGTTTATGATGGAATATTACTCTGCTATAAGAAATGATGTTTTCAATGATTTTAGAAAAGCATGAAGACACCTCAACGAAATGGTGAAGAGTGAAATGAGCAGAACCAAGGGAGCACTATGTACAGTAATAGCAGTATTGTTTTAAAAGCAAGGGAGAGAAACCAAGTCATTCTGACTATTATAAATACCCAAATTAATCACAAAAATTTGATGAAGGAAGATGCTGTGTGAATCCAGAAAAATAACTGATACGCACACACACACACAAACACATATATATGCATATGTGCATATACATATATGTATATATGATATATGTGCATATATATATATTTACACATACAGATTTGTGTCTAATGGTAGCTGTCTCAAGGTTTGGGGTGGGGGAGAAGGGAAAAAAAAGAAAGTTGCATAATAACTTTGTTGTATATTTGAAAGGAATAGAAAGTTGCACATAATGGATCTGCAATTTCAGGTGCAATCCTCTGTTTTTTCTATCCAACTTTGTTGTGGAAATGTTTCTTTTATTTCGTAAATTCAGAATATTTTTTTTAAAAAAGAATAGGCCAAATGGAAAAAATACAAAAATTTACTGAAGAAAGGGACTCCTTTAAAAGTAGAATTTTCATATGGAAAAGGAGATACAAAAGCTCACTGAAGAAAATAATTCCTTAAAAATTCAAATTGGACAAGTGGAGTCTAATGATTCCATGAGAAACAAAGAAGTAATAAAACAAAACCAAAAGAATAAATTTCTTAATGTGAACTATCTCATTGGAAAAAAAAACTGACCTGGAAAATAGATTGAGGAGAGATTATTTAAGAATTACTGGACTACCTGAAGGCCATGATCAAGAAAAGAGTCTAGATATCATATTTCAAGAAATTATTAAGGAAAATTACTCTAATGTTCTAGAACCAGAATGCAAAAGAGAAGTTGAAAGAATCCACTGATCACCTCCTGAAAGAGATCCTGAAAGGAAAACAGAATATTATAGTCAAATTCCAGAGCTCCCAGGTGAAGAAGAAAATAAAATATAGTGGAGCCATAGTCAGGATGATGCAAAACTAACAGCTGCTACGTGAAAGGATCAGAAGACTTGGATTGTGATATTCTGGAAGGCAAAGGAGCTAAGATTATAATCAAGATTATAATCACCTACCCAGAAACTACTACGTATAATCCTTCAGGGGGAAAATGGACATTAATTTAAATAGAGGACTTTCAAACATTCCTGATGAAAAGTCCAGAGGTGAATAGAAAATTTGATTCTCAAATATTAGACTCAAGAGAAACATCAAAAGATAAACAGGAAAGAAAATTTATATAGAATTCAATAAGAATAAAATGTTTACATTTCTACATGGGAAGATGATACATATAACTGCTAAGAACTTTATGATTGTTAGGGTAATTAGAAGGTATATACATAGAGAGAGCATGAGTATGAGTTGATTATGATGGGATTATATTAAAAAAACAAATGAGGGGTTAGAAAGAGGGATGCACTGAGAAAAGATGGAAGGGAGAAATAGAATGGGACAAATTATCTCACATAAGAGAGATACAAAAGACCTTTTACAAAAGAGAAAAATGTGACAAGCAATATGAATATTATTCCTATTAGAATTGACTCAAAGAGGAGGTAACATACCCTCTCAGTTGAGTACAGAAATTTATCTTATTCAACAGGAAAGTAGGAGGTCAAGTTAGGGGAGGCAGTGATCAGAAGCAAATCACTTTTGAGGAGACAAGATGAAAGGAGAGAAAGAAGGAGAAACAAGGGAGAAATTATGACAAGGAAATTCACAGTTAATAATCATAACTATCAATGTGAATGGAATGAACTCACCCATAAAACAGAAGTGGAGAGCAGATTGGATTAAAAACAGAATCCTATAATATGTTGTTTACAAGAAACAAGAAACACGTTTTTAAGCAGAGAGTCACTCACACAGTGAAGGTAAGGATGTATAGCACAATGTATTATGCTTCAGCTGAAGTAAAAAAAAATCAGGGGTAGCAATCATGATCTCAGACAAAGCAAAATAAAAAAAAATCTAATTTTAAAAGATAAGCAAAGAAACTACATCTTGCTAAAAGGTACCATAGATAATGAAGTAACATCAATATTAAATGGTATACCATCCAAACTCTTAAAGGAAAAGTTAAATGAGCTACATTAAGAAATAGTTAAAGTATACTGAGGGGGACCTCAACTTTTCCCCCTTGGAACTAGATAAATCTAATAAAAATATACAAGAAGGAAGTTAAGGAGGTGAATAAAATTTTGTAAAAGTTAGATGTGTTAAACCTCTGGAGAAAATTGAATGGGAATAGAAAGGAATATACCTTTTATCCCCCCTCAACAGTACATGGCACCTCCACAAAATGAATGTGTATTAGAGCATAAAAATTCCCAATTAAACACCAAATGAGAAATCCTGAAAATCAAACAAATGTTTAATAAAACTGAAAGTAAGAAAACAATTGAACTAATAAATAAAACTGTTAGCTGATTTTATTTAAAAAATGATAAAATAGATAAACCATTGATTAATTTGATTTAAAAAAGAGGAAAACCAAATTACCAGTATCAAAACTGAAATGGGTGAATTGACTATGAATGAAGAGGAAATTTAAGTAATTATTAGGAATCATTTTGACTAATTACATGTCAATAAATCTGATCATCTAAGTGAAATGGATGAATATTTACAAAACTATAAATTGCCCAGATTAACAGAAGAGAAAATAGAATACCTCAATAACCACATTTTAGAAAAAAAATTGAACAAGCCATAAAGGAGCCCCCTAAGAAAAAATCCTGAGGACTAGATGGATTTACAAACGAATTCTACCAAACATTAAAAAGCAATTAATTCCAGTATTATATAAAACTATTTGGGGAAAATAGGCTAAGAAGGAGTCCTACCAAATTCTTTTTATGACACAAATATGGTGCTGATACCTCACCAGGAAGAGAAAAAAAGAAAGAAAGAAAACTATAGACCAATTTTCCTAATATTAATGAATAAAACATTTTGAAAAAAATACTAGCAAAGAGATTATTGCAATATATCATAAAGATCATACACTATGAACATTATATTAGGAATGCAGGGCTGATTTAATCTCAAGAAAAGTATCACCATAACTGACCATATCAATAACAAAAATCAACAAAAATCACATATTATCTCAACAGATGCAGGAAAAGCTTTTGTCAAAATGAAACACTCATTCCTTTTAAAAACTCTAGAAAAGATAGGAATAAATAGAGTTTTTCCTAAAATAAATAGTATTTATTTAAAGCTAATAGCAAGTACTACCTGTAATGGGGATAACCTAGAAACTTTCCAAATGAGACCAGGGTGAAGCAAATATGCCCATTGTCACTTTTATTCAATATTGTACTAGAAATGCTAGCTGTAACAATAAGAAAAGAAAAAGAAATGGAAGGAATTAGAATAGGTAATGAGGAAACAAAACTATCACTCTTTGCAGATGATATGATAGTATACTTAGAGAATTCCGGAGTATTGAATAAAAACTAGTTGACATATTTAACAACTTCAACAAAGTTGCAGTATATGAAGTAAAACCACATAAGTCATCAGTATGTCTATATATTGCCAACAAAGTCCAGCAGCAAGAGCTAGAATGAGAAATTTCTTTTAAAATAACTGGAGACAATAGGAAATATTGAACTATACAAAATTATAAAACACTTTTCATACAAATAAAATCGGATCTAAACAATTAGGAAAATATCAATTGCTCATGGGTATGGCAAGCCAATTTAACAAAACTGAAAATTTTACCTAAATTAATATATTTATTTAGTGCTATACCAATCAAGTTACCAAAAATTATAGAGCTAGAAAAAATAATAACAAAATTCATCTGAAACCACAAATGGTCAAGAACATCAAAGGGAGTAATGGAAAAAAATTGTCAAAGAAGGTGACCTAGCCATACCAGACTTCAAACACGAAGTAATCATAAAAGCAATCTCATACTGGCTTTGAGAGTGATGGATCAGTGAAATGGATTAGTTACACAATACACAGTAGGAAATTACCTTTGTAAAATTACCTTAGTAAAAAAATGAAATGGAATTACCTTAGTAAAAAAAAAAATAAGACAAGAATTCAATATTTGACAAAAACAACTGAGAAAACTGGAAAGCTTTTTGGCAGAAACTAGGTATAGACCAACACCTCACACTATACCAAGAAAAGGTCAAATGGGAACATGATTTAGACTTAAAGAGTCATGCCATAAGCAAAGTAGTAGAGGGCAGCATAGGTTACCTGTAATATCATGGATAAGGGAAGAATTTATAATCAAACAAGAGATAATGTTACAGGATGTAAAATAGATAATTTTGATTATGTTAAATTAAAAAAGGGTTTTCATAAACAAAACTAATTCAGCCAGTATCAAAAGGAAGTCAAAACACTGGTCAAATGTTTTTATAGCAAGTTTCTCTGATAAAGACTCCATTTGTCAAATATATGGAGAACTGAGTCAAATTTATAAAAATATGATTCATTTCCTACTTGGTAGTCAAAAGATTTGAAAAGGTAGTTTTTTTGATGAAGAGATTGAAGGTGCCTGGAGTTATATGAAAAAATAATCTAAATAACTATTGATTAGAATAATACCAATTAAAACAACTCTGAGGTACCACGCCACACCTATCAGATTGGTTAATATGACAGAAAAGGAAAATGAAAATGTTGGAGAGGATGTGGGAAAATTCAGACATTAATACAATGTTGGTGGAGTTGGGAACTGATCCAACCATTCTGGAGAGCAATTTGCAATTATACCCAAAGTGCTATAAAACTGTGCCATACCCTTTAACTTAGCAATGCAACTACTAAGCCCATATTTCAAGAGATAAAAAAGCAAAAGATTTATTCGTACAAAAATATTTATAGCAGCACATTTTGTGGTGGTAAAGGATTGGAAATTGAGGGTATGCCCATCATTTGGGAAACGGTTGGACAAGTTGTGGTATTTGATTTTGATGGAATATTATTGTACTATAAGAAATGATGAACAGGTTGGTTTGTATGAACTGATACAAAGTGAAGTGAACAGAAATAGGAGATATTATACACAGTAACAGAAATATTATATGATGATAACGATAAATGACTTAGCTTTCCCAGCAATACAAAGATCCAAGACAATTCTGAAGGTCTTATGGTTCAGAAAAATGCTATCCACTTTCAGAGGAATCATTGATAGAGTCTGAATGCAGATCAAAGCAAACTGAATTTTTTCTTTATTTTCTTTCTCTCTCTCTCTCCCTCTTTTTTTTGTTTGTGTTTTCCTTCACAACATGACTAATATAGAAATATGTTTTGCATGTACATATAAGCTTTATCAAATTGCTTGCTTTCTAAAGGAGGATTAGTGGAGGGTGGGTGGGAGAGAATTTAGAACTCAATGTATAAAAACAATGAAGGTTGAAAATGTAGTGGAGAAAAATAAAATATTCCACTTAAAAAACAGCAGAGACTGTCAAAACAGAGTCACTCAAAACAGAAAACTAATAATGACTGAGAGAGGAAACTTCAAGTTCAGGTTTGAGCATTTTGTACCATTCTGTTTCTGCCATTGATAATAGCTATGAATTGCTGCAAATGGATTTTCTATTAAATTGCAGCCCTCTGCATTTAGATAATGACCTCCTCCAGAATGTATTGCCAATTGAACAAGTATTTTCTAGAGAGCAGTCAATCCAGCTTCGACATCTATTGGAATCCTTGTGAGAAGCCCACAAAGGAGCTTGGGTAGAAGTAAAAAAAAAAAGCAGAGTGATCCATGGTCTAACCTAGTATCTTAGCTCTCAATATGATGCATTTTTTATTAAAGAGAGCTGGAAATTTGGACTTCTTTAACTCTTGTAAATAGCAATTAGTGAAAATAAAAATCTCCCTCTAGGCTAGCTTTATATACTGTTTCTGGTTACCATGGTGCCATAACCTGCTGCCACTTCAACATATCATCCTAATTAGTAATCAGAATGCTTTAATATGTTTATAAGATGAAAGTATGTTAATGGGGAAGAGATATTTCAGAGCTTGGACCTCCAAATATTATGTCAGCAAGTAACAATTGTCAGGCACAAATATTTATTGATTGTTCATAGGACATTTGGAAATAAAAATTAGGCACAGAAGATTATCCTCAGTTTCCTTATCTGTCAAATGAGCTAGAGAAAGAAATGGTAAACTGCTCCAGTATCTTTGCCAAGAAAACCCCAAATGGGGCTCACAAAGAGGGGATGTGACTGAAACAAATGGAAAACAACAATAAAAATATTTACACACACACACATATATACACACACACATATGTGTATATATGTATACACATATGTGTGTGTGTATATATATATTATATATATATATGCACACACAATCACTGACAATGGGCTTAAATTCCAATTTTAAAAGAAAATAAACAGATTAAATTCCAAAAAATAGCTTTTTCTCATTTAAAAAATCCAGAAAGGAGACTTAGTAACTGCCATTGGTCATAATGTTTTCTAGTGTTCAGCAATTTTAAAAATCTGTAATAACTTCTTTAGTTTTTCCCTTCTCCCAATAAAATAAAATTCTGCACAGCAGTATATTATATAGAACATGCATTAAGGGACATAGAATTTCTTCTCATGGGAAGTAAGATAGGTGACATTTGGAAAAATGGAAAAATATATAACTTTATAGCAGAAAGAATATCAAATCCAAACCCTTTACTTTACATATTAGAATAATAATGCCCAGAGAAGTTAAGCAACTTATTTGAAGACACAAGGTAAATAAATAACTGAGACAAGTACCATCTGTGCCTTTAATACAGAAAGCCAAAGATGGAAATTTCAATCTGTACCTACCACGTGTCCTTCATCTCTGACACCCATTTCATTTGGCAGAGGCAAGAAAAATTATATGTCCATCAAATAGAGTCATTACTGTCACAACCTTACTCATGGTAGTCCTGCTTACTGTATAAAGATGCTACAGCAAATTGGTAGTGTCAGAAGCATTGTCTTTAAATTCGGAAGTCAGAATGATATTACTACATACTAGAGCCATAACTAGGATTGGATATCTGGAACTTTGCCCCAGGGTACAGATTTTAAAGGATGTCAAATTTAGAGGGTACTGACAACAATTGCAAACTTTCAGCAGCACAGAAACAATACGGCTTAGCACATAATTAGCAAAAGTAATTTGTTAAAATACCAGATGGCAATCTGGGATAAGTTCCATCCCTCTGCCACCATACCTACTCTTTCCTATTACTTCTCAACTGAGGGCACATCAAGCTGCTTGCACCAGGCATATTTTATGCTATTTGCTCCAGGCACAGAATGCTTGGTAATAGTTCTGCTGAATGGAGTCATTTTTCTGCCACCATTAAGTAGTCTGCCCAAAATTTCCAAATCACGCTAAAAATGGCCAATGCTTTGAATCAAATGATCTGAGGTAAAGCCTAGCTCTTCAATGAGGGGGAAGCTATGAGAAAATAACTTGATCTGCTAGGGTAGTGGGATGTGGTTCACATACTGATATAGTTGAGGACATGTGATATCAACATCTAGTTCAAATTATGAAAATACGCATTTTTCTGGGAAGTTAGGCTGGGGAGCAGATTTTACCTTTGCATGTGACATACAATTAATGCATTAGCTTGATGTTACATGTATTTCTTTACTTGGAGGTTAGGAGTTCAATCCCCAGATGGAGTTGAGCTTCATTTTTGGTCCATGACAGGCTTGAAAAAGTTAGGGGTTTCAAAAGGTTAGAAAATAGCCCATCTTGTGTCTGTTATAGTAAATAATGGATGATCAAAGAAAAGCAGTTTCTGTCTACCAGAGTTTTCAAAGATTAATCATTTGTGTGTGTGTGTGTGTGTGTGTGTGTGTGTGTGTTGAACTTTGACCTATATTTGTGCTAACAATTTAATTACTGTAAAGGGAGTTACACTCAATTCCCTTGGTGGAAATGACATTTAATAGAATACTTTTTACAGATCATTAATTCTTACAACATGTGAATAATTAAAGAATATTAAAATATAACCTTCTTTTGTATCCACAAGTACCTGTGGTTAGCTTTCATTGAAACCTAGATTTATAGGCTATTTGATTTTATTTTTGAATCCCCAATGATGTATACTCAAGATCAATGAAGATATCTATTTGAACTTACCCTATCACATTGAAGTTGGACAATGTGAAATCATTTGAAAAGTTAGGAAAGGTAACAACTAACAAAGATATTTGATTAAAACCTGAGGGCATCACCAAATTAATCTCAACTTTATATATTGCCATGCTACACATTGGAAACCTTTTTGAAAGTTAATTTTAAACCTTTTACATTTGTATAATGATATACACTTTGAGACACACTATAAAGTAAATTATTTCTAGAGATTTCTTTATCTTCTATGGGACCAGTTATCAGCATGCTGGAAGTCAGGAGAGAAAGATGAAAGGAATGGCTCTTTTCCCTTTCACCTCTCAACCCCAACCACCTGCTCCCTTTCTCTAGTACTAGAAGGGAAGGATAACAAACTCCTCATGATTATCTTTACACAATATATAGTGCAATGAATGTAATGTTGATAGTAGCAGGTAGTATGGCAGTAAAGGCAATAAACTTAAAAATTAACAAATATTTATCCATTTCCTAATATGGTTTTCAATTTTTATTTTTATTATTATCATGTTTTGTGATAAAGCATTATCCTTTGCCATGAGGAATTGAAGCACACTACTAGAGAGCAGGGAAACTCATACATGCACAAGTGATATAAATGTAAGTTGTGTATAATTGATGGAAAATTATGCAGAGGCATACAATTGAAATTATAAGTTCCATACAATTTGTGACATACAGATAAAATGTGAGGCGCACTATCATAAGAATTACTTAGTGTATATGAGATCCCATTGTAGCTGTGATGAGGGTAGTTTAGAGTAGTATGTCAACATGGAGCTTATAAACAAGAAAGAAATATGTGATAATTAAATACTCAAATAATTTTCTCATTAGGCCAAGAGTTCTCCCCAATCATGTAGAGTATTTCCAAACTATGTTAGTTCTCTCTGTGCAAGTATTTTCTATGTCTTCCCAAAAGTTCACTATAAGTAGTGAATGTATTTGTATAAGTACATGTATATGTATATGTGTAAGTATAAGTATAAGTATACGTATACGTATACGTATATGTATATGTATATGTATATGTGTATGTGTATGTATATGTATATGTATAGGAGGCCTTCTTCTCTTTTTTGCAGTATCACAAGAATATCAGTGGAATACTTTGTCCACCCACCTAACCTTTTTCCCTCATGTAATGTGGCCAGCCCAACCTTTTCTGTCATACAACTCTTTGAAAGAATTCTATTCTTTTGTTCTTTGGAGTCCCTTGCTGATTATATGTTGCAGTCTGCTCACATTCATCATGTACCCTTATGTAGCCTTCTTTGTGATGCTTAACCATAGTTCTTTGTAGGCTGTGGTTTTCCAGGTCTTGTTTCCTAGAGTATCAACTGAAAATATTTGTATTGAAATGATAGACTTTTGCTCTTCTCAAAAGGTTGGGGTCAGTAAAAGTGCTTTGTAACTAGCTAAAAGCCATCCAGCCTGCTCTCTTCTTCTTTCCCAATTGGACTTAGCTCATCATCCATCTGTATTGTCTGTCCCAGAAACAGATAATGATGGACAAGTTCTATAGGGTGTCCATTCAGAGGCATGTTGAAAGCTGGACAAAATACATTTTTTACCCATTTGATCTTTTGTATGTAGATAAATAGGCCAAAGTTCATTGTGTGATTACAGATATCTTCAAGGAATGTCTGCAGTGTTCTAAAGCTTGAAGCTAAAAAACAGTGCCATCTGCAAACACAAATGACTGGAGGATTTCACCACAAACAGGGACTCTCTTGTCAACATGGATTTTGTGCTAGATCTCTTCTATCACAGTGGCAAATATTTGGGGAACACTTGTCTTCCTATTTTATGCCTCATGTTAGCCATGGTAGCCAGGGAAGCCTATTGACTCAATTCTCAGAATAATGCCTTTAATTGCATATAAATAAAATGCATGGGATTGCATAGGAAATCAATGGAATTGAAGTAATACTTTTCTTCTTTTTTTAATTCATAGACCTCATGTTAAGAACTCCTGTTTTCCAATAAACAAACAATAAGCAGAATGGCATCTTTCATTCTTTAAATGTTTAATCAGTTGTGATATGGCAGAAGTATAATCCTTGTGGAATAATGTCTGTGAAAGCCTGCTTGTTCTTTCCTAATACCCATATCAAAGATGTCCTCATTTCATGTATAGATGACTTTTATAAAGTTTTGGTATAGATTAAAGATTAGATATATAGGTCCTACACAAAAGTCCTACTGTGACATCTTATTTTGGCATGAAAGGGATCATCAATTCTATTAGACTAGGCCAATGAATTACAAGCTCTGGAAATTTCTGCCATTGTGAAAAAGTGTCAAGTATGACCCTGGGAAACAGATAAAGTTTTCCACGGACCACCCTAGACATTCACAGGGAGACACATAGTGAGTAAACTGATCACTTGGTGATGACATTTTTTGCCATTACAACTTATGAAGCAATCTTGTGCAGCCCCTTTCTGTTTCTTTAGTTATAATGACAGAGTAGAAAAAGGTAGATAGAAAGTACTAAGAATCACATAGTTTTTTTTAGATAATCAAGAAACTTTAATTTGACTGTAACTACCCTCAATATGACATCCTAGTCCAATGATCAGCTGGGCATGTTGCTGGAGAAGTTGAATAATTTCAATCTTGAAATAATTATAAATAAAACCATAAGAAAAAAAGTAAAAATAGAGAGGAGGGTCAAAGGTGTTCATTGGCCAGGTAAAGGAAGGAGTTAATAGAATGGGTTTTATCATGTTCCCCAAAGCTGCAAAAAATATTATTTCATAATGTATTTGCTTATCACAAATTGCAGTGATAATGATAAGTACTTACAAAAAGACTTCCATGAAAATAATTGTAGTACACATATCAACATCATTTTCTGAGGATGAAATGATAGAGAAATTCTAGGGAGAACTTGATATGAACCTCCAAATTCAATCAATGCACAGGTGGGAAAATGAGGATGAGATAAAATATATGGGAAACTATGGTTCAAGGGAAATAAATAGGAAGGGCTAAAAACTTGTAGATTATAAAGAAACCTCATACCTCCATGTTATGAAGACTATCCTTAAAAAAAAAGGAAAGAAAGAAAAAAATCATTAGATGCTGGACACAAGAACCAAACAACATTTCAAAGAATGAAATTAACTATGTTTGAAGAGATAAAAAAATGCTAAAAACATGGAAGTTTTCCCTGAATCAGCTGCCTGTGCACAGGCAGATAATACATCTATTAAAAGTAAGATGAGAATTCAATGAAAAAAAGGAAAGAATAGCAATAAGAACAGATATGACAGGAGATGGTTTAAACAAAGGAAAATAACAGATGTTAGAGGAGCTGTGGGAAAAGAGGTTAATTAATACACTTAGTGTAGCTGTGAATTGATAGAGCCAATCTGGAAAATGATTTGTAAGTATGTTCAAAAAATAATTGAAGTTGGGGGTGGGAAGAATCAAGATGGTGGGGGAAAGGCAGAGACTCAACTGAGTCTCACCAAAAACCCCTTCTCCCAAAATTTGAATAATGCCTCAAAACAAATTTTGGAGTTGCAGAACCCACAAAAGGACAAAGTGAAATGATTTTTCTAGCACAAAACAATTTAGAAACTTGACAAGAAAGATATGTTGCACTGGGGTGAGAGTGGAGCATAGCAGTAGACCTTGGGGTCAATTGAATCAATAACAGCTGGAGTGGTTTTCAATCCATAGCCCGCAGGTGGTAAAAAAAAAGTCAGAAGAAGGTTGATGGGTCACTTTGCTGGCACCAGGGGCAGGAATCTGTTGCATTGCCCATATTTTGATCTAGGTCACAATCTTAGGTCTCAGTCTCAGGGTAAAGAGGCCACTAGTACACCAGAACTTGTAATCACAGGGGAGCTTGGACCCTGATTACAGTTCCAGGATGGAAAAGAGTGCTTGTCATCACTCACTGATCAAAGCACAGGCTAGGAGAGTAGTAAACACACCTCTCACTAAATCATACAATTTTGGAAGAACTGAAATTTTACAGGTGCCCAGAGTTATCTCTGAAAGAGTTGCACAAAAACTTGAAGCTTCAGACAGTGCCCCCTCCACTCCAGAAGCAGAGCCCACTTTAATAAGGAATTAAAAGTCAAGAAATAGACTTGGAAAATGAGTAAACAGCAGAAAAAGATCCTGGCTATAGAAAGCTAGTATGGTGACAGGGAAGATCAAAACAAAAACTCAGAAGAAAACCACAAGTAAAAACTGCTAAATCCAAAGTCTCAAAGAAAAATACGAATTAGTCTCAGGCTGTGGAAGAGCTCAAAAAGAATTTTTAAAATCAAGGAAGAGGGGTAGAGGAAAATATTGGAAACAAAAATGAGAGTGTTGCAAGAAAATAATGAAAAAAGAGTCAACAAATTGGTAAAGGAGGAACAACAACAACAACAACAACAAAAACAACTAAAGAAAATAACAACTTGGAGGGGCAGAGCCAAGATGGTGGAGTGAAAGCAGTGACTTGCTTGAGCTCTCCCCCAAACCCTTCCAAATACCTGTAAAAATGGCTCTAAACAAATTCTAAAGCAGCAGAACCCACAAAAAAGACAGAGTGGAACAAATTTCCAGCCCAAGACAACCTGGATGGTTGATTGGAAAGGTATATGGTGCTGGGCAGGGAGAGGAGCACATTTTGGTATAGGTTTGCAGGCCACAGTGACCCTGGAGCAGGCCTCAGAGTACTGAATCACAGGAAACTGTGGTGGTTTCCAGACTTCTCAACCCATGAAAGCCAAAGATAACTTAGAAGGTCAGTGGGAAAAGTCTGTGACTGTGGTGAGAGAAGGAGCTAGGTTTCAGCCACAAGTCTGTGGCCTCTGGGGCAGCAGCTGCCTCCTGAGCTTCTGGCCCACAGACTGAGGGGGAATCAAGTGGCTGATCAGAGGGGGATTGCAGGGATCTCTCTGCCAGTGTTGAGGCAGAAATCTCTTGCTGTGCTCGTGCTTGGATCTGGGTCACAATTCTGAGGGGTGGTCCTGGGGCAAAGAGGAGTGCTGGCCTGGTGGAGCTTATTGTGGCTGTGGAGAGAAAATACCCCACCCCTTATCATAGCACCTTGGAAGAACTGAAAATTTACAGGTCCCTAGACGTACTTCTGAAAACAGCTGTACAAACCCCCGAAACTTGGGACAATACATTCTCCACATTGGAAACAGACTTTTACCTTAACAAAGAGTTGAAAACTCAAGTAATTGACTGGAATCATGACTAAGCAGCACAAAAAAAAGTAAGACTATATTATCTTACTTTGGTGACAAAGAAGATCAAAACATACAACCAGAAGAAGACAACAAAGTCAAAGCTCCTCCATCCAAAGTCTCCAAGAAAAATATAAATCAGGGCCAGGCCTTGGAAGAACTCAAAAGGGATTTTGAGAAGCAAGTAAGAGAAGCAGAGGAATAACTGGGAAGAGAAATGACAGTGATGCAAGAAAATCATGAAAAACAACTCAACAGTTTGCTAAAGGAGACCCCAAAAAATACTGAAGAAAATAACACCTTAAAAAATAGCCTAACCCAAATGGCAAAAGAGGTCCAAAAAGCCAATGAGGAGAAGAATGCCCTAAAAAGCAAAATTGGACAAATGGAAAAGGAAGTCCAAAAGCTTTCTGAATAAAATACTTCCTTACAAATTAGAATAGAGCAATTAGAAGCAAGTGACTTTATGAGAAATAAAAACACTGTAAAACAAACCCAAAAGAATGAAAAATTAGAAAACACTGTGAAATATCTCATTGGAAAAACAACTGACCTGAAAAATAGATCCAGGAGAGAGAATTTAAAAATTATTGGACTATCTGAAAGCCATGATCAAAAAAAGAGCCCAGACATCATCTTTCAAGAAATTATCTAGGAAAACTGCTCTGATATTTGAGAACCAGAGGGCAAAATAGAAATTGAAAGAATCCACTGATCTCCTCCTGAAAGAGATCCCCAAAGGAAAACTCCTAGGAATATTGTAGCCAAATTCCAGAGTTCCCAGGTCAAAGAGAAAATATTACAAGCAGTCAGAAAGAAACAATTCCAATATTGTGGAAACACAATCAGGATAACACAAGATTTAACAGCTTCTATGTTAAGGGACTGCAGGGCATGGAATATAATATTGCGGAGGTCAAAGGAGATAGGATTACAACTAAGAATCACCTACCCAGCAAAACTGAATATAATCCTGCAGGGGAAAAAATTGTCATTAGGTGAAATAGAGGACTTTCAAGCATTCTTGATGAAAAGACCAGAGCTGAATAGAAAATTTGATTTTCAAATACAAGACTCAAGTGGAACATGAAGAGGTAAACAGGAAAGAGAAAATCATAAGAGAGTTATTATGGTTGAACTGTTTACATTCCTGCATGGAAAGATGATATTTGTAACTCAAGAGACCCTTGTCAGTATTAGGGTAGTTGGAGGGGAGAAAATTATATGTACGTATATATAGATATAGATAGATAGATAGATAGATAGATAGATAGATAGATAGATAGATA